>NC_072411.2:83977314-84285462 GCF_028858775.2 Pan troglodytes | reverse complement strand
GGTGTTTCTTGAGCAAGTATCAAGTACTAGAAATGAGGGACTTACATTTTTCTACATACAAAGATGTTTGTACATTCTTTACTATATTTATATAGCCTACTTCCCAATATATTTTTCTTCTGTCTACTCTCCATCTCTTTTATCTCATTTCCATCCCTATCAGTCTAGCTGGAGTCACCATTATCTGTGAGGCTGTCTCAGGCCTATCTGTGTAGACACACATTAGTCAGTTCCACACAGGGACCTTGCCGTCCTGCAGGCTCCACCCAGGAGTAGGGGCTGGGGTTAGGGTGGGGCATTCAGCTGGCTTCTGCTGCAGGATCCTGGAAACTTATCTGGGGCATGCTCCCACCCTCCTCACAGTTTGTCTTGGATTAGAGGTCAGGCAGGATCCAGTGTTCCTTCTCAAGATCTCTCCTGCCTTCCTTTCTGACTACTCTTCGTTAATATGGGGTATCTTTGGACAATCACAGGAATGGAAACTTTACTCTGACTTATCACATATTCTTCTATTATCTTTTCCTGGGTCTCTCTTCCTTCCATGGGACATGGATTTTTCCCTCCTTCAGGTAGGTTATTGTGTGTCATTTACAACTTGAGTCAGTGAGTGAATTCATGGCTGACCGTATATACAAAGAGTTACAGGATCACAGAAAATACTTTTTAAATTGTTTTTTTAAACATTTTTACCCATGAAAAATATCTTTTTCTACATTAAACAGGATGTGACTAAAAACACTGACATATACAACATATGCATCAAAATAAGCAAATAAAAATGACTTTATTCTTCATCTGGGCTAATACCTAACTAGTGCAAATACCTGAATATTTTAAAAATCCCTAAAACCAGAGACCCTATGCCTATGTTTTTTATACTTTTATTCATTTATTCAACAAATATTTGTGAAGGACACACTATATACACTGATACTTATTTCGCTATTCTGTTTGGCTACCGTTACCTCCCAGTTGTCATCATCCCTACTATTTTGGCCTCATGGGTGTAGAAAGAAATATATTCCTTATCTCCCCTTACACTCTTGTCTTCCAAATATACCCCTGCTCTACTGAGGACACATTCTCCACCCATGGTCTGTTGAAAATTGACTTTTTTAGTTCGCAGTCAAGTAACATACAGATAATTCCCATTTGTAACATCATTATAAAAGATTCATTAATTAAAATACTTTCATGAGGACTCTTCTGACTGTTCCTCCCGATATAATTCACCAACATGCCTCATCACTGACGGTGAAATAATGTGCATAAGGAAATAAGCAGTGCCATTCAGTACATGTCATAGAAAATAAGTAAATCGTATTTTCTTGGTATAGAGCTTCCATTAATTGGCAAGCTGTGAATGAAGGAGAACAGTGTTCTCAAACCTTAGTAGTCATTGAAATCACCTGAAGGGCTTGTTAAACCAGGGTGCTGGGCCTCACTCCCAGACTTTCTGATTCAATAGGTCTTACAGCATGGGAACTTTCATTTCTAACAAGTTCCCAGGTGATGCTAATTCTTCTGGTCTAGTGACAACAATTTGAAACTACTCTTCTAGATGATGTCACAATGAGACCATACACACACAAAAAAAGAGAAACAGACCATTAGAAATTTGGTGGTTAGAAATTTAAGGTCTTATCAAGACTATGCCCCAAGTGTTGTTCCAAGTTGTAAATGAGATAACTTTGTGCTAAAATGCCCCAATTCCAACCTTTTTTTGTACTGATAAAGGAACTAAGTCTCACGCGGATGAAATATTTCTTCCAAAACTACACAGCCAATAGGTGATGAAGCCAGGAGTTTGACTCCAGAGGCAGTCTTTCTAACTACACAGGATGCTTATTAATCAAAATTTGTTAATCAGTGGAGCATTAGGCTCTATGCCTAATGGAATATTTTCAAAAATGTTTTTGAGCCAAGAGGATTTCCTGGTGGGAAGCCAAGAGTCATCAGCAAGGCTTTGGGCAGTTTTCTGCCTCACCCATTAATCCCAATTCCATCCCCAAATGACTCCAAAAATACAATCTTGATCCCAGCTCTCCAAGCAATTTGACTCTTTCTCAGGCCCTTCCCCTCAACATTCTTTGGGTCCTTTCTGCCTCTCCTGGGGGAAAGGACCTCCACTGCCTCCACCTTTGCTTCCTAGATTGGGTATGGAGGAGGCACCAAGCACTCCGTAGGTCTTACCTTGGAGAAAGCCACATCTAACTTCAACATTATCCTTACTTGACCTCATTTACGCCAAGATTTGCCTTTTGGGAATTGAGCTAAGGTCGGCATAACTGACTTCTCCACCCAAAAGTTCAGTCTTCATAGTCACTCATATACAATGGTCATCTTCTCACAGTTAAAAAAAAAAGTTGGGTCGAGGAGAGGCTAACAATACCAGAGGAACATTGAACAAATCTATCAGGAAACTTTTTTCTTAAAAAAACGCTATTGAGATAAATTGGTAAGCTTGCCATTTTAAATCCCTTTTGGAACAAAACAGGGAATAAATAAACATGCTTCAGTGGTGGCCTGAAAGAAATAATTCAAATGTATTTAGCGCTTAGTAAGTAGGTTACTGACAAGTAGATATGGCATTTCAAATGTATTACCTATTTCCATCCTGACATTTAATTTATTGTACTTCAAAGTGTCCTGAAATTTTGTCATCCAGATATATTTCTCTATGAGAAAACAATTCAACATACTAGCACTGGAAATTAAATTCAAGCTTCCTCCAACTAAAGATTTCCTGACAGATCAAGACAGATCAAACTCCTTTAAGACTTTTTGAGATCAATTCTTTTTAACCATAAGTTTCAAGGCAGAGAGGAGATAGAGAAAATGATTACTGGCATTAGCATTGACCGAATGTGAAGGCAGTCTGGGTACTCAGTATGAAAAAAATGCGTTTAAAGTGGAGGATAACTTATCAATCAGTAACTCAGACCCTGAAACCAGACATACATGACCAAAAAATGTGACACGGACACTCCTGGTTGAATGACTTTGCACAAATCACTCAAGACATCTGTGCCTCAGTCTATTTATCAGTAAAATAGAAGTAGCAATAATAATTAGATCTTTCTAATGGTGGTATTATGAGGATTAAATAAGCTAAAGCTTGGTTTCTTGCCTGGTTCTTAGTAAGAAAGCAATAAAGCAGCTGGCATTATCATCTATATCGATCCTCAAACAGTTCTGAAGCCTGAGTGACGGATTGGTGTTACCTTTAGAGTTTTGGTTTGTTTTCTGTTTTTTGGGGCGGGGTTGGGGGGTAAGGGTGAAGAAGGGTACAAGCAGCTCAGAACGCAGACATAGGTTAATCAAAGAAATAATACTAATGGCCTTTCTTAGGAGGAAACCACTTACTCCAACAAGAGTATTCCTACTATGGAAAGATGAACCACCCTTAATTCCTCCAGCTGTCCTGGAAGATATTCGCAACATATGAGTTCAGTACCACCTTTAGCCCCAGGCCAGTGAAGCTGCTTCCCAGGGCACGATTCCCCACTTCAGGGGGCCTGACAAGGGCTCTCTTTGGTGTTCCTCTCCCCATGGTGTGCCCCGCAAGACCAAGAAGAACCTGAAGCTCATGGCCCTCTTCCCCCTCCAGATACTGTAGGACCCTGGAATTCCCTGCTCTTCCCAGTATGTTCCTTTACCTTATTTTGGGCAGAAGACCCCAGCATTCTCTACCCAAAGGTCCCCAAGCCTGTCTCCTCCATCTTACTGGGCTTTCTTATTAGGTCTTTCCTCTCAAGGGACCCAGGGCGCTATTGGTGTTTGTACCCTCTCAAACCAAGGAGTGGCCAAGAAGCAGCTCCTTTCAAAGCTAGGTAGGTTGATGGAGACTGTACTTGGGGGCTGAGGTTTCCACCTGTGGTGCAGAGTGGAGCTGCAGGTTGCTGGCCCAGCGCTGTCACACAAGGAGCTGAGAACTTTCAGTTCACCCAACTTGTCTGTCTTTTATGAAACTTATTAAAAGGTAGAAGGATAGAACATGTAGCAGTTTAGTCACCTGATACATAACTTTAAAATACTTAGTTAAATGGTATTTGGATGAAATATGCTCCCACCCTGAGCCCATGAAATGTTAGGGGAAAGAACTGAATGAGTTCGTTGCTGCGTGAAACATGTCCTTTATAAGAATAGTAAAGCAGGAAAGGAACATTTCAAACTTGAGAAACCAGTATCTCCTAACCGCACCTAGCACTTGAATTTTAGCACTTAGAAGGTATAATTGCGGGTACCAATTGCCCAGAAATAACCACATCAGTACATGAATGTAATCATTTTCCAAGAGTCCACTGTGGACAGAAATATTTTCACTGACATATGATTGTAAGAGTCAAAATCCCATGACCTCTCCTTCCGTGGCCGCCTCCTTCTTTACTTCCCTTCCCTGCAAACTTTTTAGTTCAAAATATAAGCCCTTTGGGAGTTATGTAATCTGATTTCAAGAGAAAATTATGATTATAAATAGCTCCGAAGGATTAGTTGAGTCACAGATTGGATGCAGGGTCAGTTTTCACAGTTCACCGGCTGCCATCTGCACCCAGGTCGTGTTTAGAAACCCTTGACTTTATGCTTTATTGACTCCACTGGGACAAAAACTAAAGTCGTATCAAACACCAGTGGGAGCATTTTTCAGAGGTAAACAGTGGTAACATTTTACACATATATTCCTTATCGTTTCTTTTTCTGTATAGCACATTTTAAGAATTGCTTTTTTCTTTTCTTTTTTTTTTTTTTTGACAGTCTTGCTCTTGTGGCCCAGGCTGGAGTGCAGTGGTGTGATCTTGGCTCACTGTAACCTCTGGTTCTGGGTTCAAGTGATTCTCCTGTCTCAGCCTCCCCAGTAGCTGAGATTGCAAGCATGCACCACCACACCCAGCTAAATTTTTGTATCTGTAGTAGAGAAAAGGTTTCACCATGTTGGCCAGGCTGGTCTTGACACATTTTAAGAATTCCTAAGGAAAATATACCAGTCATCATTTTTCACGTTGTATGTTTCTTAAAAACAAAGTCTTCATTTTTAAAAAGCATTTACAATGTAAATGATTATGCACACTCTGCCCTTTAACATTAGAATAAAGAGCAATGAAGCTATTAGATGTTTGTAAAACAAAATTAACTATGATAGTTGAGATCCTATTTTATCATCCTCCTTGCACAAATTTCTTTCAAAAATGAAATGAGGACAAAATATATGTTTTACATGTGGCATAATCTTATACAAGTATTCAGATATTTTCATGTCTTAGATAAATGTATAGGAAAATTCTTTATAATAATTCTCTGCCCGTGAAAAAGTACAGGATGACAATGACTAGTCCATATTACATTATAGTTTTTGTTCCTGCACTGTCTAGCATGGTCAGATGAAACTTGAGGAGCTGCTCATGTTGCTCAGACGGAAGAAGACACGGAGTACAAGGCGGGTACGAGGGAAAGGGAAAATGAATAAGTAAGAAGAGGTAAATGGAGGGGAGTAGGGAGAAATATGTCTTTAGGTTTATTAGTTTATTTTCAAAATTTATTCAAATTTAGGTTTGATCTACCTGTTTTTCAACTTTCTTCTCTCCAAACTGGAATAACCATCTTAATGAACCTGTGAACACTTACTTATGTCTTCATTAGAAGTTTCTTACTCTTATCTATGTGATAAATGAGCATAAAAGAGCTAATATTTGACAGAAATACTGAGTTTCTTGGCTAAAGGCATATAAACAATGCATACTTTTTTTTAAGTTTTCTTTCCTGTGACTTTAACATGCTATCAAAAATGTTTAGTTTTTTTTTTCTACACCAAATATATGTGTTTCCCCACAATTTGTTTCAATAATATGCAACATGATTATTCAGGAACAACTTAATCTAAAGGCAATGAAGGAGATGATTGGCAGCAGTGAATTGCTCCCAAGATGTTGTTGCTGCATAAGCAGCAATAAATTTGATTATATCAATCAAATTGCACAGGAGTATACATTAAAACTTCTACCATTTCCATCCTTACTCCACTCATGAAGGTAATCAGTTACAATTAGTCTAATGTAAATATTTCTAGACACTTTATAGCCATTCAGTGGATATATATTGACCCCCTGCTCTGTGTCACACATGATTGTAGAAGCTGATGATACAGCAGTGTACAACAGAAGGCCAACTCTTTGCTCTCCAGGTCTTTGCAGCCCAGGCTGCTAGACTGTAAGCATAAAATGAACAAACCAACCAGTGGACATATGGTATGGCATCTAGTAGTGGTCAGTGCTAAGAAGATTATAACAGGGTAAGGCTGGGCATGGTGGCTCACACCTGTATACAATCCCAGCATTTTGGGAGGCTGAGGCAGGCAGATAACTTGAGGTCAAGAGTTTGAGACCAGCCTGGCCAACATGGCGAAACCCAACCCTGTCTCTACTAAAAATACAAAAAATTAGCTGGATGTGGTGGCGTGCCTGTAATCCCAGCAACTTGGGAGGCTGAGGCAGGAGAATCGCTTGAACATGGGAGGCAGAGGCTGCAGTGAGCCAAGATCATGCCACTGCACTACAGCCTGAGCGACGGAACAAGACTCTGTCAAAAAAAAAAAAAAAAAGAAAAAAGAAAAAGACTATAGTAGAATAAAAAGACAAAATAAAAATGAAAAATGCTTACTATTGGGGGCAGGCACAGGGATGCCCTCTCTACCTAAATGCAGTAAGGAAATGATTCACACAAATATCTGAGTACAAGATTCTAAGTAGAGTGAATAGCAAGTACACAGGCCCTGAGGCAAAAGCAAGCTTGGCAGCTTTGCATCCAGCAAGGCTAGTGTCACTGGAGCAAAATGAATAAAGGGGAACTGGTTAAAAGGTGAGGTTGGAGACTTAGCTTGAGATGACTTATGTGGAGTTTTATGAATAAGGCATTGTGGTCTGACTTAAACTTTAAAAGAGGCATTCTGGCTGTAGAGGGAAGAAGAGACTGACAGGGGTCAGGAGCAAGAGGGGGAGGCCAGTTAGCAGGCTGCACAGGAGGCCAGGCAAGAGATGATGGCAGCTTGGCCTCTGGCTCATTCGTTACAGGTGGGAATACAAAATGGTATAGCAAGAAAGTTTAGCAGTTTTTGCAAAACTAAACACTTATGATACCATCCAGCCACTGTGTTCCTTGGCATTTACTCAAATGAGTTGAAAAAAGCTGTACCTGTTTATAGGAGCTTTATTCATAATTGTCAAACCTTGGAGCAATCAAGATGTCCTTCAATAGTAGAATGCATAGACTAACTATCTATGCACACAATAGAATATTATTTAGCAATATAAAGAAATTAGCTATCAAGCCATGAAAAGACATGGAGAAAATGCATATTACCAAGTGGAATAAGCCAATATTAAAAAGTCTAGCCTTTTACTATATGATACTAAGTATTTGATGGTCTGGAAAAGGCCAAACTAAGGAGACAGCAAAAAGATAGTGGTTGCCAGGGACCAGAGGTGAGGGAAGGAAGGAAGGTTGAATAGATGAAGTATAGGGATTTTTTTTAGGGCAGTGGAACTACCCTGTATGATACTGTAATGGTAGACATATGTCATTATAGATTTATCAAAACCCATAGAATGTACAACAGAAAGTGTGAGTCCTCATAGAAACTATGGATGTTAATTAATAATTATGTATTAACATTGGCTCATCAACTGAAATAACTGTACCACAATAATACCAGATGTCAGTAATATGGGAACTGTGAAGGTAGGGGTGGAGATGAGATGAATGGGAATTCTCTGTACTATACACTCGATTTTTCTGTAAGCCTAAAAAATAAAGTCTAAATGAAGAAGGTGCCTGAGATTGTGGCTTTCAGGCAGGGATAGCATAGTACAGAGTTCTCTAGGTAATCATGCTTATTCAAAAAGGAAAAATTAAAAACTTCTTGAGGAGAATAAAAAGGTCAAGTTATGTTGGCTGGCTTTGGAGGCTTCCCCCATTTCACACACTGGAGTAGCAGAGATGCATGCATAGGCAGATGAAGATCTCAAAGGCCATTGTTGTAACTGGGCTGTAGAGCAGAGAAAAATCTGTGAGAAACAGACCTGCAGCTACTATTTCTGTCAGCTGAAGAGAAAGTTAAGTCAGTTCTTGCACACAGAGACATACAACTGAACTCATACCCAGATTCACTTCTTTTCTGCTGTACACATTCTCCTGGTCCTTCTCTTCAACCTTCTGATTTGGAAAGAAGTTCTCTCATACAAGAATGAACAATTTTCAAAAAGAAACCAACATGGAATCCATATAAAAAAATACCACAAGAACAAAGGTGGAAAAGATAGGGAAAAACACATGACAAAGAACCCATGCCAGAGGAATGTACAAATCTGTGAGCTCATCCTATGAACTCAAGAACTTAATGAAATCATCAATTCTGTAGAAAAAATAATACAATTAAAACAAAGAAAAAGGTTTCAAGAGGTAAATAATATGATAATACAAGGAGGTGAAACATGGGTACACATAACTCAGTCAGCAAATGGAGGAGGAAAATGAGGCTACCCTGTAGAGACAGCCAAGCCATAAGCCACAAAACTTAAAAGAGACATAACTGAAAACATGGTAGAGTGTTTGACAAATAAAATACTTTTAAAAAAAAAGAAAAAGGTAAACAAAACAGGATAAGATCAAGACATTAATTTTTCAAAAAAAGTTTAGTGGAAAAATGATAGATATGGAAACTAGATAAAAGAGATCTCTGATAGGCATAATCCATTTCCCTGAAGAAGAGAACCAAACGAATGGAACAGAAAAAAAATGTATAGTCTGAGAAAACATTAATAATATACCATTAAGGCCGGGCATGGTGGCTCACTCCTGTAATCCCAGCACTTTGGGAGGCCAAGGCGGGCGGATCACCTGAGGTCGGGAGTTCGAGACCAGCCTGACCAACATGGAGAAACCCCGTCTCTACTAAAAATACAAAATTAGCCAGGCGTGGTGGCACGTGCCTGTAATCCCAGCTACTCAGGAGGCTGAGGCAGGAGAATCGCTTGAACCTGGGAGGCAGAGGTTGTGGTGAGCCGAGATCGCACCATTGCACTCCAGCCTGGGCAACAAGAGCGAAACTCCATCTCAGAAATAATAATAATAAGTAAATAAAATAATATAACATTAAGACTTTGAGCCATATGTTTACAGGACAAAATGATACCCAACTCAATACCAATTACGGTCTTTGAAAGTAGTGAACTTCCAAAATAAAAGACCATTTTTGCAATTGTGCTCAGTTAACTAAACTAACTAAACTCAAAACACCATTCTTACAACTTTTTCTATTCCTCCCACAGCATGCACATTGGTCTTTTAGATACATAAATCATATCGCATCCTGCTTAAAATAATTCAATGACCTGCCATTGCAAATATGACAGAATCCTTCCAAGGCCTGATATTAGCTTACTTATACCTATGTTTGCCTCCCAACTTGGGTCACTCTCTCTCTCAGTCAGTATACTCCAGCCACATTTGGCCTCCTTCCTGTTCCTCAAACATGCCAATACTGATCATGCCTCGGGCCTTTGTACTTGCCGTTCTTTCTATCTGGAATAGATAGAACAGACTTCCCCCAGACTTTCCTATAACTAATACTTCCTCATTGTTCGGGTCTTAACTATCTGATCATTTTATCTAACATAGTGTTTCCTCTCATAATTAACCTTATATCATAATTCTTATTTTATTTTTAGTCTTTCTTTTAAAATATAAGTTCTACCTGATAAGGGATCATTCTCATTTTTTCAATTTTTAATCACTTCATTTAGTTTGACAATAATTCCGTAATGTTTAAACAGTATGGTGTGTAGATTTATAATTGCTAAAAAGGCATTTTATTTCATTGCAAATAGGATTTTTACATGAGAAATAGGACTGGTATGTTCTATTAAATGAATATTAATAGAGAACTGAGTCTTTATATTCTATTTTATTTATAACCTACACTGGTAGTTATCACGCAGCATTCATAAATGATGGAAAGATGATTTCTTATCCAAACCAACAGCTACACAACACACACACACACACACACACACACACACACACACACACGAGAGAGAGACAGAGAGAGGGAGGAGAGGAGAGAGGAGAGAGAGAGCAAGATATGTATTTTAAGGAATGGGCTCATGTGATTATTGGTGCTGGCAAGTCTGAAATTTGCAAAGCAAACTGGCAGGCTGGAAACCCTGGCAGGAGTCATTGTTGCAGTCTTGATTTCAAAGGCGTTCTGGAAGCTGAATTCCTTTCTCTTTGGGGGACCTTAATCTTTTTTCTTAAGGTTTTCAACTGATTAGATGAGGCTTACCCATAATTTAGAGGGTAATCTGCTTTATTCAAAGTCTACTGATTTAAATGTTAATCACATCTAAAAAATACTTTCACAGCGACATTTAAATTGGTGTTTGACCAAACGACTGGCCACCATAACCTACCTATGGTGACACATAAAATTAAACCTCACGGAGGTAGTTGTTGCCTTTTCAAGATTCCCTTTTCAAGTTACACAATAGCATATTCCATGCTCTTCCCTTAACACACTGTCGTCCTTTATTTGTGTGTCCCTAATTAATCCGTATGATTATTTCTCCCTAAAATTATATGCACTTTCTTCTCAGTAGATGACCTCATGCATCACGACTAAGGATTTCCAGCCTCCTAAGTACCACTCTACTATGTGGAATATCACTTCCATATGCTGGTTTTGTCATGTTTGGTGAGCTCTCTTGGATCATTTATGAGTATAGGACATATAGCCTTAAAGCCATCAACATGAAATTTACTGTGAAGGAATTGGCACCATCAGCCAGGTTTCTGTCATTCTAAGGAGATTAGCTGACAAAACTAGGCTGCAGTGGAATGCTTGGAGCATGGTGACATCACAAGATTACACCACAATGATTCCTATTCCACTTGTTCTACCTACCCTGTATCTGATCACTGCATAAGAGATAGTAGAAATGGCATTATCTTTAAAGTAGTGATATTTTCAAGCCATGAAGTTTAGTGACTTGCTGAAATGGGCTAGGGAATCTAATTTCAAATGGGCAAAAAGATAAACAAACTATTTTGCTTTAATTTTCTAGTTCGGTGTTTTAGGGGTAAATCAAAACCATCCAAATGTCAGATCAGAAAGAAAGTTAAAAATCATATAGAGTAAGTATTAATCAGTATTAACATTCAACTCTAAATATTTTTTATCGTTATATGTATACACGTATCTTTGTGACTCCAGAACTTATGTTTATTTTTTATAAGGTATTTCATAAATACATTCATGCTTATTTAATACCATGGAAAATAAATATTGGCAAATGACTTTTCTGCAGGTTTATAGGAAACAGCAGCATATGTGAGAGGTCATTTAAAGGAACATGAAGAGTTCCTCTCCTGCATATTACCTTTTGAGCCTCTCTTTAGTCAGATTGAGTTCTTTGTGGAGACCTCCTGTTTTTTGTCCTTTGTTTTGTCCCTGCTTTTTGAGATGGCCCCTGCCTTGTTTCTGAGGCATTAGCATGTACAACCATCTCTGGCCACCTTCCAACATTAGCTCATAATCCTTAGGCCTAGGTCTGGGCAAAGAGATTTTCAAAAGCAGATGAAACCCAAAGGTTGAAGCTAACATGTGCCAGAGTTTTTAGATTGGTGCACAGATAAGGAAAGAACCAAGTCAAATGGCAGGCAGAGCTGGCCTGTGTTCTTCCTAGAGGCAAAGTTCAACTGTTCTGTAAGCTGTTTCTGTATTTGGTGGGGAGCCTCTGGGATGTTGCCCGTTCAGACCTCTAGGAAGTTCTTGACTGCCGAAGCTGACTGGCCTTAAAATAACGATGTTTCCTTAGTTTCCTCTTTAATGGCAGCTGTTATTACTCAGCAGTCCAGTCAATTTTATCTACCTGGAGCTTATACAGAGCGTGGTCATTGTTTCAGTTCCTGTTCACTACCTCACTCACTGGGTTGATTTCCTCAGCCAGCAGCTCTAAACCCATGAGAGCTCCACCCCGTGGTCACCTGAAATGCGCTTTAAACATAATCTATTTAATATCATGTGTTTTCATTTTTTTTTTCACTTTTAAAATCTGTGACATTGATAGAATGGATATCATTGGGAGCACTTAAGTGGTTATTTTCCTAAAATTTAGAGGTACTTATCCAATGAAGTAGCATCTGTGAATGACTTTTATAAGTTGCAAAGCCTTATTCAAATAGCATGTACTATACTTAAGATACACACAAGATTATTAAGTATATGACAACTATTATAGATTCAATCCCCCTTTTTTCTTCCCACTCCAGTTACTTCCTTTAATAGCAGACATCTGTTTATGAATTCTCTTCCCCATCTTTCCTTAGTTTTATTCATTATTAGAATAGCACACTAAAGATATTAACAGTCGGTACCTCTAGACTGGTGTATCATTGTGCTGAAATGTTTGGGAAGCTGCAAATGCTCAAGTCTATTCGTTGTTGTCTTCATATGATCAATTTGAGAAATTAAGAGCTTTCCAAATGTTAATGAATTTTTTTTCTTTCTTTAGAGAGTACGTATTAAGGAATAATCAGAGAGTGATTGGCTATATTTTAAATCCGATTGCAATCCTTGTTTTTCTGTTATTAGTTTTTCTTCACTTTTTTATAAAAAAGTTTAATCTGTATAAATTTTTGTAGAAGACTTCTGGATACTGAAGATGAGCTCAGTGACATTCAGACTGACTCAGTCCCATCTGAAGTCCGGGACTGGTTGGCTTCTACCTTTACACGGAAAATGGGGATGACAAAAAAGAAACCTGAGGAAAAACCAAAATTTCGGAGCATTGTGCATGCTGTTCAAGCTGGAATTTTTGTGGAAAGGTAAGTGAAATTGTTTGTATCTCAAGACAGTAACATTTGAAAGGCAGCAGATACGTTCATTTTTTCAAGGGTATGAGCAGTCTATATTTCACTTATTGACGAAAACTGTGATCATAATGATAACTAGAATGAACAAATTTGGGACTTTATGATGAACTTACCTATAACAAAAACACCTGGTCCCGGATGCATTCTTTTTATTTATTTTAAGTTGACATGAAGACTGAAAGCAAAGATTTTTGAATGACCTTTCTCCTCAAATGAACCTTTGTGAACAACTGTTTAAAAACAATTCTGACACATGTATATGTTACACAACTAATTTTACCTGAATAAAATGTAACATTTCATGAAATACATTCTACACTGGGTAGCAATCTACATGTCAAGATCACTTAGGCCTTCCTCTGCCCTAAAGACAGAAGACCATTTGCTTCCCTTCTTTCCATAATGGAGGAAATCTCTCTCATGCTCACTTTTGATAGGTTTTTTTTTTTTTTCAACATTTCTGTCACTGAAGCAAGGGATATTTGATGGCCCCTAGAAACGCCTAGTTATATCATCAGAGTTTTCAATGTGAAACACATGTTAATATGACCCAATTTTACATTCTTTCAGCCCTTAAGAATACAGCTTATTTTTTCCATCTAGGAAACAAGATATTTCCTAGAACTAAAACTACAAAAGACTTGCCAAAATAGACATTTCATGTTTGACAGAATTGAAAAGTAGTTATCAGAAATCCCTTAGATTAAAAAATAATTACATGAAATTATATGTGGAATGATTATTTGAATATTTTAGAAACTAATAAAGTTGAGAAACAGAGAAAATTTTTGCCAATATGCCTAAAATTAAATTTTAGATAAACTGCATTATTTCTCATCTTCTGATATCTCTAGGCATTACCGTTAATAAATATTACAAACTTGAATTTTCTTCTGCTAAAGGGACAATGGAAAGCACATTTGAATTTCTAAAAGTGTAAATGAGAATGCATGGCAACAAATATAAAGCTTAAAGATGGTTAAATACACTGCAATTTAAAGAAGATGACTTTTCTCTAGCATCAAATTAAAAATATCTAAATAGTACATCAGAAAATCTGTGAGAGAATCACAGATGAAACATGAGAGTATGTTTGATTTGCTAAAGAAATGTATATTTTGTCTTCTTTGTTTAAAAAAATATTACAGAACTTGGCAAACTGGGAAAAAATGTAAACTGTGGAGGAAGATCAACTGATTTTCCATTTCCATTCAAGAGAAGGTTATAATATATAAAATATATGAATATGCTAAATTTCAATTTTTTCATATGTTACATAAAACACATTTTACTTAGTAGCCTATAAAAGTATAAAATTGTTCTTCAGGTAACTAAATTAGTAAGCAGTCTTTAAGAAATCAATGTGCTAAGAACATATGGAAATAAAGTCTTTTTTTAATCACTGTTGAATCCCCACTAGTAGGTGCATAAAAATAGTGGGACAAGTTTATTGGAAATTTTCAAAAGTAATCATCTTCAATCCTGACAGCTGAAAGTCTACTTGAAGTCTTGTTGCTTCTTCCTTTAAACACTTCCTCCCAAGATTCAATTCCCTGGCAAGCCCTGGCAATTACTTACCCAAATGCATTCTGAATCCACTCACTTCCTCATCTCCACTCCTGCAACCACAATCTAAGCCTCCACTATCTGCCTTCAGAAATACGACAGTAACTTTCTAACTGGGCTCCTCTCCTCCTAACTTGACCACCCCAACCAAGCCATTCCACAGTGATGTTTTTAGGATATAAATTAGTTCCTGTCATTCTTTTCTTTTTCTTTTTCTTTTCTTTTTCTTTTTTTTTTTTTGACGGAGTCTGGCTCTGTCACCCAGGTTGGGGTGCAGTGGCGCGATCTCGGCTCCCTGCAAGCTCCACCTCCCGGGTTCACGCCATTCTCCTGCCTCAGCCTCCCGAGTAGCTGGGACTACAGGCGCCCGCCACCATGCCCGGCTAATTTTTTTGCATTTTTAGTAGAGACGGGGTTTCAGCATATTAGCCAGAATGGTCTCGATCTCCTGACCTCGTGATCCACCCACCTAGGCCTCCCAAAGTGCTGGGATTACAGGCGTGAGCCACCGTGCCTGGCCTAGTTCCTGTCATTCTTAAGCTTCAAACCACCAGAAGGTTTCCCAATTCACTTGAGCCTGGTTAGGTCCCTTTCTGCTTTCTAGCCTCATCTACTGCAACCTTCATCCTTGACTGAACACCTATACTAGCCTGATTTCAATTTCAAGAACATTTCTAAGCTCTTTCCTGCCTTGGAGCCATTCATCCTGTTATTTTCTCTGTCAGAAGTGGTTCTCCCCACCCTTCAACATGGCGGGCTGACCCTTTTACCGTTCCAGAGGTCTTCCCGGATCACTCTATGCTGTTCCTCACTATTGCTGCCCCCAGCCAGTGGTTTACCTCCTAGCACTTATCCCTGTTTGTAATCATATATTGTAACTTATTTTTCATTTCTCCTCACCACTGGAATAAGCCCTGTGAAATAGCAACAATATTTCCCTTGCCTTCCACTAAATAAGTCTGTTGCCTTGCAGAGTGCCTGGTATAAATAGTGTTGTTTTTTGTTTGTGTGTTTGTTTTGTTTTGTTTTTCTTTGAGACGGAGTCTGGCTCTGTCACCCAGGCTGGAGTGCAGTGGCTTGATCTCCGTTTACTGCAACCTCCGCCTCCCGAGTTCAAGAGATTCTCCTGCTGGGATTACAGGCGCGTGCCACCACGCACGGCTAATTGTTTTTTGTATTTTTAGTAGAGACAGGGTTTCCCGTGTTGGCCAGGCTAGTCTCGAACTCCTGATCTCAGGTGATTCACCCGCCTCGGCCTCCCAAAGTTCTGGGATTACAGGCGTGAGTCACTGCGCCCGTCCTTAAAATAGTATTTTAAAAGAGTTTTTGAATTATATCTTGTAACTATTATGGAAACTTCCAAAAATAATCCACTACATTTCCAGTTAGACTTTCACCACCTTTAGGAGCCCAGGAAATTCACTATCATTTTTCAGAAACTTGTAATATATCACCTGTTTACTAAAGTGTGAGACAACTGGGTTAAGATATCTCCAATGCTCATTCTAATTCAAGGATGAGTCACCTTAATTTTCCATCTTAGTGTTCTATTTCTAATTTTCCATCCTAGAATTCTATTCCTGATTATAGAATTAGAAAAGTATGATAATGGGAAAGTTTTCTATCTCTTTGGAAGGGTAATCCTCTTTGTCTTCCTTTACATTCCATGTAATGAGAAAGTATATTGGTATTCATTTCTCAACCTATCCCAAGTTTAAGAAACTCAGTAGCAGCAGAGGTCCCATTGAGGCCAGAGAGCTCTAAAGACATAAGATTTTGAACCAATGATATTGGCTGCAAAGTAATGAGAACAGTTAAAATAATAATAAAAATGATGCCTTTCTTATATTGAGAATCATTTACTCTACACAAAAAGCTTATAATTATTCTCATTTTACAAATGAATGACATTAAATAGTTTCCAAAGGTCACACAGCAGTGAGTGGCTAACATGTGATTCAAAGCATGTGTTCTCTTTGCCTTTCTGTGCCATGAAGTCAAGTCGAGCTAATGTTAATTAACATTTTAAAATTTCTTAATCCTGAATGATTTTTATATTGACGCTTTTCCCTGTTCATCATCCTTCCATTTCCCCTGCACCTCCATTTTTTTAGTATTAATAGTAATGACTAGAAACAGATGGAAAAGACTGTTTCCAAAAAAAAAAAACACCTGAGTATCGTTGATAGTAATTATTCTAGATCTTGTATAGTATGATTAGTAGTTTCCTTGCTTTGCAAGATTAGAATAATTATACCTATATCAATGGAGTAATTAATATAAGTATTTTTAGTTTTAACTGTTCTAAAATCTTTCAATAGAGATATAGGATAATTTCTTATTCTACCTAATCACCCACATCCAAAAATAATTTATGACTATTTAAAATAAACATAAAGTGGAAGCATGAAAGCTTTGTGCTTAAGGTCTCTAGAATAAAATGGAGAGCTACTTCAGCAAGAAAGCCTAGGCTAGAGATGTAATTAAACACAATATTTTCATTCTGAACTTCCAACTAGTCAAGACTTAAAAGGAAAACATGATAAGTTGCTTAGCTTTGATTATCTTTAACAAATGATGGCTTTTACATAGAAACTGAGTAATATGTCCCATGCATTTTTAACATAAGGAACATTGAATCAAAAAATTTAGTATCCTCTATAGCGGTTTTATAAAAGATGTAGAATATTGTCCATGTGACCATTTCTTACATCGACCATATTTATCGTTATATTTAATTAAGCTATGGCATTGTCCAGGCCTTTTGTAGGGAGAATTTACAGCCATGTAGCCTAGAAATTCAGCTCGTTGTGGACTAACTTGATATAAAAATTAAGGGACATGATTAATCTCAATTGTATTCTTTCTTCCCAGGCCTTGGAGGAGGAAACATGTTTCTTTTAGAGTCCCGAATAGAAGCACTATTGCTATATCACACGCTAGGCTATCATATTGATTCTTTTCTCACATGAATTCATGGAGGGGGTTCTTATATTTGGTTTATGCTATTTGGGTTGCCCAGCAGAAGATAGAAAAAATCAAATCACTGATTATTAAAAACACTTTTGTTGGCTGGGCGTGGTGGCTCACGCCTGTAATTCCAGTACTTTGGGAGGCCAATGTGGGCGGATCACGATGTTAGGAGTTTGAGACCAGCCTGACCAACATGGTGAAACCCTGTCTCTACTGAAAATACAAAAATTAGTTGGGCATGGTGGCGCATGCCTGTAATCCCAGCTACTCAGGAGGCTGAGGCAGGAGAATCTCTTGAACCCGGGAGGCGGAGCTTGCATTGAGCAGAGATCACACCACTGCACTCCAGCTTGGGCAACAGAGCGAGACTCTGTCTCAAAAAAAAAAAAGAAACACAAAACAAAACAATTTTTGCTAGTATGATTTCCCCAATATCATTAAATAAAAGAAGGGGGAGCTATGTAAATTCTGATGATACTACATATTCCCCTCTATAATTTTAATATAAAAATATAAAGGAAATATTTTAATGACGTTTAGCTTCCAGACTAAAAATTTTGGCATATAAATGGACATAAAACAAGAATGTTCTGCTGTCAGGGATATGGTGGCATGTTAGAAAGTTGTCGCATATGCAAAGTGTAGTGCATCTTTTAATACGATAAAGTTCAGGGAAGGATATCTTTACATGGAAACTAAAGTCACATTAACTTTGCAGGGTGATTGTGAATAGAGAATATATTACATTGTCACATTGTAGATGTTTAGTAAAAAGGTGACTATAGTTATCATTATTGACACAAAGGGAGTCTGTAACTAATGATAAGAGGTGAACATGTCAAAAGTAATCTTTTCCCTTATATTTAAGAAATAGTTGAAAACTTTGAATAAATGAATTTTATATTTACACTTATTTTTGTCTTTTTTAGAATGTACCGAAAAACATATCATATGGTTGGTTTGGCATATCCAGCAGCTGTCATCGTAACATTAAAGGTGACATAATTTCATTATTTTCGTGTATAAAATGGTCATTTAAAAAAATTTTCTTAAAAAGGCTAGGAGAAAATGAGAATAGGTCTTTACTGCAGCCTACATCTTAGAACGTTAAAAAATTCAACATATCCTAACAATTTAAAAAATGAACTGTGTTCCAAATCATGACTCACTGTAGATTCAAATGACTGATTTACACAAACTATATCAACATATATATATGCATGTTTGTATGCACACACGTGTGTTTTTTTTCTTAATTTTATTTATGTGGATCTTGAATTCATTTTGAAATGGCACTAGTACTTGTCAAAATGTACATATTTTGTTATGAATATATTATGGAAGAGTTAAATGCATGTTATAAAAAGATGTTTTAGTCAATGATGTTTAAATGACAAAACATACAGAAGGAAATTATTTAGGATTGTAGGTCTGAAAAAATACAAAATGTAAGATAAAATTAAGAAAGAAGAAACACTTCTCTCTCGTCTTTGGCTTCTCCTGTGGCTACACTATTCTAAGGCCCAATTGCAGTGCTACATATGTTAGAAATAATCAGAGTTGAAACTCTGAAGTGAGTAAAGTTATTGGCTCACATACTTGCTCCATTGTGTGTGTGTGTGTGTGTGTGTGTGTGTGTGTGTGTGTGTGTGGTGTTCATGTGCCTTGTTTCTAAATGTATTTCTACAGAGGCATTTTGTAGGCTCATCCTTCTAAACTTGTTTCTATTGCCTAATTTGGTTAAGGGAATTTAACATTGTCTCCTAAAACATCTGCATGTTGGTTTTTCTGCATTAACCAAGAATTTAAAGGATATTGGCAGCAGCAGATCTTGGGTTGATTTATTTCTGACTTATTGTACTCCTTTTTAATTTTAAATTTGTTTTTAAAAATTTTAAGCATCTTCTTTGCATTTGTTTTTTCTCTGCTGCATATTAGATTTTAATCTCTTTAATGTTAAAAGATAGCTCATTTTTCTTTGGTGCTTTTTTTATATTTATGTTTCTCTGCCTCCTGTCAGATCAGAGGGGACACTAGATTCTGATAGGTGTGCAAACCCTATTGTGAAATGTGCATGTGAGGGTTGTGCACTGCTGATGAGGTGGAATACTTTCATTCCAAAACCATCCAACCCCAACTCAGCCTGTAGAAAAATTTTCTTCCACACAACTAGTCCCTGGTGCCAAAATATTGAGGACCATTGCATTAAAGGATATTAATCATTCCTCGGTTCTTGAGAGATTTTGCCTTCTCTATTATTTCATTAACAATGAGCAAGAAAATTACTCATTTTTATTTATTTTAAGAATCTTTGCTTAAAAACCAACTAACAAAATATTTTAGTATGAGAGAATGTAGTATTTTTTCTAAAGTGTTGTATAGTAAAAAAGATATAAACTAACAGGTTGAGAGAGGGAATATCACCAAGTAAAGAATGTTTTAGTTAAATAATTCTTATTTTCTGAGAAGCCTCCTTGTCTTGTTTGTTCTCAATCTGATGACATAAAAGCCAAGCATTTGCAGTAGTTTAGAAATGTAAATCATCAGGGTTTATAAAAAATTCTCAAGAAATAAAGAATTAACCTTTTACTCAGTGGGAACCCCCAAGTTGGAACTGTAAATATAAATAGCAACCTTCTAAGAGTCTGAACTAACTCTTGTTTGTTAGCTTTGGAGTTTGATAAAAGATTTATTGACCTCCTTTGAGATTTACTGATGTAAAATGCCTTCTAACAGAACTTATAATAACTTTTAATATATAAAGAGATAAAGCAAGCATTTGGGGATCAAATAAGGGCCAAATGCAAGGAATTTAATAACGACATACAAGCAAACCAAAAACTATTTCATTGGTGCTTGTTTCCAAGTGATTAAAAGTACCATTTGAAGCTCTTACTATTATTTTTTGAAGGAAGTATTTTTAAAAGAGACTGAATACTTTTTATCAGATTTTTATTTTGGTTCTAGCATATTATAGCACATAGAGTTGGCCTCCAGAAAAATGTGTTGAATGAAATTTGAAACGTGCCTACTCAAATAGAAAATTAACGCATAGCTTTATGGTTGCCCACTTACTGTTCAATAGTAAACCTACTGTATGTGTATAAACAGTAGGCCATCCTGCTAGCAGTTTCTGATAACCATTAGAATGGACTACAGTGCTTCTATAGATTTTCAAAGCAAAATCATGAGGTGGCTGGAGTGGTTTATATCCCTGCTCACTCTCCTCTCTGTCTGTTAGGGGGTACTTTCCAGTTTCCGTACTGGCCTGCTTGCTTCCCTAGGGAACTGCATGAAATGCGAGTATTACTATCCTCCTCCTCAATCAAAAGGCCCACTTCCTTTTCCTCACCACCTGTCCCTCAAGCAAAGTATTAGTAAGTCAGCCAAAGATAGAGCAAATAATAATAGTTGAAAAGTAGTGTAAAAAAATACCTTTTAATAATTAAAGATAGTGTATACTCTATCTCGCTATGATATTTACATATTTTTCTTTCTTTCTTTTTGGAAATGGAGTCTCACTCTGTCACCCAGGCTGGAGTGCAGTAGCGCAATCTTGGCTCACTGCAACCTCTGCCTCCTGGGTTCAAGCGATTCTCCTGCCTCAGCCTCCTGATTAGCTGGGATTACAGGTGTGCACCACCACACCTGGCTAATTGTTGTATTTTTTTGTAGAGATGGGGTTTCACCATGTTGGTCAGGCTGGCCTCAAACTCCTGACCTCGTGATCGGCCCATTTTGGCCTCCCAAAGTGCTGGGATTACAGGCATGAGCCACCACACCAGGCCGATATTTACATCTTAAAACAGGACATAAATATCAAAACTTTATGCCAAACTGCAAACTCTTATGGTGAAATTTCAAGCAATGTAGCAAGTGAGTAAGAAAGAAAAACCGGGACTATTTTTTCTGTATTTCCCAATTGACATCACCTATGTAACTAGCAATTCTACCCTAAATTGAGGTCCACTCTGAGAAAATGATTTATGGCAGGAAGTTGGAGAGAGATTAAAGATAATGGCAGTATTATGGTATTATCAAATGTATTAAATCACTTTAGTAACTTTGGGATTAAAGAAAAGGTTTTGATGCTTTATAAAGCATTATGTCCTCAATTTTGTGGACCCATGGATACTAAGTGGTCCTGTCCTATGAAACTCTGGTCAAAGTGTAGTTTGACATGCTAAATTGAAAGATGACCTGCTAAATGTACAATGCCTTATCTTTTGAATAAATTCTCGTAGAAACAGTATGATATTGGCACCTAAAGTATTTATTCTTTTTTCTACAGGATGTTGATAAGTGGTCTTTCGATGTATTTGCCCTAAATGAAGCAAGTGGAGAGCATAGTCTGAAGTTTATGATTTATGAACTGTTTACCAGATATGATCTTATCAACCGTTTCAAGGTCAGAAACATGGAACAAAAGTGAAATGCTCTTAGAATTGGTTATTTGAATAAGAATGAAAATGCAGAACATTTGAGTAATTAAGCAATTCATTTTAGGATGTTTTAGTTAGCAGGTCACAGAATTAAGGGGATGAGGTCTTTATATGATAGAACCATTCTCCGCAACTCACTGACACATCTATATATCCACCTAGAGATCATGAGGCCACTATAGCCTCATTCCAGCAAGATGCCAATATCCCCTGACTTATTCACAAAACACTCACATAGGGTTTGGCAGCTATGTCTTAAAGAAATATGACTACTCCAGCATTCCTAAAATACAGAATGAACCTTTATTGCCAGCTTTTCTTAAATTAGAATGAAGGGGCTTCTAATTAACTTCATTTAGAACCATCCAAGCAATAGATTTGATACAGACTACTGAGCAGATTGTAGCTTATTACTTTCATCATTTCCTGTAGAATCATCACATTTTTAGAGCTATAAAGTACTGAGAGATAATCTATTTTAACCTCTTTGTATTAAGGTAGAAAAACTAGACTCCACTAATTGTAACTGGAAATATTTACCCTTCTACGAATTAGCCTTCCTACTCTCCGGAAGATACCAAAATTTCAAGGCTATAGTACAACTAAGGCTATTATTTAATCTGTCCTAGTCAAATACTTGGGGGTTACGATCTTTCTTTTTGGGAATGAAAGTTAACATGTTCATGAGGTGGTTTTTCAGAACAATCTACATTTGACATAAAGAAACTACTGTCCACATCTGACTCACTAATATGTTCCATGACAAACAGTGCTCAGGTTGATTTAGTACCACTTTTTTGGTCAAAATATAATTATAATTACTACTTTCCACAGATTCCTGTTTCTTGCCTAATCACCTTTGCAGAAGCTTTAGAAGTTGGTTACAGCAAGTACAAAAATCCATATCACAATTTGATTCATGCAGCTGATGTCACTCAAACTGTGCATTACATAATGCTTCATACAGGTATCATGGTAAGACAGTCTTTGTAACTGAGGTTTGTTAGTTTGGAAGCATCAACTTCCGTTCCTATAAGTTTCTATTGTCTCTTTAATGCCCAGAGGTATTCTAAGTAATAAGTATTATAAATAATAATTGTTTGGATTTTTGAAGCTTAATGTGTTATAATACACATTTTTCAAAAAATACTTTAAGTCAGTGCAAAAAAGATAACCAGAGGCAAAAAAAAAAAAAGTTCCCCAAAATTTGGACTACCAAACATTTTTGTTTGTAAATTCCTTTATTCTGCAGGAGTCAGCCAAAAAAAAAGTGACCTAGAGAAAAAGTCTTTAGAAAGAAAGTTATAGCACTCTTTTTCTCATTCCTTATGTGCTCCTAACCTGAACTTAGTCGCTTTTGCTCTCTTATTCATATTACTAATCACAGTCAAATTCTAATAGGGATTTGGGGAAATTATTAATGTCAATTTTTCCAAAATTTCCTTCCTCTTCTTTGCATTTGATGAATCAGTGAATGGGTGACTAAACGATTCAGCGATGCAAAGCCTGAAATAACAGTGAGTGTATGACAGGAACTCTGAGAGAGTTGGGAATTTTTGTAATGTCTTAGAACTCAGGATGATTCCCAGAAGGTAAAAAGTGAGGAACTGACCTTCCTGTGAAGGTGCAAAACTGAGCTGGGTTCAAAAAAGGAGCAGGCCATGTGAGATTTCTAAATCCTAGCACCTGCTTTAATCGTGAAGTGCAGTGAGAAAATGCCATTTCAGCCTAGGAGGCAACCAGAATTTCATCATTTAAAAAAAAATTCCTGCTTGAATGCATTTTTTTTACACTTGCTACAAGTGTAAAGGGAGCCAAATAAAAGTCTACTATATCAGCTTCAGAACATCTGGTGTGAAGGTGACATTGAAGAGATGTGGGTGTCATATTAATTGGTAAATAGAGAAAATCAAATCTACAATGTGGTTTTACCCTCAGAATTATAAGGAAGACTGTTATGGGACCTAATAAGCCATTCCAACTTCTCTGTAAGACTAGGGAATTTGGCCCAGCCTGGCATGACTCCTAGAAAGTTAAAGTTGTTAGCAAAGATCACATAGTCACTTTCTGAGACAGCTATGACTTACCAAATATAAATGTAACTTTCTGATTTTATTCATCCTTTAGCAAAAATGTGTCACTGGCCTCTTTACTCATCCATTAATTTAACCATTACAAAAATAGTCTGGTGGTAGACCTTTAGTGTTTTCCAGAACCAAGAAAATACCTTTGAACTAAAGAGAATAATGAGAACTTTTACCATAGATGGAGAAAGGGAAGACAACATGAGTTTATGAATGTATTGACTATTTTGTCTAAACTAGGTTACATTGTCAGCTTGACAATTTTTGGAAAGTTATTTTAACAAGTTTTCTCTACATTAAAAAGTAGTGATAGGTGACTATTAAATTTCATGTATATGAATGTGTTGGTTCTTTGAAACAAAAAAGCTTTATAGAAATTTTCATTAGGAAAAAATCTTTAGTTCTTTCTCACCCCTCAGATTTGATATAAAGAAGACTGGGCCATCTACTTTAGTGTTTTAGTTGATGCCCTGCTATTTCAGGGTGGCCCTATCAGTGTGACATTTATGAAGCACTCTAGTAGCAGCCCAGTACTGTCAGGAGACTAATGCATGTTGTCATCTGCAAGATGTTTTAAGGACCATTCCTGAAAGGGATTGCAATTAAGCCATTGTCCTTCTGTTTGTTAATGTCATAAGGGACGCCCTCAAGTCTGGGAGTAGACAATGCTGAGGAGAGTTGATGCTCATACACCTGCTTGTCCCCCTATCTCTGTCCTTTTGTCACTTGATACATTTGTAGTCCTGTGCCATGGTGACAGTGATGCACAGTAACTCAGTCCATTTGCTAAGGAGCAAATGTTTTATAAAGTGCTGTCAAGTCACCTTCAAGTGTCTCTTTGAATATGGAATTATACAAGGGCCTTGGCCAGAAAACATTTGCATTAGAGGGCTCCTGGCACTGCGTTCTCTCTAATACTAAGAGTAGAAGGAGGAGAGATGACTGTAAATCTAGTTCCTTTGGAATGTTTAGTGCACTGACTACACAGAAACAGTCTTCCACACTTTGGAATGACTGCATTTTTCTCTGATCAGTCTACAGAACATTTAGTACTATATCTTTCTACAAATTATGTGGAAATTCTGTTCTTATAAATGGCTTCCAATATGATACTGTTTGGAAGAGGAAAGAGAGCATGGACTCAGGAAGCAGTCAGACACGAGTTTAAAACCATGCCCCACCACTTTCTAATTCACTAGCTCTACATTGCTTCCCTTGTCACTAAAATGCAGTTAATAATACCAGCCACCTTATAGAATGGCAAAGAGGAGTAAATAAAACATTTGCAAGGCACCTAACCTAGTGCCTAAAACATAATAGCTATTAACATACCTTAATTAATTAATTGTAATATGCCAATTTTCTATACTGGTAACTTACAGCAAACTTCTTCAGCCTATTCAAAGGAATAGTGAAAAATAGTGTCAAACCTCATAAATTCTAGCTAAAAGAATTGTTAATTATGTGTTTTTAGATACACAAGGAATCAAGAAATAAATGTGATTTTCTGACTTGAAATTCTCCCCACCCTTTATATAATACACATACATACTTTGTATAATACACATATTTACTTTTTCTATCCCACAGGCACACACTCACACATCCTGAGTAATTCAGACATGAAAATTACATTTTAAGTCCTAAGTCAAAACTCTGTTAGCTTCTACCCATTCATATACTAAAATTAGCTAGAAATTCTACTTTTGAAACCTTAGAAGCATGTGTTCAGCATATTGCCTTCTTTATGTAATGAATGCTATTGTGATCCGTTGAAGAAATAGAAACTTTGAAATCAGACAGATTTGGGTTTGCATTCCTGCTCTGCCGCTAGATACGTATGTGACCTTTGACATGTTGATCCATTTCTCTAGGATTCAGCTTTGTTTTCTGCAACATAGGCATAAAAATATTTACCTATAACCATCTTATAAAGTGGTTTTAAGAATTAAATGAGATCAGCTAACTAAAGTGTCCAGTTAATGTTAATTCCCTTCCTTTGTTTCTGTTATAATACATGTTATTAATAGCAGTCAATACCGCCTTGTAAGTTGATGACTGCCCGCTCTAGAGTAAGCCAACCTGAGCATTTCTTCAGACAAAATACAACCTACAATTCTGATGAAATACAGTGTTGCATTGCTCATGATTTATCCTCTTAACCCTTTATTTCTGCCTATTAGGAATCAGAAGAACCTTGGATTTGTATTGACCAGTGCTGTAGTTGGGAAGAGTGACAGGATTTAACCTCATTCTCTCTGGCTTGCCCTCAGGAGTCATTTATAAAATCTATGAATTTAAGCACCTGTTTTCTGAGTTAGAATTCTTTTTGATACCAGCACAAAATGAATCAGCAGCTAAGGAACTAACAATCAGTCCAGAATTCTACTTTTGCTAATGCAAAGTAGATGTGTTTTTAAATTAAGTGTGAAAGTTCAGTGTTTCTCTCTTCCTATATTAGTTTGTAGTGGAACTTAATGATATAGTCCATAGTGCAGAAATAAGTAAGGGGGATTTGTGGAGAAAGTACTATTTATGGGAGGCAGAAATGAACCAAAATAAAAACAGGAAATGTATTTATAATAAATTTTCACAGCTAGCAAGATAATAATTTTAAATATTTATGAGTCAATCACTAATTAATTCCATCTCTGATTTTCTAATTTAATTTCTTTTTACTATTGACACTTTATATTCTGTGTTATCATAGTAGATAATGAATGCTGCCTTTTTTAAAACCACAGCTATATTTATAAATACGTAATTTGAACCTACTCAAAAATTTAAATAAGTGATTTTTTTCCGTTTTCTTTAATAAAACAATGGGTTTCTAGGGTACAAAACTAGTTTAACTTCAATTGCTATTCATTTCATGGTGTTTAGTTCCATAGTTTCATTGGGAACATTGGAGGCTCAATCCCAATTCAGACCTCTATAAGGTAACTTTCTTCCTTTTAATGACTCACAATTAAATGTGTCTATGAACACAGAACAGCTAGTTATATTAACTCCCTTTGGCTCTGAAAATTATTTCTGCTTCACTCATCCAGTTGTGAGGCATTTGTACATGAATTACAATCACTAATGATATGTTAGCTATTATTTCCCAGATTTAATGCCTTTATCAATGCATTTAACATAGTAAGTTCCTAGCAAAATGCCATTTATTCTTTATTTTACCATATGACAAGACATGACAGGCGCAGTGCATACATTAACCCAAAACTTCTTCTTAAACCCCATAGGGGAAAGATTACTAATGCCATTTTCACCACAACTGTAGCTAAGAGGGTAAATAACTTATTTTCCTGAGGATTAACAGAGATTTAAAACCAGGACTGATTCCATGGTCTCTTACCACTGTTGCCTCTTTCTAATGCAAAACTAGCTAACTGCAATTTAACAAACAAATACTAAGTTCCTAATATGTGCCAAATATCATGATAGGTTATGTGAAGGGAGCTAAGATTAATAAGATTATACCTTTGGTACCTGTGAGATTCAACAATTGTCACTGCCTTCATTTTTGACTCATGGACCTACAATGGCTTTCTTTTACCTTTTACACAAAATTTAAATTCATCAATTCTCATCAAATTAGTCCATTAACTCTTTCCATACTCTCCATATTCTTCAATTACACTTCACTTGATTCTCCAACACGATTGTACTATTGACAATTCTATTTTAATACAGACCCTATAGTATGATTCTACATTTGCTCTTTCTATTTGAAATTCTTCTGTCTCCATCCTTGCACTTAACTATCAGCCTTTTTCCATCCTTTTCCCAAGATCTACTGCCACCAATTAGCCTTTCTGTCTATGCTCTTAAATTGCATCTTTATTCTGCAAACTTTTATCAAATGTGCACATAGTTTACATGATCTCTGTTGTTTTTCGCAAAGTCTTTTATTGTTTTAAGTGTACAGAATAAGACCACTCAGAGTGAGTGTCATAGCATTTTGGATTCCGCATTCGTACCATCAAGTGCCATCTATTTATAGTGTTCTCTAGTAGAACTTGCTGTGGTGATGGAAATGTTTTGTGTCTGTGCTGTTCTATATGGTAACCACTTGTCACATGTGACCAATGGGCATATGTAATGTGGCTAGTGTAACTGAGAAAGTGAATTTAATTTTACTTAATTTTCTTTATTTTTAACTTAAACAGTCACATGTGGTTACCATATTGGGAGTACAGTATAAGGGTTTTACAAAATGTGAGTGATGAAAAAACTATTGAATTATTTCTAAATGAACTAATAATAGCAGGGAACTTTTGTTAAAGCATCTAGTTAGTAACTGAAAGATGAATGTATGTAAAGCAGATAGTCATGGATTTTTACATGAAAGCATTTATTCTTTCTTTTAACATTATTGAAGTTAATTGCACAGCCATTTTTATGTGTTATGAATAGAAAAATTTGTGAATTTCAGAAACTTTTTTAAATCTCTAAACATGAAAATGGAGTGCACTTTCTCTAGTAAGAAAGTGAATATTTTTAATTTTTAGATGAAATTTTTTTTCATAGTAGATTGTTCTACAACACTTGGGCTAAAAGACATTTTAATAATGTATGAGCTGTATGTTAAAAATCACCAAACTGTAATTGATTTCAGAAGAACCCAAACATGTATGGCTGTAAATTCAAAATCCAGTTAGGGTTCACCTTTTAAATCGTAGAAAACTACTCCTTTTTCAATTAGCAAGGACAATTATATTCTGAATTTTGAACTTATATGCCATGAAACAATCATTGACTTCATGAAGCATCCATCTTGCACAATTAGTGGAGGTAAAATAGGAAACAAATTAAAAGAAATGAAAAATAATTTTATATGATTACATAAACAGGGTGCACTGAAAGTCCTTTTCAAAGAAAGGAAAGATGGTATCTACTTCTTGAATATAATGGATTCTTTCTGTAATTTACTAGCACTGGCTCACTGAACTGGAAATTTTAGCAATGGTCTTTGCTGCTGCCATTCATGATTATGAGCATACAGGGACAACGAACAACTTTCACATTCAGACAAGGTAAGTAAGTTTGAAAAAGTATTAACTTTCATTAGTTAAAATTTGAAATTTATTTTTCTGCATATCACTTAAGAGGATTTTTAAAAAATAATAAAGATTCTAATAAGAACAGGTTTAATTAATTTTTAGCAAAATTTCTTAAGCTGCTAACACTTGAATCAATTAACTACTATTTTTTAAGAATCTTGTGTATAGTATTTTATGGCATATCTAGCAATTTAAAGAACATGAAAATGTTTAAGACAATCTGTCTCTGCCCAGAACTTACACTGTGAACTACCACACAAGTCAGACATCTATTCACTGAGGCAAATCTTGCAACATAATGCTTAAGGTACTGGTTTGGTGTCATTATGTATTTGAAAGTAATACGAGTGTACTTCTGAAAACAAAATCCAAAAATTAAATCTCATTTTCAGGCCAGCATGAAGTATTAAATTTAAAATAACTAGAAAATGAAATTATTTGATGATGGTTACAATGGAAGTTATTTAAATCAAATACCAGAGTAGAAGTATGTTAGTCTGTTAGGGCTGCCATAACAAAATACCACAGAATGGGTGGCTTAAACAACATGAATTTATTTTTTCACAATTATGGATGCTAGGAGTACAGGATCACAGTGTCAGCTGGTTTGGTTTCCTCTGAGGTTGCTCTTCTTGACTTACAGACAACACCCTTCTTGCTGTGTCTTCACATGGTCTTTTCTCCGAGCACATGCACCCCAGTGTCTCTTCCTCTTCTTATATGGACACCAGTCATAACGGACTTGGGCCCCACTCTTGTTACTTCATTAACTTTAATTACACCCTTAATAGCCCTGTCTCCAAATACAGACACACTGAGGGTTAGGGCTTCAACACATGAATTTTAGGGCAGACACAATTCAGTCCATAACAGAGAGTTACCCTAACCTCTTTTTAGTTAGGCACAGAAGTCAGTATCTGAGAAGCAGGATTTGGTCTAGGCCCCATCAGGATCCAACTTACTTTATATGTGTGGGATCCTGAAATTTCTCTTTCACTAGTCAGGATGCTTAATAAGGAGATATATGTTAAGAGCTGATGTCTCTCTTGAACCACTGCATAAATCTCCATTCTTGTTGAGGAAAGATTAGATCTGATTTTTTTTTTTCTAATCAATAGACTTTATTTCTTAGAGCAGTTTTAGATTCACAGAAAAATCGAACAGGAAGTACAGAGTTGCATGAGTTCCATATGCTTCCTCCTGCTACCTTAAAGTTTCGTTGTTATTAACATCTTACACTGGTGTGAGATATTTGTTACAATTGATTAACCAGTATTGATACATTGTTATTAACTAAGGTCCATTGTTTATATGAAGGTTCACTCTTTGCATTATGGGTTCTATGGGTTTTGACAAATGTATAATGTCATGTATCTACCATTGCAGTATCACACACAATAGTTTCACGGCCCTAAAAGTCTCCTGTGCTTCAGCTATCATTCCTCTCTTCCTGCCCCTTTACCCCTGGCAACCACTGGTCTCTTTAATGTCTCTTTAGTTTTGCCTTTTCCAAAATGTCATAGAGCTGAAATAATACAGTATATAATTCTTTCAGACTGGGTTATTTCATTTAGAAGAATGTGTTTAATGTTCCTCCATGTCTTTTCATGGTTGACAGCTTATTTCTTATCACTGAATACTATTCCATTACATGGACATACCATAGTTTGTTTATCTATTCACCTATTAAAGCAAATCTTGGTTGTTTCCAAATTTGGGCACTTATGAATAATACTGATATAAGCATACATGTGCAGGCTCTTGTGTGGTCAGTTCATTTGTTTTTTTAATATATATATTTTTTTAACAACTGATTTTCCAGATGTGGGAGTTATTGTTTGATGTGGGGAATATAGAAACAGTTTATTAAAATGTTAGACACTTTAGAACTTAAAGGACCCTAAGATGAGTGAGATCCACAGTATAGATCATCTGGTCTGATATCCGTCATCTAAAAATAGAAAATGAAGACCTCGAGAGGTAGAGTGACCTGTCTATATGCACTTGGTCAGGTGATGGCAGTGGCAGAATTGAGGAGTGAGAAACGGGACACTCACTGTCAATCCAGTTTTTATATAAGTCTGCTCCCACGGCCAGAGATGGACACATGATAATTCCAAGCTGTTAAAGCCTGAAATGGGGTGGGCTTACACATTGTAGCCCCTTGATGGAGACAGAGGAAGAGTTGCAATTCAAACAGTGAAGTGTTGGGGAGGGCATTCTGTCTGTCCCTGGAATGGAGGAAACCCCAGGGTCCCAGAGATTGATACAGTTTGGAGGGAAAAGGAAAACGTCAGAGTCTGGTTATGTAGCAGGAATGTTGTTTTTCTACCCATATTTGCAGAGTATAGGGAGATTTTTGCTTTTATTTGTATTTAATGTCAAAGGAAAACAAGACTATGCAGATCATTTTGCTTAACAAAGGCTCTCTACATCCACTGGATCCACGATGTGGAGGATTTTAATTAAAGATCGCTCATCACTGAGCTGGGCTCTGTACAGGAAAACAGTTCTAGGGGTTTGAGAAGAAAGCAAGTGATTTGTTATCAGTGAATGCCAGTTGCCCTTTCGACTTTGAAAAGTAAAGGCCAGTGGGCTGGCCTCTTCCAGCAGCAGTGTTAGATCATCACTCTAGCTTTCTCCTTTTACTATTTATCTGCAAGTGGATGAAGAGTCCTGATTTACTTATGCATTTGGCTGTGGAGAGGGAGGAGGAGGTGGTGGAGGAAAGGAGGGGGATGACAAGGAAGAGGAGGACAAGAAGGGGTAGCTGGGGGCAGAGAAGGAAAAAGAAGAATCATGTTTTTTTCAATTTATATTTTAAAACTCTGTATAAAAATGGGAAAAAATTGTCTAACAGGGTCAACTATTTAATGAATTAATTCTACATGAACTTGAAAATTCCATGAACCAAAATGTTGTAATGGCCAAAATGCAACAATATAACATGATTTTTAACTCTCAATATTGCCTTCATCCAAGATGAAATAAGGTGATATGACATTTATATCAGTAATTCTATTTTATTTTATATTATTCATTGTTACTTGGATTGAGAGTGTTTTTTCCAATCTGGAAACTAATTTACTACATAATACAAAATGGCTAAAATGTGATTTGGAACATAGGGCAAGGCTAGATTTGAGTTCAATGCAGATATTATAATGCATGAAATCCTTGAAAGTGTAAATAAATGGAAATAATTTCCTCTTTGTGAAAAGAAAATGCCAGGCTACATGTTACCATGGATACTGGATGTTGCTCAGAGTCTGTTCTTTTCTTAGCAGTCAAAGACCATCTCAAACATTAGACCATGCTGCATTCTCAGCATCCTTGTTAGCTTTATGAGACAAAATCATGCATACTTTGCTACAATTAAATCTGGTTCAAAAACACATTTTAGCTTGTTTCTGAAAGAGTAGATGGTGATGCTTGGAGCCATATCATGTAATAACCCTGACAAATCTGCTATGGCTAGATTTGGTGCCATATAGTGCAAATGTTACTGGAAAATCACAGCTTTCCCCATGATCTCAGCAAACTTCTAGAAATGCACACAGTGTTTTGCTTGGGAAACATCTCTTCAATTATCTCTTCAATAAGAATTATACATATGCTTTGCTAGTTCATATTTCTGTATACTGAGGTATGATTATTGATTAAATCCTTTTTAGGCCTTAACTAAGATTATTAAATGGAAATCTATTTTAGAAATATGTGCTATTAAAGACATATATTATTTCATCTTTATGATAGTGCTAGAAAAAAAAAAGAAAGTAATAGTGCCTGGTAGGTCATTTATCATATGTTGGATGAATAATAAAGCTTGGTTTATCTGGCAGACTATCAGACACAGATCTTAAACAGGCTGCTTGTATAAAATGCCAGATTTCTTTAGTTTTTGTTTTCTCTGTTGTTATTAAATAGTTTTTATTGTGTACATTTATGGTATATAACATGATGTTATAAGATACAGATAGTAAAATGATTATTATACAGAAGCAAATTAATATATCCATCATCTCACATAGCTATCCATGTGTGGTGGTGGTGGTGTTGTTTTAGTGGGAACTTTTCATTTTTTATTTTGTCCTTGTCTACTCTATCATAAATATTCAGTGGCAGGGCCAGTGCTAGGTTATACCTAGGACTTTACCCACTGAAAAGCCTGAAACAGTAAGTCTGGAGTGAGGCAGTTTTACACTTGACAGCATTAAGTATCTACCAGGAGATAGGACAGTGAGAGAAGCCTCGGTGTTGGGTAAGTGGTAGCAAACTTGCTACAAGTTTTAACTTGACTTTCTTTTTTGCTATATTTGTTGTCAGTATTCAACTTGCCAACTTATATGAACGAGTTCACCATTTTAAGAGATTGAACATAGTGATTTTGCTTCCATTCCACACTTGCATAATGATCTGGCAACCTAGGAGGATAGAGGAAGGAGAAGCCCAGGTTCCATTATACAGATCTGAGAATACTTGAAATATTTCAAGCTTAAAGTTAGAATACCAAATTCATCAATGCAACTTGAAGTATACCAATTTATTTCATAATAAAATTATATTAAAATACAGACAGGTGAGAAATAAAAGCCTTCCCTTGATGTATTCATCATTTTAAAAATAAAATGTTCCTTTTAAATGGGTGATGAAGCATACATTTTAAGTTTTCTTTAAAAACGACTTTTCTATCTTAATTTTAAAGCAAAAGGATCTGTAACAAAATTTAATCACAACATTATAAGAGAGTAAAAAACTAGAATCATAAATAGATCAAATGATTTTCATCATCCCCTTCACCTGCTACCCAAAGTAATTTTAGTTTAAAGGAACAGGGATGGTATCAACACTCTTGAATGGGTACAAAGGGGTTTGTTCATTCACTGACTGAATAAGACGTTAGGTAATTTTATTCACTTTGATATATCTAGAGTATTTTGCAGGTGTCTGGATTACAAATCAGAAGGAAAAGGCATAAACACATTTAAACTATAATAATGATAATTAAAAGAACGCTAAGCACCACAACTAAGTGGGGTTTATCCCAGGTATGCAAGTCTGGCTCAACATTCATAATTCAACTAATATAATCTACCACATCAACAGGGTATACAGGAAAAAAATCACATGATCTTATCAATAAATGCAGAAAAAGCATTTTACAAAACATTCCAACCCACGTTTATGATATAAACTCTAACTAGGAATAGAGAGGACCTTCCTTAACTTGATAAAGAATATCTATACTAGAGTAGAATTGTGGTTATGAGGGACTGGGGTGGAGATAAAAGTTAGGAAGATGTTGGTCAAAGGATACATAATTTCAGTTAGATGGGATAAAGAAGTTCAAGAGATCTATTGTACAATGTGTCAACTAGAGTTAATAACAATGCATTGTATTCTTTTTTTTTTCTTGTTTTTTAATTTTTTATTATACTTCAAGTTTTAGGGAACATGTGCACATTGTGCAGGTTAGTTACATATGTATACGCGTGCCATGCTGGTGCACTGCACCCACTAACTCGTCATCTAGCATTAGGTATATCTCCCAATGCTATCCCTCCCCACTCCCCACACCCCACAACAGTCCCCAGAATGTGATGTTCCCCTTCCTGTGTCCATGTGTTCTCATTGTTCAATTCCCACCTATGAGTGAGAATATGCGGTGTTTGGTTTTTTGTTCTTGCGATAGTTTACTGAGAATCATGATTTCCAATTTCATCCATGTCCCTACAAAGGACGTGAACTCATCATTTTTTATGGATGCATAGTATTCCATGGTGTATATGTGCCACATTTTCTTAATCCAGTCTATCATTGTTGGACATTTGGGTTGGTTCCAAGTCTTTGCTATTGTGAATAGTGCCGCAATAAACATACGTGTGCATGTGTCTTTATAGCAGCATGATTTATAGTCCTTTGGGTATATACCCAGTAATGGGATGGCTGGGTCAAATGGTATTTCCAGTTCTAGATCCCTGAGGAATCGCCACACTGACTTCCACAATGGTTGAACTAGTTTACAGTCCCACCAACAGTGTAAAAGTGTTCCTATTTCTCCACATCCTCTCCAGCACCTGTTGTTTCCTGACTTTTTAATGATTGCCATTCTAACTGGTGTGAGACGGTATCTCATTGTGGTTTTGATTTGCATTCCTCTGATGGCCAGTGATGATGAGCATTTTTTCATGTGTTTTTTGGCTGCATAAATGTCTTCTTTTGAGAAGTGTCTGTTCATGTCCTTTGCCCACTTTTTGATGGGGTTGTTTGTTTTTTTCTTGTAAATTTGTTTGAGTTCATTGTAGATTCTGGATATTAGCCCTTTGTCAGATGAGTAGGTTGCGAAAATTTTCTCCCATTTTGTAGATTGCCTGTTCACTCTGATGGTAGTTTCTTTTGCTGTGCAGAAGCTCTTTAGTTTAATTAGATCCCATTTGTCAATTTTGTCTTTTGTTGCCATTGCCTTTGGTGTTTCAGACATGAAGTCCTTGCCCATGCCTATGTCCTGAATGGTAATGCCTAGGTTTTCTTCTAGGCTTTTTATGGTTTTAGGTCTAACGTTTAAGTCTTTAATCCATCTGGAATTGATTTTTGTATAAGGTGTAAGGAAGGGATCCAGTTTCAGCTTTCTACATATGGCTAGCCAGTTTTCCCAGCGCCATTTATTAAATAGGGAATCCTTTCCCCATTGCTTGTTTTTCTCAGGTTTGTCAAAGATCAGATAGTTGTAGATATGCGGCGTTATTTCTGAGGGCTCTGTTCTGTTCCATTGATCTATATCTCTGTTTTGGTACCAGTACCATGCTGTTTTGGTTACTGTAGCCTTGTAGTATAGTTGGAAGTCAGGTAGTGTGATGCCTCCAGCTTTGTTCTTTTGGCTTAGGATTGACTTGGTGATGCAGGCTCTTTTTTGGTTCCATATGAACTTTAAAGTAGTTTTTTCCAATTCTGTCAAGAAAGTCATTGGTAGCTTGATGGGGATGGCATTGAAGCTGTAAATTACCTTGGGCAGTATGGCCATTTTCACAATATTGATTCTTCCTACCCATGAGCATGGAATGTTCTTCCATTTGTTTGTATCCTCTTTTATTTCCTTGAGCAGTGGTTTGTAGTTCTCCTTGAAGAGGTCCTTCACATCCCTTGTAAGTTGGATTCCTCGGTATTTTATTCTCTTTGAAGCAATTGTGAATGGGAGTTCACTCATGATTTGGCTCTCTGTTTGTCTGTTGTTGGTGTATAAGAATGCTTGTGATTTTTGTACATTGATTTTGTATCCTGAGACTTTGCTGAAGTTGCTTATCAGCTTAAGGAGATTTTGGGCTGAGACCATGGGGTTTTCTAGATATACAATCATGTCGTCTGCAAACAGGGACAATTTGACTTCCTCTTTTCCTAATTGAATACCCTTTATTTCCTTCTCCTGCCTAATTGCCCTGGCCAGAACTTCCAACACTATGTTGAATAGGAGTGGTGAGAGAGGGCATCCCTGTCTTGTGCCAGTTTTGAAAGGGAATGCTTCCAGTTTTTGCCCATTCAGTATGATATTGGCTGTGGGTTTGTCATAGATAGCTCTTATTATTTTGAAATATGTCCCATCAATACCTAATTTATTGAGAGTTTTTAGCATGAAGGGTTGTTGAATTTTGTCAAAGGCTTTTTCTGCATCTATTGAGATAATCATGTGGTTTTTGTCTTTGGCTCTGTTTATATGCTGGATTACATTTATTGATTTGCGTATATTGAACCAGCCTTGCATCCCAGGGATGAAGCCCGCTTGATCATGGTGGATAAGCTTTTTGATGTGCTGCTGGATTCGTTTTGCCAGTATTTTCTTGAGGATTTTTGCATCAATGTTCATCAAGGATATTGGTCTAAAATTCTCTTTTTTTGTTGTGTCTCTGCCCGGCTTTGGTATCAGAATGATGCTAGCCTCATAAAATGAGTTAGGGAGGATTCCCTCTTTTTCTATTGATTGGAATAGTTTCAGAAGGAATGGTACCAGTTCCTCCTTGTACCTCTGGTAGAATTCAGCTGTGAATCCATCTGGTCCTGGACTCTTTTTGGTTGGTAAGCTATTGATTATTGCCACAATTTCAGATCCTGTTATTGGTCTATTCAGAGATTCAACTTCTTCCTGGTTTAGTCTTGGGACAGTGTATGTGTTGAGGAATTTATCCATTTCTTCTAGATTTTCTAGTTTATTTGCGTAGAGGTGTTTGTAGTATTCTCTGATGGTAGTTTGTATTTCTGTGGGATCAGTGGTGATATCCCCTTTATCATTTTTTATTGTGTCTATTAGATTCTTCTCTCTTTTTTTCTTTATTAGTCTTGCTAGCAGTCTGTCAATTTTGTTGATCCTTTCAAAAAACCAGCTCCTGGATTCATTAATTTTTTGAAGGGTTTTTTGTGTCTCTATTTCCTTGAGTTCTGCTCTGATCTTAGTTATTTCTTGCCTTCTGCTAGCTTTTGAATGTGTTTGCTCTTGCTTTTCTAGTTCTTTTAATTGTGATGTTAGGGTGTCAATTTTGGATCTTTCCTGCTTTCTCTTGTGGGCATTTAGCGCTATAAATTTCCCTCTACACACTGCTTTGAATGCAGGTCTGTGCCCTGCCCCCAGAGGTGGAGCCTACAGAGGCAGGCAGGCCTCCTTGAGCTGTGGTGGGCTCCACAGAGTTCGAGCTTCCCGGCTGCTTTGTTTACCTAATTCAAAGCAGTGTGTAGAGGGAAATTTGATTCTGGTATGTTGTGTCTTCGTTCTCATTGGTTTCAAAGAACATCTTTATTTCTGCCTTCATTTCGTTATGTACCCAGTAGTCATTAAGGAGCAGGTTGTTCAGTTTCCATGCAGTTGAGCGGTTTTGAGTGAGATTCTTAATCCTGAGTTCTAGTTTGATTGCACTGTGGTCTGAGAGATAGTTTGTTATCATTTCTGTTCTTTTACATTTGCTGAGGAGAGCTTTACTTCCCAGTATGTGGTCAATTTTGGAATAGGTGTGGTGTGGTGCTGAAAAAAACGTATATTCTGTTGATTTGGGGTGGAGGGTTCTGTAGATGTCTATTAGGTCCGCTTGGTGCAGAGCTGAGTTCAATTCCTGGGTATCCTTGTTGACTTTGTGTCTCATTGATCTGTCTAATGTTGACAGTGGGGTGTTAAAGTCTCCCATTATTAATGTGTGGGAGTCTAAGTCTCTTTGTAGGTCACTCAGGACTTGCTTTATGAATCTGGGTGCTCCTGTATTGGGTGCATATATATTTAGGATAGTTAGCTCTTCTTGTTGAATTGATCCCTTTACCATTATATAATGGCCTTCTTTGTCTCTTTTGATCTTTGTTGGTTTAAAGTCTGTTTTATCAGAGACTAGGATTGCAACCCCTGCCTTTTTTTGTTTTCCATTGGCTTGGTAGATCTTCCTCCATCCTTTTATTTTGAGCCTATGTGTGTCTCTGCACGTGAGATGGGTTTCCTGAATACAGCACCCTGATGGGTCTTGACTCTTTATCCAATTTGCCAGTCTGTGTCTTTTAATTGGAGCATTTAGTCCACTTACATTTAAAGTTAATATTGTTATGTGTGAATTTGATCCTGTCATTATGATGTTGGCTGGTTATTTTGCTCGTTAGTTGATGCAGTTTTCTTCCTAGTCTTGATAGTCTTTACATTTTGGCATGATTTTGCAGCAGCTGGCACCAGTTGTTCCTTTCCATGTTTAGTGCTTCCTTCAGGAGCTCTTTTAGGGCAGGCCTGGTGGTGACAAAATCTCTCAGCATTTTCTTGTCTGTAAAGTATTTTATTTCTCCTTCGCTTATGAAGCTTAGTTTGGCTGGATATGAAATTCTGGGTTGAAAATTCTTTTCTTTAAGAATGTTGAATATTGGCCCCCACTCTCTTTAGGCTTGTAGGGTTTCTGCTGAGAGATCTGCTGTTAGTCTGATGGGCTTCCCTTTGAGGGTAACCCGACCTTTCTCTCTGGCTGCCCTTAACATTTTTTTCTTCATTTCAACTTTGGTGAATCTGACAATTATGTGTCTTGGAGTTGCTCTTCTCGAGGAGTATCTTTGTGGCGTTCTCTGTATTTCCTGAATGTGAACGTTGGCCTGCCTTACTAGATTGGGGAAGTTCTCCTGGATAATATCCTGCAGAGTGTTTTCCAACTTGGTTCCATTCTCCCCATCACTTTCAGGTACACCAATCAGACGTAGATTTGGTCTTTTCACATAGTCCCATATTTCTTGGAGGCTTTGCTCATTTCTTTTTATTCTTTTTTCTCTAAACTTCCCTTCTCACTTCATTTCATTCATTTCATCTTCCATCACTGATACCCTTTCTTCCAGTTGATCACATCGGCTCCTGAGGCTTCTGCATTCTTCACGTAGTTCTCGAGCCTTGGTTTTCAGATCCATCAGCTCCTTTAAGCACTTCTCTGTATTGGTTATTCTAGTTATACATTCTTCTAATTTTTTTTTTCAAAGTTTTCAACTTCTTTGCCTTTGGTTTGAATGTCCTCCTGTAGCTCAGAGTAATTTGATCGTCTGAAGCCTTCTTTTCTCAGCTCGTCAAAGTCATTCTCCATCCAGCTTTGTTCCGTTGCTGGTGAGGAACTGCATTCCTTTGGAGGAAGAGAGTCGCTCTGCTTTTTAGAGTTTCCAGTTTTTCTGTTCTGTTTTTTCCCCATCTTTGTGGTTTTATCTACTTTTGGTCTTTGATGATGGTGATGTACAGATGGGTTTTTGGTGTGGATGTCCTTTCTGTTTGTTAGTCTTCCTTCTAACAGACAGGACCCTCAGCTGCAGGTCTGTTGGAATACCCTGCTGTGTGAGGTGTCAGTCTGCCCCTGCTGGGGGGTGCCTCCCAGTTAGGCTGCTCGGGGGTCAGGGGTCAGGGACCCACTTGAGGAGGCAGTCTGCCGGTTCTGAGATCTCCAGCTGCGTGCTGGGAGAACCACTGCTCTCTTCAAAGCTGTCAGACAGGGACATTTAAGTCTGCAGAGGTTACTGCTGTCTTTTTGTTTGTCTGTGCCCTGCCCCCAGAGGTGGAGCCTACAGAGGCAGGCAGGCCTCCTTGAGCTGTGGTGGGCTCCACCCAGTTCGAGCTTCCCTGCTGCTTTGTTTACCTAATCAAGGCTGGGCAATGGCGGGCGCCCCTCCCCTGGCCTCGCTGCCGCCTTGCAGTTTGATCTCAGACTGCTGTGCTAGCAATCAGCGAGACTCCGTGGGCATAGGACCCTCCAAGCCACGTGTGGGATATAATCTCGTGGCGCACCTTTTTTAAAGCCCGTCGGAAAAGCGCAGTATTCGGGTGGGAGTGACCCAATTTTCCAGGTGCCGTCCGTCACCCCTTTCTTTGACTTGGAAAGGGAACTCCTTGACCCCTTGTGCTTCCCAAGTGAGGCAATTCCTCGCCCTGCTTCGGCTCGTGCACGGCGCGCGCACCCACTGACCTGTGCCCACTGTCTGGCACTCCCTAGTGCGATGAACCCAGTACCTCAGATGGAAATGCAGAAATCACCGTCTTCTGCGTCGCTCACGCTGGGAGCTGTAGACCGGAGCTGTTCCTATTCGGCCATCTTGGCTCCTCCCCAATGTATTGTATTCTAAAAGATTGCCAAGAGTAGATTTTAAGTGTTCTCACCTCAAAAAATGGTAAATTGTGAAGTAACACATATGTTAATTAGCCTGAGTTAGCCATTCCACTATGTGTGTGTGTGTGTATATATAAATGTATACATATATATATAGAAAGATATATATGTTTCAAGACATTATCTCATACGTAATAAATATACATAATTTTAATTGTCAATTAAAAAGTAAATAATTCAAAGAAAAGTATCTATTTATAAAAAACCTACAACTAACTAACTTCATACTTAATGGTGAAAAAGTTGAAGCTTTCCCACTAAGATTGTGAACAAGGGAAGATGTCCCCTCTCACAACTAATTTTTGTATCATACTGGAAGTCCTAGCTAATGCAATACAACTAGAAAAAGGAATTTCTCTCTTCCCATGCATCTTGGGAAGAGAGAAATAAAATTATCTTTGTTTGCAGATGATATGATTGTCCATGTAGAAAATCTGAAAGAATTGACCAAAAAACTCCTGGAACTAAGTGATTATAGCAGGGTTGCAAAATACAAGGTTAATACACAAAACTCAATTGCTTTTCTATATGCCAGCAATAAACAAATGTAATTTGAAATTGGAAACACAAATATCATTTGCATTAGCACCACTCAAAATTAAATATTTAGGTATAAATGGAACAAAACATATACAAGACCTTCGTAAGAAAAACTGTAAAACTTTGATGAAATAAATAATACAGGGACAGATATTTCATGTTCATAGATAGACTCAAAATTGTCAGGATGTCAGTTCTTCGCAACTTCATCTATAGATATAATCCAATCCCAATGAAAATACCAGCAAGTTATTTTATGATTCTGACAAAGTGATTCTAAAGTTTGTATGGAGAGGCAAAAGACTCATAATAGCTAACACAGTTCTAAAGGAGAAGCACAAAGTTGGAGGACTGACACTACGTAACTTTAAGACTTGCTACAAAACCACAGTAATCAAGACAGTGTAGTATTGATAAAAGGACAGACAAATAGATCAATGAAAAAGAGTAGAGAGCCCAGTAATGAACCTACAAAAAATATAGTCAACTGATCTTTGACAAAGGAGTAAAAGCAATACAGTGAAGCAAAAATAATCTTTTCAATAAATGGTGCTAACACGACTGAACATCCACATGCAAAAGCAAAAAGAAAAGAAGAATCTAGACACAGACTGCTATGGTTTGAATGTGTTTCCCAGAATTCATGTGTTGCAAACATAACTCCCAATGTGACAGGGTTGGAAGGTATTGAGGTCAGGAGTGTTCTATCCTCATAAATAAATTAATGCCATTATAAAATGGGGCTTGCCAGAGAGGGTTTGCTCTCTTGCACTCTCTGCCTTTCTACTATGTGATGCTTTCCACCATTTGATGATACAGCAAGAAGGCCCTCCTGAGATGATGGTATGTTGATCTTTGACTTTCCAGTTAAGAACTGTGATAAATAAATTTCTTTTTTTTTTTTTTTTGATAAATTACCCAGCCTCAGGTATTCTGTCACATCAGCATAAAACACACTAAGACACAGGCCTTATACCCTTTACAAAATTAACTCAAAATGGATCACAGACCTAAATTTACAACAAAAATCTATAAAATTCCTAGAAGATTACATAGAAGAAAAATCTAGATGACCTTAGATTTGGTGATGACTTTTTAAATATAATATCAAAGGCACAATATATGAAATAATAAATTGATAAGTTGGATTTCATTAAAATTAAAAATTTATGCTCTACCAAAGACACTATCAAGAGACTAAAAAGACAAGCCACAGACTGGAAGAAAATATTTGCAAAGAACATCTGATAAAGCACTGTTATCCAAAATATACAAAGAATGCTTAAAACTCAACAGTAAGAAAACTAACAACCTAATTTAAAAATGAAACAAAAACTTTACCAGTCACTCCAGCTAGGAAGATATACAAATGGCAAATAGGCATATGAAAAGATATTCCATATCATGTCATCAGAGAAATCCAAATTGAAACAATGAGATACCAAATAGATCAATAGGCAATACACATCTATTAAAATGGCCAAAATCCGTAACACTAACACCACCAAAAGCTGGTGAGAATGGAGCAGCAGGAACTCTCATTTATTGCTAGTAGGCATGAAAACTGGTATAGCCATTTCGGAAGACAGTTTACCAATTTATTACAAAATTGAGACTACTCTTACCATATGATCCATGAATTGCACTCCTTGGTATTTACTCAAAAAAATTACAAACACATTCACACAAAAACTTATAGCACAGATACTTATAGCAGCTTTATTCATAATTGCCAAAACTTGGAAGCCAGCAAGATGTCCTTCAGTAGGTGACTGAATAAATAAACTGTGGTATATGCAGACAAGAAAACTTGAGTGCAGCAAGGAAATTAGCTATCAATCGGTGAAAAGACATGAAGGAAACATGAATGCATATTACTGAGTGAAAGGAACCAATTGTATTATCTTCTTCTCACACTGCTATAAAAAGCTGGCAGAGAATGGATAACTTATAAAGAAAAGAGGTTCAATTGACTCATAGTTCCAGATGCCATACAGAAGGCATGGCTGGTGAGGCTGGGAGGCCTCAGGAAACTTACAGTCATGGCAGAAGGGCGAAGGGGAAGCAAGCATATTTTCATATGGTGGCAAGAGAGGGAGTGAAGGGGGAAGTGCTGCACACTTTTCAGCAACCAGATCTCATGAGAACTCACTCATTATCATGAGAACAGCAAGCGGGATACTCACCCCCATGATCTAGTCACCTCCTACCAGGTCCCTCTACCAGTACTGGAGATTACAATTCAATATGAGATTTGGGCGGGGGACACAGATCCAAACCATATCAAATAATATGCTTGGCTCTGTGTCCCCCACCCAAATCTCATGTTGAATTGTAATCAACATTTGGCTCATAATATGGTTTGGCTCTGTGTCTCTCATCCAAATCTCATGTTGAATTGTAATCCCATAATTCCCGTGTGTTGTGGGAGAGACCCAGTGGGAGATAATTGAATCATGGGGGTGGTTTTCCCCATACTGTTCTCGTGATAGTGAATAAGTCTCACCAGATTTGATGGTTGGATAAGGGGAAATCTGTTTCACTTGGTTCTCATTCTCTCTCTTGCCGCCACCATGTGAGACTTGCCTTTCACCTTCCACCATGATTGTGAGGCCTCTCCCCAGCCATGTGGAACTGTAAGTCCAATAAACCTCTTTCTTTTGTAAATTGCCCAGTCCTGGGTATGTCTTTATCAGCAGCTTGAAAATGGACTAATACATTATTCCACTTCTGGCCCCTCCTGAATCACATGTCCTTCTCATATTTCAAAAAACCAATCATGCCTTCCCAACAGTCCCCAAAAGTCTTAACTCACTCTAGCATTAACTCAAAAGTCCAACTCCAAAGCCTCATGTGAGACAAGGCAAGTCCCTTCCACCTATGAGCTTGTAAAATGAAAAACAAGTTAGTTACTTCCGAGATATAATGGGGTTACAGGCATTGGGTAAATGCTCCTATTCCGAAAGGGAGAAATTGGCCCAAACAAAGGGACTGTAGGCCCCATGCAAGTCTGAACCCCAGCAGGACAGTTATTTAATCTTAAAGCCCCCAAATAATCTTTTTGACTCCATGTCTCATATTCAGGGTATGCTGATGCAGGGGGTGTGCTCCTACGGCCTTGGGCACTCCACCTCTGTTGCCCTGCAGGGTACAGCCCCCATGGCTGCTTTCACTGGCTGGCGTCCAGTGCCTGTGGCTTTTCCAGGTGCACAGTGCAAGCTGTCGGTAGATTTACCATTCTGGAGTCTGAAAGACAGTGGCTGATATGGTTTGGCTCCGTGTCCCCACCAAATCTCATCTCAGATTGTAATCCCCATGTTTTGAGGGAGGGACCTGTTGGGAGGTAACTGGATCATAGGGACAGCTTCTCCCATGCTGTTCTCATAATAGTGAGGGAATTCTCATGAGATCTGATGGTTTAAAAGTGGCAGCATCCCCCCTGCACTCTCTCTCTCCTGCTGCCATTTAAGATGTGCCTTGCTTCCCCCTTTGCCTTCCATCATGATTGTAAGTTTCCTGAGGCCCCTGCCCCCGCCAGCCATGCAGAACTGTAAGTCAATTAAACCTCTTTCCTTTATCAATTACCCAGCCTCAGGTACTATCTTTATGACACTGTGAAAATGGACTAATACAGTAGCCCTCTTCTCACAGCTCCACTAGGCAGTGCCCCAGTGAGGACTATGGGGACTCTAACCCCACATTTCCCCTCCACACTGCCCTACTAGAGGTTCTCCATGAGGCCTCTGCCCCTGCAGCAGACTTCTTCCTGGATATTCAGGCATTTCCATACATCCTCCGAAATCTAGGCAAAGGCTCCCAAGCCTCAATTACTACTGTCTGCATACCTACAGGCCTAATACCATGTAGAAGCCACCAAGGCTTGGGGCTTTCACCCTCTGAAGCAATGGCCTGAGCTGTACCTTGTCCTCTTTCAGCCACGACTGGAGCTAGAGCAGCTGGGATGTCCAGGATGCATGCACAGAGCAGTGGAGGCCATAGGCCTGGCCCATGAATCCATTTTTCCCTGCTAGGCCTTCAGGCTTGTAATAGGAGGGGCTGCCATGAAGGTCTCTGAAATGCCCTGGAGACATTTTCCCCATCGTCTGGGCTATTAACATTAGGTTTCTCTTTACGTATGCAAATTTTTGCAGCCTTGAATTCCTCCCCAGAAAATGGGTTTTTCTTTTCTACCTCATGGTCAGGCTGCAACTATTTTAAACTTTTATGCTCTGCTTCTCTTTTAAATATAAGTTCCAGTTTCAGGTCATTTCTTTCTTTATGCAAATGAGCATAGGCTTTTAGAAACAGCCAAACCACATCTTGAACACTTTGCTGCTTAGACATTGCTTTCACCGGATACCCTAAATCATCTCTCTCAAGTTCAAAATTCCACAGATTTCTAGAGCAGGGGCACAATGCCATCAGTCTTTTTGCTAAAGCATAGCCAGAGTGACTTTTACTCAAATAAGTACTCAAATACTCAGAGTCCCAAATAAGTTCCTCATCTCTAGCTAAGACCTCCTTATCTCTACCTAAGACGTCCTCAACCTAGTCTTCACTGTCTGTATCACTATCAGTATTTTGGTCACAACCATTCAACAAGTCTATATGAAGTTCCAAACTTTCCCATATCTTCCTCTTTTTCTGAGCCCTCCAAACTGTTTCAACCTCTGCCCATTACCCAGTTCCAAAGTTGCTTCCACAGTTTTAGGTATCTTTATAGCAATACCCCACGCTTAGTACCAATTTTCTGTATTAGTCCATTCTCATACTGCTATAAAGAACTACCTGAGACTCAGTAACATATAAAGAAAAGAGGTTTGATTAACTCACAGTTCCACAGGTCATCCAGGAGGCATGGCTGGGAGTCCTCAGGAAACTTACAATCATGATGGTAGGGTGAAGAGGAAGTAAGCACATCTTCACATGGTGGCAGGACAGAGTGCAAAGAAGAAAGTGCTACAGGCTTTTAAACCACCAGATCTCATGAGAACTAACTCACTATCACAAGAACAGCATGGGGGAAGTCTGCCCCCAAGATCCAATCACCTCCCACCAGGTCCCTCCCCTAACACTGGAGATTACAATTCAACATAAGATTTGGGTAGGGACACAGAGCCAAACCATATCAGCAACATACTATATGATTCCATCTACATAACATTTTGAAGAAGGCAAAACTATGGAGACAGTGAAAAAAATCAGTGGTTGCCAGGGTTAGGGGAGAGAAAGGGATGAAGAGGTGGAGCACAGAGGGATTTGGGGCAGAGAAACTACTCTGTATGGTACTATAATAGTAGATACATGTCATTATTCACTTGTCTAAACGCATAGAATGTACAACACCAAGAGTGAACCCTAATGTAAACTGTGGACATTGGATGATAATGATGTGTCTATGTAGGTTCATCAATTGTAACAAAAATACCACTCTTGTTGGGGATGTTGACAATGGGGGAGGTTACGCATGTGTGGAAGAAGAAAGTACATGGGAAATTTTGTACCAACTTCAATTTTGCTGTGAGCCTAAAACTTCTCTAATAGAGTTTATATAAAATTTTAAAATATCATACAGTAAAAAATAAAAGAAACTAAGTACTTCCATAATTCTCACTGTTCAATTATAGGATGTTTTCTGGTCAGATGACTTGATACTTGAGTAAGTCTTATTAGACATTCATGATGTCTAAAGAAATCCTCTGTTGGGCATTTTGTTTTTAATTCTTAGGTCAGATGTTGCCATTTTGTATAATGATCGCTCTGTCCTTGAGAATCACCACGTGAGTGCAGCTTATCGACTTATGCAAGAAGAAGAAATGAATATCTTGATAAATTTATCCAAAGATGACTGGAGGTGAGTTTCAGAGAAAACCTAGAGGAAATTTAATTTCAGGAAAGGAATCAATTATGTGATTTAAAGTCAAGAAAAAAGATGAAAGTCGATGCATTCCCCAAATTACAAACTTAATTACTGTCGACTGGATGACTCTGAGAAGGATTAGTACTTAGGGACTTTGTTCAGAGCCAGACTGTGTTAAAGGGACCTGAAGTATTTCCAGGTCAACTCAACATCCATATGTCTGAATAAGACCACACATAACACAACAAATAATTTTATATACATAATTACACACTCTCTGGAATGGAGCTCTGCTCAATTTTTATCAATATGGGGTGTTACATAAATTCAAAATTTTGGCATTATATTCATTCTTTCATATATTTTTTTTAAAAGATGTGGAGTTAAGGTTTTTTTAAAAACAAAAAGTTAAATGTGGGAAAAAAATTCCAATATACTAAAATGACCCAAGTGCAGAGGAAATCTTACATGTTTCTCCAAAGCATCTGTTTGCTTGAAAAAAATTACATGGTATATTGATACTTGTTGCTATGTAGGGAAAAATAACAAGATGTACCCCCATCCCTCTTATAACCTTTCTTCTCTTTTTTTTTGATCCTTTGGTCATTATCATCTCCTTCAATTGACAATAGGGTTGCTGGACTTCACAAATAAAAGTAAAGGACAATCAATTAAATATGAACTTCATTAATCATAGAATCTTCTTAGTATATGTCCCTAATATTCTATGGGACTCTCTTATAGTAAGAACAGAAAAAGGCCTGTATTTATCTTTAACAACAATCTTATTAAAAGTCATTTAATTGACTAGAAAAGGTTTCCAATTGAATGTAAATATCAAAGGTTTTTGCTTTCATTTTTGTTTTTTTAAATCAAGGTAAAAAGAAATATCCAAAAGGAAAGTGACAATAAAAACATTAAAAAACGTAAAAGATAAAAATCAGAGTTTAAAATAAGCCTAAATCTCCTGTGAGCACTTTTTCAAATTTTCAAAGTTTCCTGGTTCTTCAAGGCCATATCTAGAAATATGGGCTCATTTTTGCAACTCTAGAAAATGCTGTCAGGTAGAGGGAAGGTGGAACTTTCTTTTGGAGACACAGTTCAGGCCTTTCATTTTACAGTTGACCCTTGAACAATACAGGGGTTGGGGCACCCCCATTCAACTGAAAACCCATGTATACCTTTTGACACTTCAAAAACTTAACTACTAATAGCCCACTCTGGATAGGAAGCCTTACCAATAATATAAAAGTTGATAAATACATAATTTGTATGTTATTTGTATTACATACAATATTACTACAATAAAGTAACTAGAGAGAAGAAAATGTTATTAAGAAAATCATAAAGAATAGAAAATATATTTACTGTTTATTAAGTGGAAGTGGGTCATCAAAAAGGCCTTCATCCTCTGTCTTTATGTGGAGTGGGCTGAGGAGGAGAATGGAAGAGGAGGGATTGGTTTTGCTTCTCAGGTGTGACAGAGGGGAAAAAATATGTGTACGAGTGGTCCCACACAGTTCAAACTTACGTTGTTCAAGGGTTAACTGTATTCTGCAGGAAATAGTAGCCCAAGAGGATTTACAGTCTAGAAATGCCAGGATCTAACTGTGAAAGAATTTTAAAGAGACCACTGTTGGGTTATGTAGCGATTAGATGGGCAAAGGTAGGAACAAGCAGACAAGTTCTGAGATATTTCCTAAAGCCTAAGAGAGATTATTTACATCTAGGGTATTAGTTTATTTTCTTAATCAGTGATTACCATTCCCATAGATAATTTTTATAATATTAATTTCTGTTGTTATTCAAAGAAATAAACCTTTTTTCCTCAAAGTTCACTTTGTTGCTATTTCAGTGTGATTTTATTTCCTATTATATTTTGTTATTTACCATTTTAAATATTTTATTCTAATAGTTTATTGCTGTAATTGTCTAAGTTTCTGTTTGGTAACTTCAGAGTCATTTTAATTGAATGTTTTTAAAGAATTGTTTTAACAAATAGTGTACATATTATATACATTTTAGAATTTAATAGATTCAACACTTTCCAAAAATCTATAAAATACCTATTTGATGCTATACGTTTGATAACATTTTACTAAGAATTAAAATATGGATATCTTCTTAAAGACTGATGTTTTCTGTTTACATATCTGTTTATTTCTTAAAGTACTTTTAGTAAAAATAAATGCATTAATTTAAAAGTTTTCACAAGAAAATTTTATAAATTAAGTAATGTTTTCTTATTTTGCCTAATTATTGACATATTATTAGTTGGTTATTGATAACATCTAGCATTTACTGATCATTTATATACAAAGCACAATATACTTATTAGATTCTATTGATTTCCTTAAACTCTAATCTCATTTTCCTTAGCAAACATAAATGTTCTTATTCAGTTGCTTTTCAAATATGGGTCTTGTCATATTTTCAGTGAAGAAAATGTAATTGAGAATAATTTTATTAATAGCTTCCTTTCCCTTACTACTTGAATAAAAGTAAGTAAGCAGAGTATTGATTCTCATGGCTTCTATCTAAAAATTCAATAGAAATGTTGAGTGCTCATGATTTTCAGCAAGAACCATCAATATGTAGTTTTTTTTTTTTTTTTTTTTTTTTTCAGACGGAGTCTTGCTCTGTGGCCCAGGCTGGAGTGCAGTGGTGCAATCTCGGCTCACTGCAAGCTCTGTCTCCTGAGTTCATGACATTCTCCTGCCTCAGCCTCCCGAGTAGCTGGGACTACAGGTGCCCGCCACCAGGGCTGGCTAATTTTTTTTTTTTGTATTTTTGGTAGAGACGGGGTTTCACCGTGTTAGCCGGGATGGTCTCGATCTCCTGACCTCGTGATCCACCCGCCTCGGCCTCCCAAAGTGCTGGGATTACAGGCGTGAGCCACCATGCCCGGCCAATATGTAGTTTTTTTTTTAAAGCAATTAAATAGATTATATCATCTTTGATATTTATAAAATATCTTTGTGCAAGATCGTAATTCAAGTTTCCTTCACACTTTTGGTTCAGCTTATCCTACTGGCCACACCACACAATGAAAATGAAATATGTTTTCCAGTACAAGTGACTTTTTTAACTTATCTGTATAGAGCAAACAAGGAATTGTGGAACGTGCAAGGCTTTGCTGGGGTGCCTTATTTTCTACTAAGTGTGAGGCTTTGTGACATGGTTATTGTATTTACAGTGCCTTGGTTAAAATAGTCAGTAATACCAATGGCTCTGTTTATGTTAGGGAGGGTCAGATCCCAAAAGCTTAAACAGAAAATCACTACTCACTTTAGCATCTTGGTTTCTCTGGGGTTCTTTTTTTTTTTTTTTTTTTTTTTGAGACGGAGTCTCGCTCTGTCGCCCGGGCTGGAGTGCAGTGGCGCGATCTCGGCTCACTGCAAGCTCCGCCTCCCGGGTTCACGCCATTCTCCTGCCTCAGCCTCCCGAGTAGCTGGGACTACAGGCGCCCGCCACCGCGCCCGGCTAATTTTTTGTATTTTTAGTAGAGACGGGGTTTCACCGTGTTAGCCAGGATGGTCTCGATCTCCTGACCTCGTGATCCGCCCGCCTCGGCCTCCCAAAGTGCTGGGATTACAGGCGTGAGCCACCGCGCCCGGCCTCTCTGGGGTTCTTATGATGGAAGCTTGGCACAGAGGAGTGGTCCATGTGTCTGCTTTGGAAGTGGGACCTCTTGCGTTGAATCTTATCTGAGCCATGTACCAGCTGTGTGACTGGGTGACTCAGTCTCCTTTGGGGGGAAATATTAATGCTCCCTCAGGATTGTTAGAAGGATTAAATGTCTTTGTATACATACAAAGCAACTAGTTGCTAAAGTATTTTATTATCGGTATTATATGAAGACATTTAATCCTTACAGTTCAGTGCCTTGCTGAATAAATACTGAATGAATAGCACTGGTTTTATTAATAGTAGTAGTTTTGATTAAAAATGCAAAATGAAGAAGAATCAGATAGGGTCTTGAAATCTCATGCTCTTCTTATCTCTGTCTCTTCTCTGAGACATCAAACCTTTTAGTTTGGTTGACATGTGGATTTAGAATAGTCTCAGGCCCCATTGGACTACTTTTTTTCCTCAAAGCACTGAAATACTATATAATACTGTATTTGGAATAGTTTTTCTTTAAAATGGCTAAAGTTCCTTTCAGATTAAAAATAATAATATTTAGGAATTATGACTGCAGAAGAGTTGTGGGAGTGAGAAGGGAAAACACTAGCTCTTCAGGGAGGTGTGAACATCGTTGCCATTCTCGCTGCTGGCAACTTCTTAGATCCATGACAGTTAAAAGGTAAAATAATATCAAACTTGTGTGTGGACTTTCACATTTAAAAAGTAGCATCTTTTGTGTTCGTATCCATTAAGAACTATAAAACATGGTGAGTGATTATTTATTGAAGTGTTCCACTTCAGAACAATAAATGGCTGAATGAACCTTTCTCCTTTTGGTGACTCTGCAGGGATCTTCGGAACCTAGTGATTGAAATGGTTTTATCTACAGACATGTCAGGTCACTTCCAGCAAATTAAAAATATAAGAAACAGTTTGCAGCAGCCTGAAGGGTAGGTTTTGTTTTGTGGTTTTTTTTTTTTTTTTTTGGTCATGTTAAAGTTCCAGGGGCTTGGCCTCAGAAAAGACTGTAATTGTTTCCTTTGTTTTGAATAATATAAGCATGTCCTTGGTTTGACAGGATTGACAGAGCCAAAACCATGTCCCTGATTCTCCACGCAGCAGACATCAGCCACCCAGCCAAATCCTGGAAGCTGCATTATCGGTGGACCATGGCCCTAATGGAGGAGTTTTTCCTGCAGGTGCCTCTTTCACACTCTGTGCAAATGTTTTTGGAAATAGTGACTGTGCATATTAGCGTACACCTTTTCTGTATGGAATCCAGGGCTTGTGACTTACTATTATCAACTGGCCACCTACACATTCTTGGGGGTTTCAGCAAAATTTATTAGTCTATCAGAAAGGTGTATTAAGTCTATGTAGTGTGATACATGTTTTAAAGAGATTCAAATTTTGGATCTGAGATGCTACTGTCAGGAAAGAAAAATAAAGGCAGCTAAGAATTGTTATCTGCTGTTAAGACGTAAGTGCCACAGCAGAGACAGCAAATAGCTTTCATAATAGAAAGAGTAGATAAGGATATATAACAGTTCTGCATAAATCTTGTTGGCCAGAATTTTAATGGAGGCCAAGAAATATTGCTTTAGCTGGGTGGACACATGCCTAACTGAAATAGGCAACAACAACAACAACAACAAAAATCTAATGTTACGTCAGAAACAAGCCCGGATAAGGATTGTGACTGGCGTTCTCTGCCACAAGTACACATCTTTTCTTTATACATGTCCCTGTTTTGCAACCCCCACAATCCGAGCTGGAGTGCTACAATACAAATGTGATGCTAACCACTCAGAGTTAGCATCAAATTGCACAAATTAAGGGCTCAGTCTTCCACAAGATTGGCTCTACTTCAGATGCCAGCTGCAAATGGGGCTGTGGGACACCAGCACTTCTGACCAGCCAGTTACAAGTTCAGTGGTTCCCACAACCCTCTCTAGGTTTGATAACTTGCTAGAATGACTCACAAAACTTCAAAAGTGCTATCCTTACAATTACAATTTTATTATAAAGAATACAATCCAGGCAGAGCCAAATGAAAAGGCCCATAAGGAAAGGCCTGGGAGGGTCTTGGATGCAGAGCTTCCTTGCTATTTCCAGTGGAGTTAGCGAGTACCACCATCCTGCCTTGTCAATGTTTTCACCATCCAGGAAGCTCTACTGAGCTTTCCTGTCCAGAGTATTTATCAGGGTTTCATTACATAGGCATGGTTGATTAAACCATTGGACATGCGATTGAACTCAGTCTCCAGCCTCACTTCCTTCCCAGATATCCCCTGGCTGGCTTAAAGTTCCAACTTTCTAATCATGTGGTTGGTTTCTGGTGACCAGGCCCTATGCTGAAACTATCTAGGGCATAGGCCCAGAGTTGCCTCATTAGCATAGAGTCTCCTATCACTCATGAAATTCCACAGGTTTTTGAAGCTCTGCTAGGAACTGGGAATGAATATCAGATAATTTTGTTTTATTATATCACAGTCCCACTTAGAGAAGTTCTTTTATTTCTGTATTTTCAGATTATTTCATTTCTCAGTATTGTTCTTTATTTTGAAAGTTTGTTCATTAATTTTATACCTGTTCTGAAGATATAAACACCAAATATATTACTATGTTTGGATGACTCACGTTTCTGTCTCCCATTGTTGATGGACATAATGTGTGGTATTTTGAAAGTTTGTTCATTAATTTTATACCTGTTCTGAAGATATAAACACCAAATATATTACTATGTTTGGATGACTCACGTTTCTGTCTCCCATTGTTGATGGACATAATGTGTGGTTTCATTTTTATATTGCAATTTATATTCCTAGAGAAAGTTACTGAGTAGCATCTTACTAAATTCAAATATTTTGGTCCTAAAAATAGTATTGAAAAATATTTTAATAATTTACTTTGTGCTAAAAAAATACACTAAATGTAAAAACCTACCAAATTCTAAAGGTCAACTGCTTATTATGGTCAATTAAAAATTATAATGATATACTCAATCAATCAACCAGAGATCTTTCTGTATAGCCCTGTGACATTAGAGATGCAAAAACAGAAAAATAAAGAGATACAAAGATTTTTCAGGCTAAGAAGAAATTTTTAAATATCTTAAGTTGAATGATTTTGAAAACATAATATTTGAAAATTGTTGGATGCAACTGAAGCAGTGCTTAGGGGAAATTTTATAGTTTCACATACTTACATTAGAAAAAAATGTGTAATAAAGTAAGTTATATCTGTTTCACCTTAAGAAGCTAGAAATTAAGAAAATTGAATCAAAATAAGTTGATGGAAGGATATAATAAATATAAAAGCCAAAAACAGTGAAACAGAACAAAGACAAACAATAACAAAAGTTAATAAAGATAACAGTTGGCTCTCCGAAAAAGTAATGAAATTACTTGCAGGATCAAAAAGAGGAAAAAACTATAAATGAAAGAGAGAATATCATTATAGAGCCTGTATTCATCAAAAGGGTGAGGAATATTATGCACAATTTATGCCAATAAAATTGAAAACTTAGATGAAATTGTCAAAATTTTTGACAGATATAAATTACCAAAACAGACACAAGAAAAAATCATGTAGTCTGAATATTCATATATCTGTTTCAAAAGTTGAATTTGTACTTTAACTCTTCTTATGAAGAAAACTCTAGGCTTAGATGACTTTAATTCTTATTTCCGATTTCAATTCTCAATATTCAATTCAATTGAGAGATGGAGAATTTTCTCAAACATTTCAGGAAGAAATAATGCCAGTTTTACACAAATTCTTTTATGACATAGAGGAAGAGGAAAATTTGACAGCATAATTCTCGACATTACCTGACAAAGACTTTTCAAGTAAAGAAAATTACACATCCACATCTGCCATAAAACTGAAAGAGAAATTTTTTTAATTTTTAAAATTTTTAGCAAATCAAATCCAGCAATTTAGTAAGATAGTGCATATCATATCATAACTTGAGTCAGTTTAATATTAAAAAATTAAGGTAATTCACCATATTAAAGGAAATAAAGGAAAAAATATATTATCAACCCTATAGATGTGCAAAATGCATTTGACAATATTCGACAGACATTAATTATAAAAACTGTTAGTAAACTAGAAGTAGAAGACCTTTCTCAACCTGATCAAAGGTCTATAGCTAATGTGATACTTCACAATGAAATATTGAACATTTTTATTCTAAGTTCATTATAGATACTCTTACCACTTCTATTCAACATTGCATTTGAAGTTCTAGCCAGTGTAGGAAGGTAATAAAAAACAAAGTATAGTTTGAATAAAAATAAATAAAACTGTTATTTGCAGAAACATGAGCATCTGCATAGAAAACCTCAAGAGATCTACAAAAGGCTACTAGAATTAATAAATGAGTTTATTAGTTGTAGAATCAATTGTGTTTCTGTATGCAAGCTGCAAACAATTTGAAAATAAAAATTGAAAACAGTATGCTTTATAACAGCATAAAATAATAAAATATTCGGGGAAACCTTTAATTAAATGTATATGAAACCTCCACACTGCAAACCACAAAATATTGTTGACAGAAATTTTAAGACCTATATAAATGGAGAGATATGTTAATGACTGAAAGACTCAATATTTCTAAGATGTCAATTCTTACAAATTTTTAATAAATTTAGCATAATCTTTATCAGAAATTGTAACAGGCTTATTTGTAGAAGTTGAAAGGCTGATTCTAAAATCTGTATAGAAATATAGGAGTCTAAGGCAGCTAAAACAATTTTGAAAAAGATTAAAGAAGTTGGAGGACTTACACTTCCTCCTTATGTGAGTTAGTATAAAGCTACAGTGATCAAGGCACTGTGTTATTGGCATAGGGCATAGGGCTAGGCAAATAGATCATTAAAATAGAGGAGTGATTTCAGAAACAGGCTCATATATATAATGTCATGTGATCTTTACAAAGGCACCAAAACAACTACATGGGGAAAGGAAAGTCTTTCCACAAAAGGAAATGGAACAGCAATTAGTGAATATATGGGAAGAAAAGGAAACTTGTCCCCTACCTACACCTTAACACAAAAACTAATTCAAAATTAAGGAGTTTAAGACAAAACCTAAAACTATAAAGATCTTAGAGGAAAACGCAAGAGAAGATCTCTCTAATCTTGGGGGTAGGTAAATATTTCTTAGAGAAGACACATAAAGCATTACCCATAAAAGAAAAAAAAAATGAAGTGGAAAAAAGCAAAACTCAAAACTTCTGATCTTCCAAAGGCACTATTAAGAAAATGCAAACCATAGACTGAGAGAAAATATTTGTACTACAAATATCTGTCCAAGGACTTGTGTCCAATTGCATATAGAACTCCAACAAATCAATAGTAAAAAGAAAATCAGGCCAATTTGAATGGATATTTTATAAAAGGAAATGTACAAGTAGGTAATACTTACATACAAGTATGTTCATTTTCTTTACTTATCAAAGAATTATAAATTAAACCATAATGAAATATCATATAGCCCCATGAGAATGACTAAAATTAAAATAATTGACAATATAAGGTGTTACCAAAAATGAGGAACAACTGGAGGTATCATACATACATCACAGGTGGGAGGATAAATTATTACAATCACTCTGGAAAACTACTGGATATCATCTACTGAAGTTAATATGAAGGGATAGTTAATATCCCTTAGGACCCAGCACTTTTACCCCTAGATAAATGAGTATTTATGCCCACCAAATGTCTTATATAGGAGTAGTCATTATACTACTACTTACAAAAACTCAATGCTAGAAACAGTCCAAATATTCATGAAAAATAGAAATGGATAAAAAATAAATCATGGTACAGTCATACAATGGAATATCAAGCAACAATAAAAAATAGACTAATGATACAAATGACAATAAATCTCAAAATAATACATACTATAAACCAATTTATATGAAGTTCAAAAATTGGCAAAATTAATATATGGTGATAGAAATCAGAACAGTAGGTGCCTATATGGGTTAGGATTCCTTGGACGAGGTTAAGGCAACTTTCTGGGGGTAATGGAAATGCTCTATATCTTAATCAAGTATTATACAAGTGTTCCTGTTTATACCCTTCAGATTTGCCCATAAATTTCCCTTTAATTTTTTTTAAAAAGAGTATATCATAATGAAGGTAGCTCATCTCTGACTTAAAGAAGACCCTAAAAAAATTACTGTGGGAAAAAACAAAACTAAAATCCCAGAGACTCCTGAAGATTACCATTAGATCTCCAAATAATATCACGATTTGTATTATCCTTTTGTTTTACTGATTTCAAAACAGACAAAGAATACCTGACAGGATCATGAGATTAGTAAATTCAATGAAATTGAGTTCAGATCTGTTGAAAGTTCACCAATTTCTGGATTTTTAAAAGTAAATGATTTTCAAATCCCCTTCAGAAACATATGCAGCAAAACAGAAAAATGTGGAGCTAAAGGTCAAAATAATTAAGTTTATACTGCCAACAAATATGTCTTTCAAGCAAAACAAGTTTTTCTTTATGAAACTTAAACTGAAATATGATATTGATTCCAACAGGTAAAACGTTTTCTTGCATTGAACTAACTAAATAAATCCCATATTACTCTCACTTATTCTTAGTCATACTGCATAATGTACACCTTTGGAGGTAAATAAGCAATGAACCTGAAACTCCTTGCTGTATGCATTTCTCTGATTTGACATAAGATATTGAACTGTGTCTATGTATCTATGCAGATGTCCTAGAAATTAGCAGGACTGCAGTGGTTCTTGTATGTTTTATTTTTGTTCATCCTCACATAGCCATCTGTAAAACTGTCACTTTGTCAGACCCACAGTACTGATACCATTCTGCTCTGCATTTAGCCAAGGTGACTGGGTTTTTCATCTTGGACAGTGAAAACAGCACTTTTACAAAGCAATTTGCAAATATATGTCTTCATTCCTTTGGAAGGTACTAAGAAGCTAAATACTGTGTCTTAAATTCCACTGGCTGTGCTAGAGATTTTGAGGTAAATCAAAGGAGGTCTGTCCAGAGCTCATTATGGTGCTCAGCTACAGTTTAAATGTAAACATCTTGTGTTTCTTGTTAAAGACTGTATTTTATGTACATTGGTCAAACATAAGAAGCCTAATAATGCGAATTAGAGAGATAATTGGACTTGACTTCAGAAAACTCAAGGGTAGGCCCTAGCTTCTCATTCTTCCAGGGGTGGGAGACATGAGTCTTCCCCTTCCTGTCTCTATACACCTTCTTACCTTTTCCCATCCTGCCTACTTCCCAGGATGATTGTGAGGAGCAAAGTGATAGAACAAAAGTAAGAGGGCTTCAAATGTGAGGAATTGGTGGTATTTGTTATCCTGCTAGTCTATTTTAAGCTTTATACTTTCCGAGGCAAGGTATCAGTATACTACACCATTGCTTATGAAGTATTTTGTTGTTTGATAGTTACTTAACGCTGAATTTCTAAAGATCTGGGCACAATTTAAAAGCACATTTCCAACACAATCATCAAGTTTAAAAAGTAACCAATTAAGAGAAGTATTTTCCTTTTTGCTCTGCAGAATGTAATGCTAGACTTGCAATTCCTTCTATTGGTTTTGAACAAAATTAGAGCCTGGATAGAAATTCAAAAAATCAGAAAAGTAGCAAAGGAAAGAGCTGATTTTTAGAATTTTTCAAGAGCAACCTTTCAAGAAAGGTTCCTGTGTGTGTGTGTGTGTGTGTGTGTGTGTGTGTGTGAATATTTCAGAAAAATGCAGAGAAATTTTGTGATGTGTTAACTTCTAAATCATTTTCTTATTAGTTTGTCTACCGAACTCATTTTATTTAACAAATGGACTCAGACACTAAGAATTTTTTAAATGCTGTATATTTCTGGAAGACAAGCTATTTGTATTATTCTTAAAAATCCCATCAACGTTATCCCATTCTTTAGTGCTACTACTTTAGTTTCACCCTCTAAAGCCATGAGAAACTAGCCAGAGATCAGAATTGTATCCAGAATTTGCAGTCTTGAGAAACGCTGATTTCTGACTCTTGAATAAGCTGCTAATGGTAAAAGGCAGTAGAGCGAGTTCTCATTTCCAAGGCATTTTCGCAACAAGCCTGTGATATTTATTAATACAATTAATGTCTCCTCGAGTTTTCATGCAGATCAACACACCTACTGACAGTAATGGGTAGATTTGGAAGATGCTGCTTTATTTTAACTATGACTGATAGGAGAGAGAGATCAATATCAGCCAAAAAAGTAATCATTGGTAAAAGAAGACAAGTTTTTGCTTTTTATTCTCCTCTTGAACACACATGTCAGGTTGGCAAGATAAGAAGTCAATGCAGTTAATTGTTTTACAAAAATAGTCACTTCCATCAAAATGTGCTTATATTTTAAACTAAATAACAATAACTACGTGAATTTTTTCCCTTCTTCAACTAGCTGTTTTGTGACACATGAAAAAAATCTATATTTGAACAAAATCTGCATTTATTAATCATTATTACCTTGTTAGCCAAGAAGAAAAAAATAATTGGAAATGCAAGTTATTTGGAAAGAAAGGTCAAAATGTTTACTTTACCTTGAATTGTATACAGTCAGGCCTCTCTATTTTTAAATGTTGTTAGAAGTAGTATAAAGTGTGTTATTTCAAAATAAATTTCATTGTCCATAGTAATACAAATGTACTTAGTCCATTCTCAGCCAAGGATCTGGCTTTTCAAAAAAATCATAAACATAACCCCTAAAATTACAGAAATGAAAAGAACTGTAGCTATGAGCCAAGATAACTTTAAATGTAAAAAAGTAAAGCTTTTAGTTTCAAGAGCCATAAAAGTACTATAAACACCGATTACACCAGGGGTTCTAATACTCCATAAAATATTTATAACATTCACAGAAATACAGTTATATCAGACCAATATTTTACTGAATGTATTAGTTGCTGTAATTATTAAATGCTTAAATGTTTTTCGTGGCGTTCTTCGAATTTAGAAGGGCCCATTTGTAGAAGAAGTAAAGAAGGGTCATTAGAGGGCCTAAATTCCTTAAATTTTCCAAATAAGGCTAAATTAGTGCATGCTCCTCTCCTCTCCCAATCAAATTCTCTATAGAACCAGTGGTCTCTCAGATTTCACCCTCAGCCTTAGAATGTCTCCAAAGGCTGTCCTTAGGAGGAGTGTTTCCTAAGCCCCTGTCCCTGTGGTCAGGGGATTCCTGCATATTTGTTATCGACGTTGCTTCTTTCTCCAAAATTGACGTTTCAATGAAGAGTTTTCTCAAGATTTCTATACTTTACCCTGTCTTATCTTCTTCATTAAAACAAAACAAAACAAAACTGGCCAGGCGCGGTGGCTCACGCCTGTAATCCCAACACTTTGGGAGGCTGGGGCAGACGGATCACAAGGTCAGGAGTTCGAGACCAACCTGGCCAATATGGTGAAACCCTGTCTCTACTAAAAATACAAAAATTAGCTGGGCATGGTGGCAGGTGCCTGTAGTCCCATCTACTCGGGAGGCTGAGGCAGGAGAATCGCTTGAACCCAGGAGGCGGAGGTTGCAGTGAGCCGATATCATGCTACTGCACTCCAGCCTGGGCGACAGAGTGAGACTCCTCTCAAGAAAAAAAGAAAAACAAAAACAAAGCAAAACTATAGAAATTTTTTTGGTTTCAGAGAAATGCAAAAAACAAACAACAACAAAAAGGTGCTGTTAGGTCAATGGATTTCATACCTTATTAATGGCTGTCAGAGAACTTTACAATGGTAGGAAGGCATTTAAAAACAATTACTAGTTCTCTTACAGACTTTCAGAGAAGAAACCTGAAGGATCTCCAGGGAATTGTAAAGACAGGTATAAGCTGTGGGGCCTGAGAACCTCAGGCTGCCTTGAGTTTCCATTTCGATGGGACTAGTTTTTCTACTTACTCCTCATTTTTAAAAGTGTATTTTGGCCCCCTGAAGGCAGCATCCTCAAATGACAGCGAAACCTCTAAGAAAAATATAAACTCTTCTTTCACAATGCTTATTGCGATGACCTCTGCTTTTACCTTGATGGAAAATAAATATTCCCTATCCTGGGACAGAATGAGGAAATTATAAAGGTGGCCAAATCTATACTCAGAGATTCTAACATTCTCTTTATACAAAGTTCTAGTTCCTTCATAGTTTACCTACAGGGCCCCCTACTAATCTTGCACTCATGGCCTTTATTCACCCTAAAGAGTAAATAACACTTTGAAATATTTATAAATAAATTAAATAATTAATGTACTTTAGCATTCAATGTGCTTTGACAGCGAAAATTTAATATTCTAAATTAATTGTGAGGTAGAGGAAGCAAATAGAATATAAAATCTCTTGCTCCATCTGTAGGAAGGTCATCCCTGCATGTATCTGTCAAATGCCTAAGCCCTATACGAAATATGTTGCCATTCAACATTCTATAAAATTTAGCTCAAGAAAGTGGCTGGGCACAGTGGCTCATGCCAGTAATCCTAGCACTCTGGGAGGCTGAGGCAGATGGACTACCTGAGGTCAGGAGTTTGAGACCACCTTGGCCAACATGGTGAAACCCCATCTCTACTAAAAATATAAAAAATTAGCTCAGCATGGTGGCAGGCGCCTGAAATCCCAGCTACTTGGGAGGCTAAGGCAGGAGAATTGCTTGAACCTGGGAGGCAGAGGTTACAGTGAACCAAGATTGCGCCATTGCCCTCCAGCCTGGGCAACAAGAGCGAAACTGTCTCAAAAAAAAATTAAAAAATAAAAAAAAAAGAAAGTAAATCATCATAATGCCTTTCTCAGGCCAAAGTTATCATTTTGGGGCCAAAGAGCTTGTACCACAGAGTATAAAAATACATCTATTACATTTGTGTCCTTAAATGCCAGATAGCAGCATCTTGACAAAAAAAAAAAAAAGTTAAATATAGCTTAGCAGCATTTAATAGATACAATCTTATAATATTTTGGGTGGTGCAAAAATAATTGTGGTTTTTGCAATTTTAATTGCAAAAGATACAGCTGACTGTATCTTCTGATTCTAAGACTACTGACAATTTTAATTGCAAAAACCACAATTACTTTTGCACCAACCTAACAAATACACAAAAGAATAAAACGCAGTTGTATCAGCATATGTTAAATAAGCATCTCTAATATCAGGTTCCCAAAAGCCTATCGATAGCTTTATTTCTATTTTATTTCATCAATAGTAATATTAGTATTTACATTTTAACATAAATGATTGATGACATTATTCTTGCACCTTATCCTCAACATGTTAGAAACCAAATCCATAATAGTATTCAAATCTTTCCCCCACCCAGATATCTGGTTTCCATTAGTGGCATCAACAGACTCCTCCTTTCCATTCACACTGGAAGCCAAGGAGTCATCCTCAACTCACCCCAAGTCATCTCTCATACTGCAGACAAACTAATCTTTCAAAAGTGGAAATCCTTTCTTGTCAATTCCTTGCTAGGAAAAAAGAGGGAGAAAAAGCTGATCCCTCTCTATTACATGCTAAATTAAGCACTACTTCAATTTCCTGTGTTTTAAAACTATTCAATGTATGCATTAGACATCATAAATACCTTTAATTTGTACATATTGCATTCATGTTGTTGCTATTCTAAATTATGGATTTTTTTTTCTTTTTTTGGGGGGGGATGGAGTCTTGCTCTGTCACCCAGGCTGGAGTGCAGTGGTGCAATCTCGGCTCACTGCAACCTCTACCTCTTGGGTTCAAGCGATTCCCCGGCCTCAGCCTCCTGAGTAGCTGGGACTGCAGGCACATGCCACCACACCTAGGTAATTTTTGTATTTTTAGTAGAGACGGTGTTTCACCATGTTGGCCAGGATGGTCTCAATCTCCTGACTTCGTGATCCATCTGCCTCAGCTTCCCAAAGTGCTGGGATTACATGTGTGAGCCACCGTGCCTGACCTAAATTATGTTTCTTATTAGCTAAACTTAATGACTACTAAGTGTCAGGCACTGTCTTTATGCTTCATATAAATAATCTTAGATAACTTCAGGATAGATACTATTACATCTATTATATTTTATCCCTAAAACAAGTAAATCAAGATCACAAAATTAGGTAACAGATAAGGAGAATTCATTTCAGCAAAGGCTGTGCTGTGTCTGAAGTAACAGCAATAACCCCTAGACAGCAGCGATTCAGCTGACTGTATCTTCTGACTCTAAGACTAGTGGCATTAATAATTCCCTTCCATCTGTCCTTTAAGCTGAGTATAAATCGCAATTTCAAATGGAAATAGTGTTATTATTATCCAGAGGAATTAGGGGAGTTACTGGCAGAGGTCACAGAAATTCTTATTCCTTGTTTTCTCTGAGTTATGACATAGTGAAATGTTCCTGTTTGTAACTATTTTCCTACTTCTTTGATGGCCATATCTAGATTTTCCTCAACAATTCTGATTCCAGACTTTCTGTCTATAACTCTCATAATCAAAGGCATGGTTTAGGGGAACTGCTCTAGAAGATATTCTCAAAAAGTTGTAAAGCTACATGTTGACATGATGTTGTAAAGATTAGCATAGAAAGATGTTAATGGAAACAGAGTGAAAGGAAACCGTGGAGTCCTTACGTATTTTATCCTAAGTTATGGACTTAATGATGCAAGGCTGATGTTGCTCATGAAGGTATACAGCCAATAAATTAGGAGAAAATAGAACCTAAAATGTTCTTTCAAATGGCCAGGAAATTGAAATGAACAAGAACAAGGAAGTATCCTCTCCTCTTTCTTTCATAAGCACATCCCCTTTAATGCAAAGGAAAGAACCAAAGTTTAATAAACCTTGTGATATTAAAGGTTTGACCAGAACAGCAACCTTTGTTTTAGAAGATGAAAATTTAATTACTTCTCATGAAGTAAAACCCCAATATAAATGGAATTCTTTAACATATGTGCTCAATTAATCTATTTTAGATGAGATCAAATAATAAAAAAATTGATATTTCAATTTTCTCCGAGAAGAAAACATTAAAATAAGTTTATGCACACTGAATGTAAGAATGTTGAAGAAATTCCTCATTATATGTTGTGGAAGATTTAATAAAACTTGGTTAATGGATAGAAAGGTGTTTCACATCATATACTTTTAATTTTGAAAAACAGTTCCGTCACAAAATTTTGATAGTAAAGGTCTGTTGATATACTTGGCATAAATAAATTAGCTTGGATTGTTAATTAAATGTCAGATAACACATAAGATGGCTAGGTATTTTATGGTGACTTTGGAAAATTCCAAAAGCAAATGTTTGTTTCTTGAAAGTCAAGGGATTGTAATGCCAAAGCAAAGTCTCCAGGTACTGAAAACATTCCTCATTTTTCTCCCTGCAAAATGTCCCCAAATGGAGACCATCCAAGAAAAATTATGTAAACTTGGACCATAGCTTTTGGTTTTATAAATAAGAAAAAAGTATTGCTAATTAAGAAATGAAAGATGTGGCTTTTCTAGGCTTTATATCTTAGGTTGCTCATTATTTTAGCTTCTCCAACCCAAGTCTATATTAATGTGCTTTTCTTTCTCCAGGGAGATAAAGAAGCTGAATTAGGGCTTCCATTTTCCCCACTTTGTGATCGGAAGTCAACCATGGTGGCCCAGTCACAAATAGGTAATTCTGATGATTTGTGGTGGTGGAAAGTGAGTGTGTGCTTGTCAGTTTTCAAATGGGTAAACGATGTTGTTTAAAGGGGTAACTTGCATGAAAACCTCACTCCATATTCATGATATATTTGATTTTTAAATGGATCTATGTGGTGCTGAATAAGACTTATTGAAGCATTTTCACAAAATGAATTCAATAAAGCAACATTAGTAAATGTAATTGTTATCATGGTTGTAATCCTTTTACAAAATATAAAATTTTCTTGTGTGGGAGACCATTTTATGTTGTTTTGTTGCTGATTATTGTTTTCTGTAATTTAATTCTTTAGATATATAGGTCAACTCAATGAAAATGTTAGTGCACTTGTTCTATCACTAAGTTTCCATGGTATGCTTAATATAGTAGTGCACATTTCATTTGGAAAAATATTCTCTCATGATGTGAATAGATTAACCAACAACAGGAAATTTGCAAAATGATAATGCTCCCAACCACATTCATTCTTATCATCTGTATTTGTGTTGGGGACTTCAAGTCCAGTCCATTATTAAAACATGTGTTGCATGGCTCAAATACTTGTAATAATTATTCCCTAAGCCAGCATTTTTGTTACTGAACAATATGATCAATAAACACAAGGATCACTTCTTAGCTGTGTAGTTATGCTCCGGCACCACCCATCACAAAGCGTTGGGGAAAGCTGCCTGCTCTGACCTTTTCCCCTTCCCATCCAAGTTTCAACAGCTGTTTTTCTAGAGACCATAACACAGGTGCCTATCCTTGCTTAGTAAGTGTTAAATGTGGCAGGCTAAGGACCTGATGTGGCAAGCTAAGAATGGAAGTTTCTGAGGCTTGTTGCTGTAATGCAAATTGCTGCCATGTTAGTAGAGGTGATGCCCCAGTTGACAGTCTACACATCTCAGGCATTTAAGAACATAGAACTGGCTGGGTGCAGTGGCTTATGCCTGTAATCCCAGCACTTTGGGAGGCTGAGGCAGGTGGATCTCGGGTCAGGAGATCAAGACCATCTTGGCTAACACGGTGAAACCCGTCTCTACTAAAAAATACAAAAAATTAGCCAGGCGTGGTGGCATGCACCTGTAATCCCAGTTACTCGGGAGGCCGAGGCATGAGAATCACTTGAACCCAGGAGGCAGAGGTTGCAGTGAGCTGAGATTGCACCACTGCACTCCAGCCTGGGCAACAGAGTGAGACTCCATCTCAAAAAAAAAAAAAAAAAAAAAAAAGAACAAAAAAAGAACATAGAACTTAAAATAGTACCCTAGGTGGTCAATTAACACTGATTTAACTTGAAGGCATCCATTAAAACTACTGAAGTTTTATTAAATTAAAAATGTGCCTTATTATATACTATAAGTAATCCAGTTACTTGAAATGTGAATTACTTTTATCCAAGCATCTGATGGACAGTCTTTAAATGTGCATACTTTACAGGACATTATCACTTAAAAAGCCTCCCTCCAGCTATTCTCCTATATTCAGGTGGTAGTCCATTGCTCTCAGAAGTGTTTCCAACAACAATTCTTGACTTGAGGCACCCACAGCAGTCCTGGGATCTGGGATATTGCCATGTACACAGACCTTAGAATAGGTTGTTGTCTCCTCCTCTGCCTAAACATGGGATGGAAAATGCTCCCAGAGGACAATGCCCTTTTCTCTGTGTGTCATTTTCTATCTCGATGAGTACTTTAAATGTAAAAGTCTTCATTCAGTACTGACATCTCAAAGTGGTGGGATTAATGCTGTCTCCCAGAGATGTTACTTTTCTCTTCACTGATTTGACAGAACACACACACATGCTGTGAACTAACACTTTACATCCAGAGAATAATAAACAGCAATTTGAAATATTAACACACTGGCAGAAAGCTCTGACTGATATAGTAAGAAACAAAAAGTAATTGTCTTCCTGTTACCTGAGAAAAACCTTCAATTATTTAATTTCTTTGGAGCTTAGATATGATTTCTTGTTAGTAAAGAATGAAATCCAAAATGCACATGATGTGCTTTCAAAAAAGATAATGATCCCTGGTGTTGAGAGAGGAAACTATAGTCACTCTCATTGGATCTAAATGTATTGTTAGCAATCGTATATTATATAAGGCTGAATAGTAAATAGAAAAGCCAATATACTTGAGTTAGCAAGCTTAAATTGTGTCACTTCCATGGCTTCAAGTATTATTTTATAGAGCAGTTAAACCATCTCTAAAGACTGTTATTAGATTAAAACAATACAAAGGGTAAGCAGAACCAATATTTTAGTTGATTCTCGCTATCCCAGGATTGTCAGAGGCTCTTCATTATTTCTGATTTCAGAATTCAGGAAATTGTAACACTTGAATTTATCTCTCTCTCTTCTCATTTTGGCTTTTGTAGGTTTCATCGATTTCATAGTAGAGCCAACATTTTCTCTTCTGACAGACTCAACAGAGAAAATTGTTATTCCTCTTATAGAGGAAGCCTCAAAAGCCGAAACTTCTTCCTATGTGGCAAGCAGGTATGATATTTTCTTTTTTGCATTATTTTTCATCTTTGTGGTGTTTAGTAACCCTTTCCTTAATGATTATATTTCTCACATCTAGGCAGAGAATTCTCACAAGAATTATTAGGGAGTATTGCCACCTAGTGGCTTTATATTATATTGCATCTGCCTTTGACAACTAAAGTTTAATACACAAAATATGAAATACTAGTAAGGTGTGTACTAAGGAGAATCCAGTGTGGGGAGGGAGAGAAAGGAGGTGAGCAGCTGCCACGTGCTCAGAACTGGGACTGAGCATCTACTATCCTGCTTTTCTAGTCGGTTTTGTAAAGTTTTTCAGGTTTTCCTTGTTCACCCCATATCCTGATGGTGTTTTTTGGTTTCTTTGGTTGTTACTGTTAGCTCAACCACCATTGTGGGGTTACACATTGCTGATGCACTAAGACGATCAAATACAAAAGGCTCCATGAGTGATGGGTCCTATTCCCCAGACTACTCCCTTGCAGCAGTGGACCTGAAGAGTTTCAAGAACAACCTGGTGGACATCATTCAGCAGAACAAAGAGAGGTGGAAAGAGTTAGCTGCACAAGGTAGTGTTGTTTATGAGGCCTTACTGCCATCTCTCTCTGTCTTCACTTCTCCTCTAAGAGTTTGGATTACTTCTTCTAGATTTCTTCTTCTATAGAATATGTAAGCCCTTGATGGTATTGGGAATTTGGCTACTCTTTGATCATTCATGAGAAAGTTGGCTCATTTATTAGATAAAAAGAGGTTCTGGTTTGTTTGTGCCACATGGGCTGCAGATCTGTGTGTCAGTGGGTGGTGGCAAACTGCATACTGAAAGATGAGATAATGAAATGGTGACAAAACTTTGTGGTACCATATAAACTCCTGTGCTTTCGTAGAGGTGCTTTCCAGCCTGGATTTTACTTGGTAAGTGGTTTTTGTGTTGCATTAAGTGTGTTATCACTTCATGTCAGAGACTTGGGTGTGTTTTTTTTCTGTTTCACTAAGTTGCTTTTTTGACTCAGAATTTAGACAGGAATTGGGGAAATCATTAGTAATCAACCACCACAGCAATCGCATGGGAAGGTAGCTACAGTTATTTCTGACATATTAGCTGCTTCAAATTAATTAGTCCATTTAGTAGGTTTGTGAGTTGGTATTCAAACAGTTATTATCTTTCCTGCAGGAATTAGCTTTCATATCCAGATCTGGCCCCTGCCTGTTCTCACACTCATTCCCACAGCTCTGTCTCCCTTATACACTACACTCCCTGCACAATGGCCTCTTGGAAGTTTCTTAAAATACTCCAGGGTCTTTGTAGTTATTTTTTCAGCCAGAAATTTTTTTCCTTGTGTTTTTTGCAGCTTTAATATACTCAGGAATAAACTTATTTTTCTTAAAATGGATAATATAAGATCAAAATAGAGTGTTAAATCATATTTATAGTCAGAAAGACACAATATTGAAAAGTTTTCAATTATCCCAAAAGTCAACCATAAATATAACATGTTTCCGGTGAAAATTCCAATACATTTTTCATGGAATTTAAGAAATTGATCCTAAAATCTATATGGTATTGCAAATACCTAAGAATACTCAAGACACTCCTGAAGGATAATAAAGTGGGAGCACTTGCCATATATCGAAATTTACTCTTATACTGAAGTAATAAATTTAGTGTGGCTGTGATATAGAGATAATAAGATGGGCCTTGGGAATAGACCAGAGAGCCAAAAATAGTACATTAATTCCTGCAGAACTTGACAGATGGCAGACACACACATTCGTATATGCAATCTTTTGTATGTTCTCACATATTTACCCTTATGATATTCTTCATTTCTTCTTGTGTGTCAGAGCTACTATTTGGTATCATTTCTCTTCACACTGGAGTACTTTCTCAAGTATTTTCTTATAACACAGTTATACTGACAAACAATTAGATTTTCTTTATCTGGGAATGTCTGTATCTTACTTTTATTTATGAATAATTTTACTTGATTTAGAATTGTTGAATGATTTTTTTTTATTTTAGCACTTTTAATGTGTAATTCTATTGCCTCTGGCTTCCATAGTTTCTGATAGTGTTGGCCAAAAATAAATTGTATTGTTGCTTCCTTGTATGTACTATTATCTTTTTCTTTCTGTTTTCTAGACTTTATTTTGACTTTCAGCAATTTGATGATGATATATCTAGGTCGTTTTTTTTTCAGTATTCTACTTAGTGTTCACTGAGCTTCTTAAATCCACAAATTAATAATTTGCTTCAAATTTAGAAAGCTTTCTGTCATTTTGTTCAATATTTTTCTTCTGCCTCTCTCTCTCTGTTCTGTCCTTCTGAGGATCGTGTTATGCATAATTTAGGATTCTGGAAATTGTCCTGGATGCTCTGGATCTCTGTCAATTTCTTTAATTGTTCTTTCTTTCTTTCTTTCTTTCTTTCTTTCTTTCTTTCTTTCTTTCTTTCTCTTTCTTCTCTTCCTTTCCTTCCTTCTTTTGTTCCTTCCTTCCTTCTTCATTCATTTTTGATTGGCTGCTTTCTAATGATTTATCTTCAAGTTTACTGTTTCTTTCTCTGCCACCTCAATCCTGCTGTTGATTTCACTGAATTAACTTTTTATCTCAGCTACTTTTTTTCAATTTTATTATTTCCATTTGGTTCTTTTTTATAGTATCTATTTCTCTGTTGATATTTTATATTTTCATTCATTGTTAGCATTATTTTCCTTTAATTCTTCAAGATTATTTTCTTTAATTTTAAAAACATATTTAAAAAACTTGTCTTGAATTTTTTGAAATCAATTTTAAAACTGACTATAAATGGCCTTTCTATGGCTCTCTAATTTCTAGGGTTTTTCTGTTAAATCCTGCTGGTTTACCCTTTACCCCAACTTGGACCCCAACCCTAGGCTGACAAAGCTTGGGGCTCTCCTCATCTAGTCTAAGTGGATTCACCATTTTATATTCAAGTAACCAGAATTATTTGCTGCCTTCCCATTCCAAGTTGATTCTACCACATCCAGCAGGAAAGTTGGCTTTTGCTTCCATTCCCAGGTCAGAGTTGGAGAGGAAGATGGAGGAGTGGGAGTAACTTCAGGCAAGAAGGTCACAGGTTCCTGCTGTTTTTACCTGAATGTCCAACAATTTTTTAAGAATAAATGTTTCTCAAATTATTATGTCCCTTTGGTTGATTTCCAGAGTCATTGAATAGTTGTTTTTATTAATGCTTTCCAGTTTTACTCTTGTTTTTTCATGAAGAGAAAAAACTCAACTTCTTGACATCACTATAGCAGGAAGTATTCCTCTTCACCATAGGTTTTAAGAGAATTAAATGAGTTTATTAATATAATTTGCTTAGAAGTGTCTAGAGTACTAAGCGCTATATGAGTTAGCTGTTATTACTATAACTATTATTTATTATGTTTCTGCCATGTGTTCTAGAAATAAGGGTTATAGGGCTACTATATAGAAACTAGGGGTGTCCCTAATGCTGAATTCTAAATCCAGCAAAACTATTCAGAAATAAAGAAAAATAAAGACATTACCAGATTAAGAAAATCTAATTACTATGGAAATTGGGGATAATTTCTATATAGTAAACTGGTAAGGAAAGCCTTCACTGAGGAAGAAATAATTTAAATAAATACACAATGGAGGTTAGAAAGAGAATGATGGAGAGGTCTGGGAGGGTGGGTGGTAACAAATTTTTAAAACGGATTGGCTACCACATTATCTAGGAGGCCGAGCTTGCCTGACATGCCAGAAACAACAAGAAGGGCAGTGAAGCAGGAAGAAATTGGACAAGTGGGAATAATGTAGGCAATGTGATGGGTGGGGAATGTGGTGCCTGACCTTTGGTTTTGGCCCGAGAAAGACAGGAAACCAAATGTAGAGTTTTGAGAAAAAATGTTGATTGATCTGAACTGAGGTTTCAAAAGGATTACTCTGCTACAGAATGGAAAATGTTCTTTTGTTTGGGTAGTAAAAATAGAAACAAGGAGATCAGAAGGAAGGCTGTTGTTCATAACCCAGGAGACACATGGGAGCTTAGACCAGGTAGTAATGGTTGAGAGGGTGTATAATTTCTGGATATGTAAAGATTGTGGCAGTATGTGTGAGTAGAAGGAGGGTAAGCAAAAAGGGATTGGATTCTGGATATACAGATATTTTGAAAGCTGAACTGATAGGATTTGTTACCAGATTAGATGTAGGAAACAAAGTGAAGAGAAGAATCAAAAATGATGCCAGGCTTTTTGGTTTTCTTACACATTATTTGTATATAGGTAAAATTATATAATCATTTCATGGAACAATTTGGCATTCTGTAGGAAATTTAAAGATGCATGTGCCGTACTTCTCGACAATTTTGCTTCTGTATTTTTACCCCAGAGAGACTTTTGTGCATATGCATCAAAGACATGTCTAAAATATTCACAGCAGCATTGTTCATGACTGCAAAATAAAGTGTAAAAAACAGTAAAATTGATTTATATACTGTAGTATGTACATATTATGGCACAGTATAAAACTGTTAAAATTTAACTAATCACCACAGGAATGAAGGACACAGTGTTGCACAAAATAAGCAAACTGCTGGGCTTTAGTAGGCGGCTTTCCCCTGACAGTGTGAAGGAGACTGAGAGGTTTGGACTAAGCAAAATTCACCACAACACAGCAAAGCGGCTGTGCCCAGACTGCTTCTCTAGATTCCTCCTCACTGGGCAGGGCATCTCTGCAGGAAATCCAGCAGCTCCAGTCAGGGGCTTACAGACAGGACTCTCAACTCCCTGGGACAGAGCACCTGAAGGGAGAGGCAGCTGCAGTCGCAGGTTCAGCAGATTTAATCTTTCCTGTCTGCCGGCTCTGAAGAGAGCAGCTGACCCTAACAAGGGGGACTCTCCCAGCAGAGTGCACCAGTTCTGCTAAGGGACAGACTGCCTCCTCAAGCAGGTTCCTGACCTTGCGCCTCTTGACTGGGAGAGACCTCCCAACAGGGGTCAATAGACACCTCATACAGGAGAGCTGAAGCTTCCAGAGGAAGGAGCAGACAGCAATCTTTGATGTTCTGCAAACTCCATTGGTGAAACCTAGGTGACAGGGTCTGGAGTGGACCCCCATCAAACTGCAGCAGACCTGCAGAAGATGGGTCTAACTGTTAGAAGAAAAAGTAACAAACAGAAAGCAACAACAACAAAAGCATCAACAAAAAAGACCTCCTACAAAACCTCATCCAAAGGTCATCAGCTTCAAAGATCAAAGGTAGATAAATCCATGAAGATGAGGAAGAAACAGTGAAAAACGCTGAAAATTCCAAAAGCCAGAATGCCTCTTCTCCTCCAAATGATTGTAACACCTCTCCAGCAAGGACACAGGACTGGACAGAGAATGAGATGGATTAATTGACAGAAGTAGGCTTCAGAAGGTGGGTAATAACAAACTCTGCTGAGCTAAAGGAGCATGTTCTAACCCAATGCAAAGAAGCTAAGAACCTTGATAAAAGGTTACAGGAGCTGCTAACTAGAATAACCAGTTTAGAGAGGAACATAAATGACCTGATGGAGATGAAAAACACAGCACAAGAACTTTGTGAAGCATACACAAGTATCAATAGCTGAATAAATCAAGCAGAAGAAAGGATATCAGAATTTGAAGACCATCTTGCTGAAATAAGGCATACAGACAAGATTAGAGAAAAAATAATGAAAAGGAATGAACAAAACCTCCGAGAAATATGGGACTATGTGAAGATACTGAAGCTACGATTGATTGGAGTACCTGAAAGAGACTGGGAGAATGGAATCAAGTTGGAAAACACACTTCAGGATATTATCCAGGAGAACTTCCCCAACCTAGCAAGACAGGCCAACATTCAAATTCAGGAAATACGGAGAACACCACTAAGATACTCCATGAGAAGATCAACGCCAGGACACGTAATTTTCAGATTCTCCAAGGTTGAAACAAAGGAAAAAATGTTTAAGGGCAACCAGAGAAAAAGGTCAGGTCACCTACAAAGGGAAGCTCATCAGACTAACAGCAGATCTCTCAGCAGAAACCCTACAAGCTAGAAGAGAGTGAGGGCAATATACAATATTCAATATTCAGCATTCTTAAAGATAAGAATTTTTCAACCCAAAATTTCATATTATTAGAAATAAGTAGAATTTTACTTCCTAGATTGGGCACTAGACACACAAAAGTTCATTTTATCATTATGATTATGATTATGTCTAACATGTGCTTTATATATGCATCTATAATTCATTTATATACATGAAATATTGCATAAAAATGAAACAATGATAAGCTATTAAAATACATCTACTAACATAGTGATCAATTTTAAAGTCACTGAGTATCAGATATTGCCATTTTAATTTTCCAGTACCTACCACTTCTAGTCTTATAAGCTGAAGATGAAAGTTTCTTTATTACAATTGCATTGAGATTAAAATAAGCAGGTCATATGATGTTTAGAGCTTTGGAATATTAATTAAGCATCAGGGCTTTGAAGAGAATTCCACATGTTTGCTCATCATCATATTAACCCTTAAGCTCTATTTCACAGATATCGCAAAAACATCTCCCTAGTCCTAGAGCAGGGAGAGATTGTTGACCTATTATGCTTCATTTTTATTATCTACTTCACCCCCTTAAAAATAAGGTTCATTAAAATAAGGATGTTTGTTTCCATCGCTGATGTATCCTAAGCTCTTTGAACAGAGACTGGCACAAAGTAGAAATTCGAATGATTATCTGCAGTAGGCAGGGAAGAAAGAGAGAGACAGAGCGCAAGAGGGAGGACGAGAGAGGAGGGGGTAGAGAAAGGAGGAGAAGGGAAGAAGGAAAGAGAGAGGTAGAAAACCTACCATCTAGGCCCCAAAATATGAAATATATGATCTTGCCATGCCCTTGGAATTCTCTCTATGCCTTCTCTAATCATTTATTTCCTTCTCTCCCACCCATGAGCTAATTATTGTTTTGAATTCTGTGATAATCATTCTTTTTTTAAGCTGTTATCCCTCTTTGTATAATTTTAAACAATGTATAATTTAGTTTTGTCTGTTTTAAAACCAAACAGACATATATATATGGAACTGTGCCATATATATTCCTTTATGAATTGCTTTCCACTCAACAACATGCTTTTTAAAATTTATCCATGACAACACAAATGTTGTTCTGTTTCAGCAGGAGTTTTCTGGATCTTGCAGAAAACATGAGACAGAAAAAAAAATCCAAATACTGTGCAGATACTTTTTAAATATCAGTGTTTTGTTTAAGTCTGTACATATCATATCCTTGGGCCACAAATCAGGTGCATAAATAATATACCCTTCATTATTTCTCTGTGACCAAACATAGTTTCTAGCTATGTCCTCATGCTACCTGTTTGAAGAAAATATAAGCTTATCATTTAAGTGTTTTGACTGAATCAGAGTAAGCCTGGTCAATCCAGGGTTTCTGACCTCTCTTTCCTCCTTCTTTAGATGGCATTGCAGTCCCTGGGGACTAACGTTGTGGTATTAATGGATTTCAGATGAGCATCAGGTCCTTGCTTGACCTCTGGCCTCTCTCTCATCTTTCCAGACAGACAGCCCCCATTGGTTTTTGGCTTGTATCACCTTCTGACTCTGACCCCTTGCTTCCCCATGACAGGCCCCCATATCTTTGCTTTCCACAGCTTGCTTGCTCTCTTTTCTTCTCCTTCTCATTGTACTTCTCAGGGCTGAAGGACAGGCTGGTCTTCACATCAGAGTCACTGGGGTTGACTGAATACTGCAGGCGCTCTCTCAGGCTCTCCTGTCCTGACATTCTACACAGCCACCCCTCCTCTATTCCTTGCACGCTGAGAACACCCACCTTGTTCAGAATGCTGGATAAGGGAACATGACAAAGATCTTCTCTAACCCCTGGATCCCTGACTTTTTCTCAGAATTCTTTCTTGTTTTTCCCTCGGAAATAACTCAAAATGCACAGGGATGGCCAAACTCAGAGAGCAGGTCCCGTCTCAGACTATAACTGTCTAAGTCTCTTGAATCTTCCAACACTTTTCTCCCTTACACCTTACTTTTGGTTTCATAGGGGGTGAAAAATATGTCACTGGAAGGGTAAGGAGTTAAACTTTTCCCTCCTCCAATTTGAATGGCACCTTCATACCCCTTTTTGCTTCTCTTAGGGAAAACCTAGATCCATGTCCAGGGAGTGAGAAACCTGGATCTCCTCTGGAAGTATGGGTGGGAAGGTAGAACTTGATTAAGTATTTTCCAAAAACCTTTTAGCCATGCATAGATGTGGCTTTTGAATTTGAAGACAAAGGATAGATGCCTTTGTTTCTGGGGTAGCTTAGTAACAACCCCTGTGTCTCCTTGTCTAAATAGGCATGAGCCTGTGATAACAAACAAGTAGAAACAAAACCAGATCAGCTAATGATTCACTGTATCAGCTCATCGAGACACACAAAATAAGCTTTTGTAGTTGTTTTAAAAGAGAAATGAAAAACAATGTGTGATTACTAAATTAAGTGTATTTAAAATACTATTATTCAAAGAACATTTATCAAGTATGTTTCATCACTTTACAGAAAAAAAAAGATTAGAAGCTTATTTTTTTCTTTGAATTTAAGTGATTTAATGTGATGGAAGTGAATCATGTGATACAAATTAAATCCATAATTTTATATCCATTGAGGTGTTTCAGTATGGTTAGTAATGTCAAAGACATATTTCAGAAGGAAACTGAAAAACAAAAAAGACATTTTTTTATTATGGGGAAATCCGAATGAAAGAACAAAGCTGGAGGAATCATGCTACATGACTTCAAATTATACTACAAGGCTACAGTAACCAAAATAGCATGGTACTGGTACCAAAACAGATATATAGACCAATGGAACAGAACAGAGGCCTCAGAAATAATGCCACACATCTACAACCATGTGATCTTTGACAACCCTCACCAAAACAAGCAATAGGGAAAGGATTCCCTATTTAATAAATGGTGTTGGAGAATACTACAAACACCTCTACGCAAATAAACTAGAAAATCTAGAAGAAATGGATACATTCCTCGACACATACACTCTCCCAAGACTAAACCAGGAAGAAATTGAATCTCTGAATAGACCAATAACAGGAGCTGAAATTGTGGCAATAATCAATAGCTTACCAACCAAAAAGAGTCCAGGACCAGATGGATTCACAGCCGAATTCTACCAGAGGTACAAGAAGAAACTGGTACCATTCCTTCCGAAACTATTCCAATCAATAGAAAAAGAGGGAATCCTCCCTAACTCATTTTATGAGGCTAGCATCATTCTGATACCAAAGCCAGGCAGAGACACAACAAAAAAAGAGAATTTTAGACCAATATCCTTGATGAACATTGATGCAAAAATCCTCAAGAAAATACTGGCAAAACGAATCCAGCAGCACATCAAAAAGCTTATCCAGCATGATCAAGTGGGCTTCATCCCTGGGATGCAAGGCTGGTTCAATATACGCAAATCAATAAATGTAATCCAGCATATAAACAGAGCCAAAGACAAAAACCACATGATTATCTCAATAGATGCAGAAAAAGCCTTTGACAAAATTCAACAACCCTTCATGCTAAAAACTCTCAATAAATTAGGTATTGATGGGACGTATTTCAAAATAATAAGAGCTATCTATGACAAACCCACAGCCAATATCATACTCAATGGGCAAAAACTGGAAGCATTCCCTTTCAAAACTGGCACAAGACAGGGATGCCCTCTCTCACCACTCCTATTCAACATAGTGTTGGAAGTTCTGGCCAGGGCAATTAGGCAGGAGAAGGAAATAAAGGGTATTCAATTAGGAAAAGAGGAAGTCAAATTGTCCCTGTTTGCAGACGACATGATTGTATATCTAGAAAACCCCATGGTCTCAGCCCAAAATCTCCTTAAGCTCATAAGCAACTTCAGCAAAGTCTCAGGATACAAAATCAATGTACAAAAATCACAAGCATTCTTATACACCAACAACAGACAGAGAGCCAAATCATGAGTGAACTCCCATTCACAATTGCTTCAAAGAGAATAAAATACCTAGGAATCCAACTTACAACGGATGTGAAGGACCTCTTCAGGGAGAACTACAGACCACTGCTCAAGGAAATAAAAGAGGATACAAACAAATGGAAGAACATTCCATGCTCATGGGTAGGAAGAATCAATATCATGAAAATGGCCATACTGCCCAAGGTAATTTACAGATTCAATGCCATCCCCATCAAGCTACCAATGACTTTCTTCACAGAATTGGAAAAAACTACTTTAAAGTTCACATGGAACCAAAAAAGAGCCCGCATCGCCAAGTCAATCCTAAGCCAAAAGAACAAAGCTGGAGGCATCACACTACCTGACTTCCAACTATACTACAAGGCTACAGTAACCAAAACAGCAATGGTACTGGTACCAAAACAGAGATATAGATCAATGGAACAGAACACAGCCCTCAGAAATAATGCCGCTTATCTACAACTATCTGATCTTTGACAAACCTGGCAAAAACAAGAAATGGGGAAAGGATTCCCTATTTAATAAATGGTGCTGGGAAAACTGGCTAGCCATATGTAGAAAGCTGAAACTGGATCCTTTCCTTACACCTTATACAAAAATCAATTCCAGATGGATTAAAGACTTAAACGTTAGACGTAAAACCATAAAAAGCCTAGAAGAAAACCTAGGCATTACCATTCAGGACATAGGCATGGGCAAGGACTTCATGTGTAAAACACCAAAAGCAATGGCAACAAAAGACAAAATTGACAAATGGGATCTAATTAAACTAAAGAGCTTCTGCACAGCAAAAGAAACTACCATCAGAGTGAACAGGCAACCTACAAAATGGGAGAAAATTTTCGCAACCTACTCATCTGACAAAGGGCTAATATCCAGAATCTACAATGAACTCAAACAAATTTACAAGAAAAAAACAAACAACCCCATCAAAAAGTGGGCAAAGGACATGAACAGACACTTCTCAAAAGAAGACATTTATGCAGCCAAAAAACACATGAAAAAATGCTCACCATCACTGGCCATCAGAGAAATGCAAATCAAAACCACAATGAGATACCATCTCACACCAGTTAGAATGGCAATCATTAAAAAGTCAGGAAACAACAGGTGCTGGAGAGGATGTGGAGAAATAAGAACACTTTAACACTGTTGGTGGGACTGTAAACTAGTTCAACCATTGTGGAAGTCAGTGTGGCGATTCCTCAGGGATCTAGAACTGGAAATACCATTTGACCCAGCCATCCCATGACTGGGTATATACCCAAAGGACTATAAATCATGCTGCTATAAAGACACATGCACACGTATGTTTATTGCGGCATTATTCACAATAGCAAAGACTTGGAACCAACCCAAATGTCCAACAATGATAGACTGGATTAAGAAAATGTGGCACATATACACCATGGAATACTATGCAGCCATAAAAAATGATGAGTTCATGTCCTTTGTAGGGACATGGATGAAATCGAAAATCATCATTCTCAGTAAACTATCGCAAGAACAAAAAACCAAACACCGCATATTCTCACTCATAGGTGGGAATTGAACAATGAGAACACATGGACACAGGAAGGGGAACATCACACTCCGGGGACTGTTGTGGGGTGGGGGGAGGTGGGAGGGATAGCATTGGGAGATATACCTAATGCTAGATGACGAGTTAGTGGGTGCAGCGCACCAGCATGGCACATGTATACATATGTAACTAACCTGCACAATGTGCACATGTACCCTAAAACTTAAAGTATAATAATAAAAAAAAGAAAAAAAAAAGATTCAGTGTTCCTGGCAAAAAAAAAAATAATAATAAGAAATAAATAGATAAATGGTGTTGGGAAAACTGGCTAGCCATATGCAGAAAACTGAAACTGGACCCCTTCCTTACACTTTATACAAAACTAAAGAGCTTCTGCACAGCAAAGAAACTATCATCAAAAGAAACTATCATCAGACTGAACAGACAACCTACAGAATGGGAGAAAATTTTTGCACTCTATCCATCTGACAAAGGGTTAATATCCAGAATCTACAAAGAACTTAAACAAATTTACAAGAAAAAAACAAACAACCCCATCAAAAAGTGGGTGAAGGATATGAACAGACACTTCAAAGGAAGACATTTATGTGGCCAACAAACATATGAAAAAATGCTCATCATCACTGGTCATTAGAGAAACACAAACCAAAACCACAATGAGACACCATCTCACACCAGTTAGAATGGTGATCATTAAAAAGTCAGGAAATAACAGATACTGGAGAGGATGTGGAGAAATAGGAATGCTTTTACACTGTTGGTGGGAGGGTAAATTAGTTCAACCATTGTGGAAGACTGTGTGGCAATTCCTTAAGGATCTAGAACTAGAAACACCATTTGACCCAGCATTCCCATTACTGGGTATGTACCCAAAGGATTATAAATCATTCTACTATAAATATACATACACACGTATGTTTATTGCAGCACTGTTCACAATAGCAAAGACTTGGAACCAACCCAAATGCTCACCAATGATAGACTGGATAAAGAAAATGTGGCATATATACACCATGGAATACTATGCAGCCATTAAAAAGGATGAGTTCATGTCCTTGGCAGGGACATGGATGAAGCTGGAAACCATTATTCTCAGCAAACTAACACAGGAACAGAAAACCAAATACAGCATGTTCTTATTTATAAGTGGGACTTGAATAATGAGAACACATGGACACAGGGAAGGGAACATCACACGCCAGGGCCTGTCAGAGGGTGGGGGGCTAGGGGAGGAATAGCATTAGGAGAAATATCTAATGTAGATGACGGGTTGATGGGTGCAGCAAACCCCCACGGCATGTGTATACCTCTGTAACAAACCTACACATTCTGCACATGTATCCCAGAACTTAAAGTATAATAAAAATAAAATAAAATAAAATAAATAAAAAACAAATGAGATAACCTGTTCTGTTTTATGCAACGTGTAGGACTATCTTAAGGTGTTAATTGAATTATTTAAACTATTTCTTCCCAGAAAATACTTAAAGGATTATACAAGCCAGCTTAAAAACTTGAGGACTGTAACAGAGTAGGAATAGTGAATTTGCCCTTCTTTTTGTTCAGTGTGTAATGCAGAGAACTTTAAAAATAAATGCAACAAACAGTTGTTTTACCCTCCCCTGATTGACTCTCAGAGTTTCTCTTGCTCCTTCTGAAAAGTATCACAGTTTGAATCAAGCCAAGTCTTCCTTTTGGTTTCAGAGCATGTGAAAAAGTTGTTATTGGAACAATAAATAAGTAATCAATCTGAGTACCACCTTTATATTCCTCCTTTGCCTCTCTGTGAAAAACCTAGGTCTGCGTCCATGGACGTCATCAGGAAATAAGGCTGAATGGCTTCAGGCTCCATTCCCAAGCTCTGATTCTGTGGACACTTAGAGAGGCTTTTTCAGTGAATATTTTCAAATCACCTTTAGGACTGCTAGATAACAAGCTGCTCAGGGAGAATGAATAGCAGTGTTAGCCTTGGCACCCCACCCCAACTAGTTACAGAGCAGTGACTCTCAAAGACCTACATTCCCCTGTGGTATTTATCTGTAGTTTTATCTCACAGGTCTCTGTGAGCTTTCTGAGCACATGTTTTTATTTGCCAGCAATGCCTATTAGTACTCACCAGTGGGCCTCACTCTTCCACATCTGTTGCTTAGAGAAAGTAAAAATTGATTTTTTGAAAGTAACGAAAACATGTCAATGTTACTTTGTATTGAATTACTTTGAAAAGTTGTATTTATAAGGTATGTGTTCTTAAAATATTTGCTATTCCTTTCCACTATCTTTTTAATTCAATCAAAACCCTTCATGTAAAGCACAGTTCACTTTACATTATAACTTCTAAGTTCCCAGGACTGAATCCTAAGCAATTCTGAGAGAATATACATGTACATTTTAGATTTCAAAAGGGACAAATAATCAAACAGAGGAAAACAAAGTCTTTCAGAAATAAAAACTAGAGCTTGCTATCATTCTCTCTCTAATTATGGTTCAAAATGTAATTAGAAGTTTAAATGAGATCATGTTAGTAATTTTATATATTTTAAATTATTAGTAAATTAAATTATTATATTATATATTTCCTTTATTGTTCCTATTTCCAATTTAACCTCTTCAGCTTTGTCTTCAGATCATGTTCTACATCATGTTAGCAGTACTATAGAGCAGGAGTATGCATTTGATAGAGTGGAACTTTCAGAAGGTAAGAATCATGAAGTTCTAAGAAGTGATATTCAGAGTCACTTAACCCTAGAAGAGCTTAAATAATTGTTTGAATGGTGTGTGCTTGTGTGTTATCCATTCATTCACTCATTCCTTTATTACAAAGGTATAATCAAAAGTTTTCAACCTGGGCAGCCTATCAGCATCATCTGGACTACTTGATTTTTTTAAAGTTCAACATGCCCTTTCTCCAGTTCACAGAGGAAGGTCTAGGTAGAACACTTTTGTGCATTTAAATCAGTGCAACAGGACATGTAGGGGAAGAGCAGGAAATACCAGCTCATGGTCAGGACAAGCCAAGTACAGATCTAAATCTGAGCCAGCTTCACCTTGGCAGGCTGAAGTCAGGAAATGGCAATGGGAACCTTTGTAGTTATATCCACCTAGGGATGGGATAGTTCCATTGTGTCTATCCCACATGATATCTAGATCTTGGTTCATACTGTTGTACCCTGGAATGTTTGCTCTCTACTTCTGGGAAGATCAGTGGACAAGGTCATGACTGGTCCTGGAACTTAAGGTTACTCTTCACACAACTTGAAGTCTAGCTACGCCTATGTTTTCCTATCTCTCTACCTTTGGTTTTATTCTTCCCTCCTCATAGAATGCTCTTCCTGGGCCTTCTCCTCCATTCTGCTTATTAAAATCCTACCTGTCTTCCAAGATTCAATTAAAATGCCATCTTCTCCAAGAAGCCTATCATTTAGTTTTATAAACATAGCTGTCTCTTTCATACTGTAGTGTAGTTAGACTGCTTATCATATTCTACCTTGCATTCTCAAAATAAGAAGTGAGAAATGCATTTGCAGGAGGCCTACCCAAATTAGAGTTCCAGTAAGAGTGGAGGTGGAGAGGACATTTAACTACACATGCCTTATCGAGGTTCTGGCATTCTGCTTTGGGTGTGTGCACCATTTCTCTATGCAATGAGAACCACTGTGTATTATGAGATATGATTGGAGTATGTTACACATGTAAAAACTATGGATTTTGATAAAAGGTTGAGAACCACTAATTAAGTCATTACAAAAATATTTACAGAGACCCCCTATGTACCAGTGCAAACAAATGCCTATCATCTTTTTTTCTTGAGAGCAGAACTCATGGGCTGTTCAGCATCAGATTTCTGGTGTCTCCTACTCAGGGCTAGGTAAGAGCTCTGTCAGTGTTGATTAGAAGAAAGTTTGCTCCACTTTGTGGAAGTCTGATATTAATGGTGAGTCCACATAAATGAAATAGTATTACCCACTATTTTGTAGTATGTTTTTGTTTGTTAGCTAAATGACCTTAAAAATCTGATAAATCACAAAAGGGCAAACTAAATGTAAGGGTTGTTCCCCAAAAGTTTCTCCTCATGTTTTATGTCTGCATTTGCAATGTTTTCTGATACCTCAAACCTAGTCACTTGCTCTAATTGTACTTTGCAATATAAGTAATGCATGCAAGAGTTCATGGGAGTTTTGTGGCTTCTGAAAACTCTGGGACAGGAAGTGTGGAAATTTGGGAAGTAGAGGTAATAATGGGGAAGGGAGTATTGGGTTGGATGTTGCACTGTCGAACAGAGATGATGGGGCAGAGTAAGCTAAGTCTTTGGGTACAAGGTATGGTACAGCTCTCAGAGACAGTTCTCTCATTCTATTGCCGCTCTCATCTAGTAGGAGTTTGATGTGTGACCAGAATTTGACTGGGTTCATGTGTAATGCTCACACCAAGGACAAACTCAAGACTTTGTTATATACCCCCAATAATTAGCCCCGCTCCAAGTACTGAAAGTACTTCCAAATTATTGGAAGCTCTGTTGTCTTAACCTTACACCTTGAAGAACAGAAATCCCTTCTTTTGTTACCACTCATCTCCTCTCTCTCCAAAACCTATAGGCTTCCGTTCCTCTTGATTCCAGGTCTCTATCCATCTCTCTTCTCATTCTGCTTCTAAAATACTCCCAATTTTTCAGAACAATTTAGTTCTGGTCAAAAGATTAATCAATTCAACAAAGCAAAAGCCTGATGGTTTCCCTAAAATGACATCTATAGTTCTTCAAACAAAAATCATGTACCATACATAATATGCAATACTGCATATTGTCTGGGTTGATCATGGTTTGTCTGTTATTTTCAATTTCATTAGAATTCCTATAAAAATTTAATTTCCTCATTACCCTCAGGACATTTTTCAAAATCTTAATCACTGTACCTATGACCTACATTTGTAATTAGAAAATATCACGAGTTACTGAGTTAGATGGTTGCTTATATTTTTAACATTTTACGGTTTATTTAAATTATGTTTTTGCTAGAAAAGCTCATACATTTTCTCAGTAGGAAACAAAAAAATGGGAATATGTTTTATATCACTGGTTTAAAAATTTAAAAACAAAACTAGAAGTGTTTTTCACTAGAAGTAAGAGCAACATTTAAAATTGGTGGGAAAGTATTAACATTATTAAAAGATCAAATTTGCCTTATGATTAACATAGTATTTTAATATATTATCATAGTTCACTAATTAAACTTTATATATTGTTTATATTTGAAACATCTTAAGATGCAATATTTTGCATTAGGTATGGTAAATGATCTTTGTAATTATGTTGGTATTAATGCCAAATCAAATGTAGATTCATATTCTACTAACTACATCTTTATGTTCCAGAAAATACACTGAGTTTTATTACAAGCACTATCCTGTTTAGTCAGACAAATAACCCTACAATTTAGATATTATCATATCTAAATCCAAGGTGAGAACTTAGGTCTAAGGCAGCGAAGTAAGTCTCCAGCATCACAGGTGTATACATGTATTACAAATGAATCTAACTTTCTCATTTCTTTTCACGGTTTCATATAGCACACAGAAAATTATATGGTATAGCTATGCGGTAGGAGTACAGACAGAAAGAGGAAAGAATTTCCTGTGAAACCTTACCCCAAAGACTAGCATAATTGCTTCATCAGATCTACTTCTGTTTAATCTTAGCACAATTTATCCAATGAGCTTACAAATGTGCTCATAAGATTAGTTATATCTCACAGATATTTTTATTTTTAAATGTTGAAAGTTATGAATTTGGGAGTGAAATTTTTTATCATTTCACTTTATCATTTCATTTTTTATCATTTTATCATTTTGTATAGATGGTCATTTATCATTGACCATCTATACAAAAAAAATTACAGCTAACTCTACAAGGAAAGAATTTTAGTCTGACAAAAGTGAAGCTCACTCAGAGAAACTAAATTATTTGTCTAACGTCACAAAACTAATTTTTGAAAAGGCGGGGCTTTTCATCTATTTTGCCCAAATTCAAAACCAGTAACCTGTATCATGTTCTAGAAGTTAATTATGATGGGTTGGTTTAGTTAAATTCTCTAAACTTCCCTCCAGAGCAAAAAGTGTGCTCAAAATCTACTGATGGAAGGATTCTGACAGCAGCAGAACTTAAGGATATTTTAAGTAATATTGTGTGTGTGAGTGTGTGTGTGTGTGTGTGTGTGTATGAAAGAGAAAGAGAGAGAGGGAGAGGGAGAGTGTGTGTGTGTGTGTGTGTGTGTGTGTGTGTGTGTGTGTGTGTGTCTCCTATCCACTGTATTTGCATGGACAACAAAAGTAAGAAGGAAGGTAGAGGGAGCATGCCTGCATTCCCATGGAGATTATTAGCTGGCTTGGTGATGATAAAATGTTTTCCCAAGGGGGGCAGGACTAGGACAAGAAAGGATCTGGGTTGGTAGGAAGATGAGTTATCAGATGATGTACTCTTTACTAAATTTGAAAGTAGGGGTGGTCTGTGAAGCTCATCTGTCTTGGAGTAACTCTTAGATGTTTACTCATAGTTAGATACAGTCAGGATATTAGAAGTTATTTCCAGAAGATTCCACCAATCCCCTTCATCCAAGGTATGCGTTTTTTCCCTCCCATTTGTTTAACAGGAACCCTAGCAGATGGTCCTTATTGAGTATTATAGATTTTTTTTCTTTCTGTGTGTCATATCTCATTGTTATGATCAACAATTTTAGCCAATACTGCCTTTACTATTATTTTAGTTGTATCACTCAGAGCTTATGACATTTATTGTGTTGATATACAAAATCCATGCCACATATGTGTGCAAATAAATAAATATAACTAATTCTTATGGTATAACTTTCAGCATTTATGTTTCAGTATGTTTTTTTCAATGTACAATATTCTTTCCTTAAAACTGTATTTCCATAACTCTACTAAACTGGAGATGGAATCAATGTAAAGTCTGGTAAATAGTAAAGAGAAGAAACCTAATTTCAATGAGTTTAGAATTGTTCTAAAACCCACATGAGGCCAAAATTGTCCTTCTATAGTTCATCTTAATGCTTATGAGTTTACCAAATGCTTATGAGTTAAAGAAATTATTTATGACATTTATATTAAATTACAAAAAATAGCATTATATTGGGCATGATTATAACTTGTCAGATATACACACACATACACTTACACACACATGCACACAAGACTTAATAATTTCCTTGATGCCATTTCAGGAGATTGAGGAATGATAGAGCACAATTCCACCTGAAAATCATGTTATAACCTATGTGACAGCATTAGCCCTTCCAGGTCTGTAATTCAATCAGAAATTTTGTTGTTGTTGTTAGCATATTTCAACATTTTTTAATAAGAGAAAGATATTTTCTGTGGATAAAGGAAAAGGAAACATGATTTTATTCTTTTTTATTTTGAAAATAAATCACAGAATATCATTTCTTTACATAATAAAATTCTACATCCAAATATTTGCATTGCATACTATTTGTTAGCAGACAATATTAATAGGTTTCAAGATAATCTCTCATTAGATTCTGAGAGTGTCTGCTCTAGTTGATAACAACTAGAGTTGGACTCCATAGGAATCCAGGAAACAATTCAAGTAGAGTAAAAAATAAGTTGAGTTATAAAGAAAAATGAATCATCTTAAGATCACCACTGATGAATACAAGAATCACAAAAGTTTCAATAGCAAAAGCAAAGTATATTAAAAATTAAGGAAAATATGCCAATTATGTTTCTCTTCATAATTTTACCACAGTAATTTTTTACAATCATGGCTGATTATAAATGAGAATTACATTTTTTTCATAACTTCTTTACAGCATTTTCTCTAAATTATTAAAATAAGTACGCTTTTTTTTTTTTCAGAAGCAAGAACCAGTTCACAGAAGTGTGAGTTTATCCATCAGTAAACACCTTTAAGTAAAACCTCGTGCATGGTGGCAGCTCTAATTTGACCAAAAGACTTGGAGATTTTGATTATGCTTGCTGGAAATCTACCCTGTCCTGTGTGAGACAGGGAATCTATTTTTGCAGATTGCTCAATAAGCATCATGAGCCACATAAATAACAGCTGTAAACTCCTTAATTCACCGGGCTCAACTGCTACCGAACAGATTCATCTAGTGGCTACATCAGCACCTTGTGCTTTCAGATATCTGTTTCAATGGCATTTTGTGGCATTTGTCTTTACTGAGTGCCAATAAATTTTCTTTGAGCAGCTAATTGCTAATTTTGTCATTTCTATAATAAAGCTTGGTCCACCTGTTTTCACCTTAGATTGTCCCTTTTCTAAAACGTCAAAAAGGTAGTGCAAATTAAAAAAAAAATTATCTTTTACATTAATTCTACCATTTGTCCTAAGGGATAGATATCTTTGAAAACATGTTTATATTATAGTGAGAGTGAATGGCAGGGATGAAATGTATCATCCAAAAACCCACCAGGTTGTCCAAATAGTAGAAAGGTGAGTTTTACTGGCAATATCAGTTTGCAACTGGGAAGAGACAGTCTTCAGTGTGTACCAAAGATGCTCTCTTCGAAGCGGGAAAGGGTAGTTGGGTTTTTATGCCTCACAGAGTCTATTACACAATAGAGGCATACATATTTAGTAGGTTTGGGGAAAAAGCTATACATATTTATGAGCAGAGTCAAGCACATGCCTAATGGGTAAACATATATGTAATGTACATCCCATGTTCATTTTGGGGTGGGGATTTAGCATTAAAATGAGGAGGAATTTGGCTCTTTCTTTTAAAGAAACATAGGATACAAAGTTTGTGGACAGTCTCTGTAAGCTGGCCAAAACTGGCTTGAGATCTTTAGTTACTTCTCAGTAAAGAATGTTTGTAAGATTGGCCCTGAGTCTTCTTAAAGTTGTAGTGGTGTGGGCTATAAATCAGTTAGGAAGGGTCTGCAATTTTTCTGATATCTCCTATTGTTAGGGAGTTTACCAAGAATGTGGTTTTTCTTATAGCCGTAGGAATTTAGGAAGTTTCCATGACAGTCAAGCTCTCAACACTCAACCTGGAAGTAACTTTTGTTTCCTTAACCTTAGTGTTCATCTTAGTTAATAAGTGGGTATTTATTTTGGTCTCTCAGAACATAAACGGTTTACTGTACTGTTTTTGTTGGATTTGAAATTGACTTGTTTCCTACATAATTCAGTTTAAGATTAGCTAAGTTATTTCTTTTTGGAAAAAGTCTGGTTTTTAAGAGCTGCTTTCCTACATCATCTTTTACTGTTATCAGTTTACTTAATAGTTAACTCTGCTAGACTAGTGGAAGCACTCCAATAATTAATTAGCTAAGAATGGCTGATGTCCAGTATTGAATAATGTATTTTCACAAATAAGTATATTTATTTCATCTATCTCGCCTTGCCTTCTCACAGGAGGTGGAAAACTTGGCTATAAAATATCATCAGATTAGTCAAGGTTCTCGAGAGGAACAGAAACAATAAGAAATACATGTGAAATGAAATTTATTAGGGAGAATTGCCTCATGCAGTCACAAAGGCAAAGTCCCATGATGGGCCATCTGCAAGCTGGAGAGCCAGAAAAGCTGGTGGCTTGGCTCAGTCCAAATGCAAAAGCCGAGAAACCAGGAAAGTGAACAGTGGAGCCCCAGCCTGAGGCCAAAGGCCTTAGACCACCCCCTTCCCGGGAGGCTGTTTGTACAAGTCTCAGGGTCCAAAGGCTGAGAACCTGGAGCTGAATGTCCAAGGGAAGGAGGATAAACAGCCCCTTCTGTGATGGAAGTTTCCTACTCAGAAAGGGAAAGAGAGAAAGCCAGAGCAAGCTGAGTGTCTCCCTTTTTCTACCTGCTTTGTCCCAGCTGCTCCCCCAGCTGATTGGATGGTGCCCGCCCATATTCAGGGTAGGTCTTTTTCTCTCTCAGCCCACTGACTCATGGGTTAATCTTCTCTGGAAACAGTCACCTAGGCACACCCCAAAACAATGCTTCACCAGCCATCTAGGCATCCCTCAATCCAGTCAAGTTTGTACCTAAAATTACCCATCACAAGTCTACCCCTTGCCAGCTTGGCACCCATTATGCACCTCTTTAAACCATACCTAATCTCCAGATGAAGACTATAAAAAGGTCATAATTCTGTCCAACATGGTAAAACTATCCTGTTTACAAGCCAACATGTACTAATCCCATCCTCAGAAGAAAGGATAAAGTTCATGAGTGTTGTTTACTCTTCTGATCTCCTGCAACTCAAATCTGATATAAAATTAACAATATTCAAATGCTGATATTAAGTCAATAAATCTTATGTTACATGATAAAGGGAAAAGAGAAAACAAAGATACTTGCTTAAGACATGTTAATATACATACAAATGTATTCTTAACAAAATAGGAAATACTTATAAAAATTACAATCCTCATTTCTGTATCTGGCCACATGGCTGTATATGGTATTTATACATGTCTTCTACTACCCATTCTGTATTCTGTATTGCCTTCAGTAAGCACCTCAGCTGGTCATGGTTCTTTGCCTGGCAAGGTGACCCAAACCTTCATTCCTGAAGAGTCTGGGCAATTCATAGTCCAGCCTATATTGAGTGGTTGTAGTTTCCCATTGACCTTCATCACAGGACAGGGTAATACTAACAGTTGCTCTAAGGAACCTTCTGTATTCCAGAAATACTATTCTTTATCTCCATTGTGGAGCAGTGGGCCAATCAATCGCCCTAGCCAACACCCTAACTCCCTTTTTAGCCTGTTGACTCAAGAATCATAAGGAACCCTAAGCAGCCGAGTCACAGTTTTAATTCCCAGTTCAGTTGAATCATTTTTATGTCTCCTAGTAGAAGCATGCCTCCCTCTGAAACAAAGTTCCCTGCAGAACTAGGCCAGAAGAACATAATGTTGCAGAAACAGTGAGAAAAAATTTTGCTAGTGGGTCACTAGAGGTGATGGTAAGTAGTTCCACTTCCATTTCTACCTATTGATTCCCGGACCTATGACTCCTGGCTATGGGAGAAACAGTACCATATATTGGATGCTGATTCAGAACATATACAACCTTCTGGAGAAATCTATCTCAGCCCTGTAAAATATTGTCACCTAGCTGGTACTGTAGAAGCCAGCTTCTTCAGGATAATGGGAAACATGCTAAGACCAGTGAATTCTATGAGCATGAGCTGATTGCTGCACTTTTTCCCTGTGAAGTGAGTTCTGGGTCAGAAACAATGCTATGTGGAATAGGATGGCAGTGAATAAGTCATTACATAAGTCTACAGATGGTAGTTTTGGCAATAGCATTGTATGCAGGGAAGACAAATCCATATCCATAGTAAGTGTCTATGCCAGTAAGGACAAAATGCTGCCCCTTCTGTGATGGAAGTAGTCTAATGGAATCAATCTGCCCTGGGGAATGGTGCCATATTAGGGCTCACTGTTGGTCTCTGAGTGCTCACTATTGGTCTGTGAGTGCTCAGTCTATGGTGAGGCAGTAGCCAGATCACTCTTGGTGAGTGGAAGCCCATGTTGCTGAGCCCATGAATCACCTCTATCCCTACCACCATGGTCACTTTGTTCATGAGTTCACTGGGCAATGACAATGGTAGCTGAGGAGGAGGCTGACTGGTATCCACAGAATGGGTCATCTTATTCACTTGATTATTAACACCCTCCTCTGCTGAGGTCACCTTTTGGTGAGTATTCATATGGAACACAAATATTTTTACATTTTTTGCCCACTCAGAGAGGTCTATACACATAACTCTTCCCCAAATTTCTGTGTTATCAATATTCCAATTATGTACCTTCCAAGTCCTTGACCATCCAGCCAAACCACTGGACCATGTATTCTTGTCCTCTGTCAACTGATTGTAGGGAACTCCCCATGAAGGCATAGTACAAACTGGGAGAGAGGAGGCAGTGTAGAAGGAGTGAGGACTATGGGCATTTGGGCTACTTCATGTAACTTACTTGTGCCTTCAGGACCTGCTTCAGCCCGATCATGTGTATACCACTACCATGTGACGATAGAATACTGCTGTGTCTCCCCAACTTTATGGCTTAATGGGCCAAATAACACCCAGTTAATGGTAGGTAGTTTAGGTCACATGGTAATTTGCTGGCCCAAGGCCAAGCATTCAGCTTTTACTAAGGCCTAGTAGCAGGTCAAGAGCTACCTCGCAAAAGGAGAGTAGTTATCTGCAGATGATGCCAGGCCTCATTCCAGAATCCTAAAGACCTCTATTGTGATTCACCTGTAGGGCCCTGCCAAAGACTCCAAACAGCATACCTATCTGCCACTGATACAGCAAGGACCATTGGAGCTCTTGGGTCACATGGCCCAAGTGGCAGAGCAGCTTGCATAGCAGCCTGGACTTGTTGCAGAGTCTTTTCCTGTTCTGTGCCCCACTCATAACTAGCAGTTTTTTGTGTCACCCAGTAAATGGGCTAGGGTAACACACCCAAATATGTCGCCTTTATAATCCAAATAGGTCTACTAGGAATTGTGCTTCTTTCTCAGTTATAGGAGGGGCCAGATGCCAACAACTCTTTACTTTAGAAGGGTTATCTTGACAGGCCCTGCACCACTGGACCCTTAGAAATTTCACTGAAATAGAAGGCCCCTGAAGTTTAGTTGGATTTATTTCCTGCCCCCTGACAATGCACATGTCTTGCCAATAAATCCACAGTGGTTGTTACTTCTTGCTCACTAGGTCCAATTAACATAATATCATCAATGAAGTGAACAGGGTGATATCTTGTGGAAGGGAAAAGCAATCAAGATCCCTGCAAAATAGATTATGACATAGGGCTGAAGGGTTGGTATACCCCTGAGGTAGGAGGGCAAAGGTATATTGCTGGCCTTGCCAGTGAATCAAATTGCTTCTGGTGGGCCTTATGGACAGGTATGAAGAAAAATCATTTACCAGAACTAAAGCTGCATAACAGGCACCAGATGTGTTAATGTGTTCAAGAATGAAACTACATTGGGTGTAGCAGTTGCAATTAGAGTCACCACTTGGGTAAGCTTACAATAAGCCATTGCCATTCTCCAGGATCCATCTGTCTTCTGTACAAGTCAAATAGGAGAGTTGAATGGGGACATGGTGAAAATCACCACCTCTGCATCTGTCAAGTCCTTGATGGTTGCACTAGTCTCTGCAAACCCTTCAAGAATGCTACCTTGTTTTCTATTTACTATTGTCTTAGGTACAGGCAGTTCTAATAGCTTTCATTTGGCCTTTCCTGTCATAATAATCTTCACCCACTAGTTAGGGAACAGATGTGGGGATTCTGCCTGCTGCTAAGTCTGTCTATTCCAATAATGCATTTTGAACTGGGGAAATAACTACCTTATGGGTTCGGGGACCACTGGACCTGAGCTAAAGCTCCATGAATCACCTGACTCCCCTAACCTCTACTATAACTGGAGGGCCACAGTGATGTTTTCAGTCTCTTGGAATCAGTGTCAGTTCAGAGCCAGTGGCCAGTCATCCCTGAAAAGTCTGATTATTTTCCTTTCCCTGATACAAGGCCAGAGGTCCCTTTGGGGAAGTATAAGAGAAAGATTAACAGTATAAATTTTATGTAGTGCACCAGAGTCTTTCCTCAACAGGACCTGGTCTCCCCTTCACTTAAAGGGCTCTGGGTCTGTAAACTGGCTCAAGTCTAGAAATTGATGGAGGGGCAGTGATTCCCTGTTGTCATGATTTGAGTTAGACTTTTCTTCACTTGACCCAGAAATTTTGTGCTTCTACAGTTCAAGTAAGAGCATAGTAAGCTTCCCATCTATTTTACTTCTAGGAACATCATGATTAATTAGCCAATGCTGGAGGTCTACACAAGTCAGATTATTCTGATTGTTGCTTTGCCTCTGCTGTTAATTCCAGTAACTACGCCCACCTTGCCTTTGACATTTGAGTGCCATCGCTTGGCCCCTGCCACCCAGGGATCCAATTATTCCCATTGCATTTGTTTTCTAATTGAGTGATTGTAGTTCCCACTGTAAGTTCTGGAATGCAGAGAAGAGCAATCACAGAGATCTTTAAGGATGCTGGTGCTCCCCTCACAAATTTATTTCTTAAAATATTAGTGAAAGGTGTATCTTCTGGACCCTCGCAGTGTGGGGGAGTAGGTTTTATGTGACAAGTCCACTGTATCATTCCAATTTCCTTAAGCCTTTTAATTCCCTCCTCTAAATGAAACCAAGGTAGATCAGGCATCCCCAGCTCACTCATGGGGTGGTCTATTTTTTGATCCATGTTTCAGCCAGTCAGCCAAATAAACTTACAGTGCCTTTTTTCACTCCTTGAGCTTCAATATTAAATGCAGAATATAAGCTTAGTGGGCTCATATCAATAAATTTGACCTTATTCTTTGTTTCTTCCACCATAATCCCACATCCTTAATATCCATTCCCACGCATGTTTCTTGGATTTCTGCTGGTATCAATTAGAACACTCAAGTAGTTCTTTTGGAGTATAGCGCACCTCCTTGTGGGTCACACTCTGAACCTCCCCTCTGGGATTTCAGTCTAGTTACAGGTTTAGAAGCAAAGAGGGGTAGTAGGGGTGGGTCTCAAGGAGAATCAGCATTGTCTTGCCTAGCAACTGCTGCAGGGGAGACCATTACTCTTTTTTCTGACAATGCAGTTAATCCCAGAGAGGGGTGGAAAAGAGATACCATTGTGGGTGGGGGTGCCACTGCCTCTGGAGGTGGAGAGGACAGTCACCTTGGCAAAAAATACTCTTCAGAATTTACGAGCTCAATGCCCCCAGCTCCATCAGGATCATCCCACACATCTCCATCCCCATTTAGATAATTCCATTTTTTTTTCCCCAACCAATGTCCTCACTTTAACACTAGATACCAGTAAAGGCTGAGAGTTCACCTTTCTTTGTAACTCAGCCGATGGATGCTGAAGGCTTGTGTTTGATTTTCAGCAGTTTAAGTCCCATGGCTAAAGAAGAGGAGATTCTCCCTCAGGACACACTTAGAAACTTTTAGGGTATGTATATGCATCTGGAGCTGGGAGTTGGAATCCCTGAGCTCATCTTTTTCTTTCCTCACTTTGTCCAGTGATATTAAGAGCACCCAACTAACTTCATTATCATTCCTTGGTTTCCCACCAGAGTTTGAAGGTATGCATAGAGTCACTGAACTCCTTCCCTCCTGAAAGTGGTGAATTAGAAGCATCAAGTGCCTTTATTTTGTGTATCTCTATAAACAGTTCACGCCAAAGACTATTTAGGTTTAATCAGCTTATAGAGTCAGTTCCAGAAATCCCAAAACCAATTAAGGAAATTCCTTTTAAAAATACTGTTCCTCTAGAACCATTCCTGGCATCAGTGTCTGTATTAGGGTTCTCCAGGGGGACAGAACCAATAGAATATACATGAAAGGGAATTTATTGGGGAAAATTGGCTCACACTGTCACAAAGGCAAAGTCTCACCACGATAGGCCGTCTGCAAGATGAAGAAGCAGTTTGTAGCATGGCTTTGAGAGAAGCCGGTAGTGTGACCATCTCAGTCTGAAAGCCTCAAAACCAAGGAGGCCAAGAATGCAGCCCCAATCTGAGGCCAACGGCCTTAGAGTGCCCCAGGAGGTGGCTACTGCATCTCAGAGTTTAAGGGTCAAAGAACCTGGAGTCTGGTGTCCAAGGGCAAAGGATAAAAAGGTGTCTACTCAGGAAGAGAGAGACAGAGAGGCCAAAAGAAAAAGCTGAGCAAGACGAATGTCTCCCTTTTCCTGCCTGCATTGCTTTACCTACATCCCTAACTGACTGGATGGTGCCTGCCCACATTGAGGGTGGCCCAGTTCACTAACTCATGGGTCAATCTCTTCTGGACATACCCTCACAGCCATACCCAAAATCAGTACCTCACCAGCCCTCAACCCAGTCAAATTGACACCTAAAATTAATCATCACGCTAAGAAAAGCCAAAAACATAAAAGGCAGTACATTACACCCAGGGAGGGAGCATAATATACAGTTAGGATCCAGGACTCTAGAACTAGACTATCTTTTTCAATTCTGGTTCCTTACTTACTAGTTATGTAATCTTGGACTATTGATTTAATCTTTTTTGTGTTTCAGTTTGCTCATTTATAAAGTGAGGATCACAAAAATAGTTTCTGTCTCAAGAGCTGTTAGGAGGATTAAATGAGTCAATGTATATAAAGTGTTTAGAACTTGGCATTTTCTACAATAATTCTTTTTTTTAATTTGAGACAGGGTTTCGCTGTGTCACCCAGCCTGAAGTGCAATGGCATAATCATAGCTCACTGCAGCCTCAAACTCCTGGGCTCAAGAAATCCTCCTGCCTCAGTCTCCTGAATAGCTAGGACTACAGACACACACTACCATGCCTGGCTAAATTTTCACTTTTGTAGAAATGTGGTCTATGTTCCACAGGCTGGTCTTGAACTCCTGGACTCAAGTGATCCTCTCTCCTCAGCCTCCCAAAGTGCAAGAGCCAATGCACTAGGCCTACATTAATTCTTATTCTCCTCAGCTCACATATGTTCCTTGAGACTGAATGGATATTTCATATAAAGCTTCCTTAAAGAAGTGTACTATGGAAAAATATTACTTGCTCAAGATGATTTTGATATATATAAGATTATGCTTTACTCATGACAAAACATGCAATGGCACTGTCCATCAATCAGTCGAGTGAACTGCTGTATGATGAATTATCTTGATAGGTGATTTCTATCACCTTTCCATTCTTAATTAACCTATCAAGATAGTCTATAAAGTTTATCCCCAAATATCTCTCAAATCCATCCAGTTTTCTGATGAGTAAATCAAGCAATGGAATTAGCTTGTTCTGAATGGTTACTACAACTGCTCACTCTATATAGTTATAAATGGACCATCTTTATCTAAATACTTTCTGTTAAGGATTCTGCCACTTCATATACTTGTCACAGAAGCCTTTAGGGGGAAAGAAGGATTCTAAAAAAGAATGTTCTGTAAACCTAAATTTTCTCAAAAAGAGGACACTTTAGCTCATCCAGTAAACTTGGTTTATGACAATTCAATTCTTTCCTGAAGGGATTTTTACCATTTTAATTTTTATCTCTTAAAATATGCCTAGATTTAGACTGTATACAGCCCAAACTCTTCAGCTTCCCTAATTTTACTTCTTCTAGGACTGCTATTTATACTTTGGCTAATATAACTTTCTCTTTTTAATGATAGGAATCTAGGAAATTCCCAGTAATTATGCAAAAAATGTATAACTAAAGTATTTGATCTCTGTCATATGTATTTAATTTCTGTATTTTGTTCTTTCTCCAAAGAAAAAAATTATGCAAAGTGAAAAGGAAAGGAAAAGTGATCTAAAAGATCTCTTAAGGTAGGATTCAGTATGTCTTCATGGGAAGATGGTGAAAACCTACAAGAATCTGATGCTCAAAGTTTATTACAGTGTCATCTTCAAAACATAACCAAGGCCCATTCTTTAGCAAGACAACTGGGTAGTGAGTGGTCTTGGAAGCCATGCACTAATTTTGATTCATGTCAGGAAATTTTTGTAGAGTTAGCAATAGAAATTCAGTCAAGTTAATATCAACTCAAAGATATTAACTCATCACTCTGGACATGGGATTCATTCAGAAGGCTCCTGTGTTCCCACATTACCCTTCCATCTCAGATGAGACTTCTATAAAATATGAAGGCATGCCTGCTGATTCAGAGAAACCCAAATACATCAGTAATAAACAAAAACTTCATCAAATAAAGGCAGTACAACAAGAGTAAGAGAATAGTTTTGATGTAATTTGATGTAGAGATAACAAAACACCCACAACTTATATTAAATAAGTTCGCCTCCATCAGGACAGTTAACCTGTTACATGAGTCTTTAGAGATTAGAGATTCTACTGCTTCTCCTAATCCTGACTGAAAGTTGTAGATCAATAAAGTACTTTGTGACTAATTGCTTAAAGTGCTTTTATTTTAAAGCATGAATTTACAAGTTTACTTCAATAGGAGCAACTTGCATATACATCCAAGGGAGGCAATTTCTTCCACCACTACGTTCACAAACTGTAAGTAGATGAAGCTAGCTCTCTCCACATATCCCATCAAATAACCCCCCATCATAGCCAGCCAAAGTTAGGTATTGACATGTACATAGCAGAGAAAGAAATAACGTGGAAAGACTTTTGTAAGAAGCCAAGAGCCTTTCTCACCCCAGGTTAAAGCATAGCTGAATATGTGGAATTGATTTCTATCTTGGCTGATTCTTAGGCCCAATCAACATAGCTACTACCAACTCTCTAAAGCCTCTTAGAGTTAAATATTTGGTGGCTGCAAGCTAAAAGATGAGATGGAAAAACATTTATTTCTGGGGGCATTTGGTAGCTCCAATTCAACTCAGTTTACAAATTTGTTGAACAGTGTTTACACAATACCATCAGGGATATCTATAGACTCTAGAATTTTGGATTATGCATACCACCAGCATTTGATGACTTGTTCTTCTGTAACAGATACTTACATGGTGAATATTATTTAGGTTGGTAAAGATTGTAAGTGGGTTTAGTCTCCACGAAAAAAACGAAGAGAAAAAAATCAAAGGAAACTTACTTTCCTGACTCTTCTCGCATCCTCCCTAGATGGAAACTCATACAAAGAAGTGCCCTCTGCATTGAAGAGTTTGTTGATTATAAACACTAAAATTGGGTCTTAGAGTCTATAGAAACTTGTGATATTTGCAGTCTCTAGGTTAGAAACAGTTCATAGCTCTTGCTATGTTTGAATATGCAAAGTGTGCACAATTTGAGATGTTTTAAGATCTACAATGGATGCTTAGCCATGGTGTTTCAGGACGGAGAGTCACAATTCATCAAAATAGACTGGTCACAGTGGCTCACACCTGTAATCCCAGCACTTCGGAAGGCCAAGGCAGGTGGATCACCTGAGGTCAGGAGTTTGAGACCAGCCTGGCCAACATGGTGAAATCCTGTCTCTACTAAAAATACAAAAATTAGCCAGACGTGGTGGCGTGTGCCTGTAATCCCAGCTACTGGGAAGGCTGAGCCAGGAGAATCGATTGAACCCAGGAGCTGGAGGTTGCAGTGAGCCGAGATTGCACCATTGCACTCCAGCCTGGGTGACAGAGCAAGACTCTGTCTCAAAAAAAAAATAATAATAAAATAAAATAATAATAATAATAAAATAAAAAATTCAACAAAACAAAAATGATAACAGGGTTTGTGCTCCTCTACATCTTTTGATTTTTTAAGCATAGATACTTACTTCAGTTATATATTTATACTGGATTTTAAATAAAATAACTTCTCATTATTCTTGGAGTCCCAATGTCTATTATTTCTCCTTTATAGTATTAGCAGCCCTTTACTTTGAAATCCCCAGGGGTATAGGACTTGTGCAGGCCTTGCTGCTGGATTCTTTTTAGATTATCTTCTACTGCTGGTTTTATCACAGAGAATAGTAGTAAAAAGATAATCTTATTTCTTACAAATGCTGCTCACACTTCTTACTACCACACTACTCAGCCACCCCTGAAGAACTGAATTTCAAATACTAGTAGCTTGTTAGAGAAGGAAGATGAAAAATGTCATGTTTACTCCACATTTCCCAACTGGAAACTTCACTGTTGTGCTTTTCCAGATGACTAGGAATGCTCCTGCCCTTTCCAATCAATAGATACTTTCCCCTTTGAGTCAGAGCCTTAGCACCATGTTACCAAACTCTTCAACTTAGTAATAAAATTCATGGCTCTGGGGTTGAAAGCCCAGCTCTGTCACTTAGACGGTGTATGACCTTGGGTAAAAAAAAAAAAGTGTTGAAAGGATAAGATGATAAAATATGTGAAGCACTAAGCACAGTGCTTGGTACATAGTAAGCATTTTCTGAATGTTTACTATTGTTTTTACTGTTGCTACTAATATTGTTCTTAATAATTATAAACTTAAGTTATTCCTCCTTACTAAGTTATGCTCTTATGCTATTTCCTGCACAGATAACTTATGATTAGATAATTTGAGCTATAGTAACACTTCATGCTAAAATACATATAGACAGATTATTGATATGGCTGGTGAGACCTCACAATTATGGCAAAGTCATGGCTTACATGGTGGCAGGCAAGAGAGCTTGTGCAGGGGAGCTCCCATTTATAAAACCATCGGATCTCATGAGACTTATTCACTACCATGAGAAAAGCATGGGAGAAACTGCAACCATGATTCAATTATCTTCACCTGGCCCCGCCCTTGAGCTGTGGGGATTATTATTATTATTGAGATGGAGTTTCTCTCTTTTTGCCCAGGCTGGAGTGCAATGGTGCAATCTCGGCTCACTGCAACCTCTGCCTCCCTGGTTCAAGCAATTCTCCTGCCTCAGCCTCCCCAGTAGCTGGGATTACAGGCATGCGCCACAACACCCAGCTAATTTTCTGTATTTTTAGTAGAGACGGGGTTTCTCCTTGTTGGTCAGGCTGATCTCAAACTCCCGGCCTCAGGTGATCCACCAGGCTCTGCCTCCCAAAGTTCTGGGATTACAGGCGTGAGCCACTGCACCTGGCTGACACGTGGGGCTTATTATAGTTCAAGGTGAGATATAGGTGGGGACACAGCCAAACCATATCAATTTCCTAGAGCCATTCATTATAAAGATGAATTATACATGTTTATCCTACATGTATATATCTAGTCCATATTTAGTCAGATAGAAGAATTTAAAATATAAATGTGGTTGTGTATTACATCATTTTAAGGTTATTGCATAAAGAGCCAGAATTTCCCAGCTGGACATGGTGGCTCATGCCCGTAATCCCAACACTATTGGAGGCCGAGGTGAGCAGATTGCTTGAGTCCAGGAATTCAAGACCAGCCTGGGCAACATGACGAAACCCCATCTCTACAGAAAATATAAAAAAGTACCTGGGCATGGTGGTGTGCTTGTGTAGTTCCAGCTACTTGGGAGTCTGAAGTTGGGAGGATCAACTGAGCCCAGGAGGTGGAGGCTGCAGCGAGCCATGATGGCACCATTGCACTCCAGCCTGGGTAACCAGAGTGGGACCCTCTCTTAAAAAAAAAAAAAAAAAAAAAAAAAAAAAAAAGCAGAATTAAAATTTGACATTTTTTTATATTCATGTTTGGGCCCATTAAAAAAAAAAGAGAGCAATGAAAAATTATAGGTGAGAGATTTCAGATAAGTGGTAAAATTACATAATATGAATGCCTTATTGTTTTTTTCTGACATTCTTAAAGCAACTTGAAAAATAATTTGTTAGTAGTAGTATTATGTTATAAAATTCCACATTGAAAGTAGATCCTTGAATTAATTTTTTAACTTGTAAATTGAGAAATGGTAACAAACCAGAAAATTTAAGAATTGTTTTTTAAATGATTTCTGTAGTAGTCTGTTCTCACACTGCTAATAAAGACGTACTTGAGACTAGGTAATTTATAAAAGAAAGAGGTTTAACGGACTCACGGCTCCACATGTCTGAGGAGGCATCACAATCATGGCAGAAGGCAAAGGAGAAGCAAAGGTGTGGCTTACGTGGCGGCAGGCAAGAGAGGCAAGAAGCAGGAGACCTCCCATTTATTAAACCATCAGATCTCGTGAGACTTATTCACTACCGTGAGAACAGTATGGGGAAACTGCCCCCATGATTCAATTATCTTCACCTGGCCCTGCCCTTCACACGTGGGGATTATTAAGTTCAAGGTGAGATATGGGTGGGGACACAGCTAAACCATATCAACTTCTTAGAGCCATTCATAATAAGGATGAATGATACATGTTTATTTGACACGTATATATCTAGTGTACATGTATAGGAGAGTGAAAATTAATGGTTTATGTTTAGAACAATGCACCTCAGGATTTTTTGTTTTTGTTTTTACATGATTATCATCATCAAAACAAATTCAATCATATTCAACATTCTCCATTCAGGCACAGAAATGGATTTATGTATTGACATTTTTACTAAAGGCAATTGAAGTTTGTTTTGTTGTTGTTGTTGTTTGTTTGTTTTCTTAATCCAGCTTTACAAAGAAAACTCAATCAACCAGAATAGTTTATTCAGATTATTTAAAGGAAAGCCAAAATGTTTGCATCATTTTACAGATTATTTTTTCCAAGTTTTAGCTTTTGAAACTCACTTAGGTAGATAGTTAAAATCAATATTCTACAGTTAATTTGTCCTATTTATAAAGATAAAGAATATGTGAATTTTTGGCATTTCTCTCACACTCAAGTGCAGCCATCACCCGAATAGTGTACATTATACCCATTAAGTAATTTTTCATCCCTTACCTGCCTCCAAACCTCCTACCCTTCAGTATCTCCAACATCAGACTCAATTTTCATCCCATTTTTCATCCTAATTGAGAAATCAGAGCAGCCCCATGTTGCCTTTCACATCAACTTGCCTCTACGAGCCAAATCTGATCATTTCCATGGCTGATTCCTGCTACTCTTTACAAGAGATAAAGTGTGATTTGAATGGTCTTAACTTCACCACTCCAGAGCTTCTCTCTCCATTGCCACCCCCAACTTCTCTACCTTCAATCAATGCCTGTGCATTCTTATCATCTCCCTGCTCTCAGAGCCTGCTTTCTTTTAAGAAGATCTGCGATTCAGTCACAAAGTTCCCTTCTAGGAATAATAACATTTTAATAGGTGTCAGAGCCTTCCTCTAAAAGAATGACACTCTGATGGAGAAATAATTGCTTCAACCAGTGGGTAGGAGCTCACAGTAGTTTTCTCAGCTGGGCTTCATTTCTTTCCTGGCATATCATTTTTCTTTTCAACCCTCTGCCTTTGCTCAGACTCCACCGTACCTCCTCATCCCTTCACTAACAGCATACTCCTACCTGTGTGCCAACAAAACATATACAACCTTCAGACCCAATTTTAGACAACTCTTTCAAGGTGCCAGCTGAACTACCTCCCACATTGTTAAACTATTTCAGTGTAACTTAAGCGCTAAGATTTCTGGCTGTCTGACAAGGTATTAGCTTCCCCAAGTTGAGTATAATTTCACTGATTTGCAGATGAATATACATATAAATTTTTCATTTTCTGTAGATCACCTGTAAAACTCTCTACATATCTAGATGCCTAGCACATATGCATTGGGTGTAAGTATAAAGCTTGCTAAAGTAAATTGGTGTATTTTCCTCAAAATCAGATGTTTCTGTTTTTCTTTAATGAACCAATACATAATTTACCTATTTCTTGATTTGTGTCTTATGTAACACTTTAAGGTATTACTTGCTCTAATTTTACAGGGTTGGAGCTAGCACATTTTGGAATTAAGTGGAATTTTGTTTTCACAGCCTTCTTTTTCTTCTGCCTAGTGTGCAGTCCTGTCTTCTCTTACTGTTGCCTTCACGCATACTGCAAAGTAAACGAACACATACAACTGCTTCTTCTCCAAATGCATTAAAATTAAGAGGAAAAAAATAGGCTGGGCACAGTGGCTCACACCTGTAATCCCAGCACTTTGGGAGGCTGAGGCGGGTGGATCACCTGAGGTCAGGAGTTCAAGACCAGCCTGGCCAACATGGTGAAACCCCGTCTCTACTAAAAATACAAAAATTAGCTGGGCCTGGTGGCAGGTGCCTGTAATCCCAGCTACTTGGGAGGGTGAGGCAGGAGAATCACTTGAACCTGGGAGGCAGAGGTTGCAGTGAGCCAAGATGATGCCATTGCACTCCAGCCTGGGCAACAAGAGCGAGACTCCATCTCAAAAAAAAAAAAAAAAAAAAAAAAAAAAAAAAGAGGAAAAAAATAGGGAAAGTATTTCCCCTGGTATTAAAATAGATTTCTTTTTCCCAGCATGTAAGGCAAACTACATTATATGGATGCCAAAACACCAATTAAAATCAGAATATCTGATTTATCCTACATTACATTTCTCCAATGACTGTAACTTTAATCTTTGATCACCAATTTATTCTAGTTATCTGCAACATAAACTATATAAATGGTCTAAAAGTAAAGCTGAAGCAACTTAGAGATGTGCCTAAGGAAATACTATTATACATAGCAAAGGTAATATTCTTCTTATGAAAAAATAAGAATGCAGTGATACTCAGAGCTAGTATTTCTGTTGAAAAGACTGCACAAACCAATTTTGTGGTATTTTTCAAACACCATTTATTATTGCTGTTAAATTTAAAAAATTAACTGGGGCATTGCTCTGAGGAATAGCTTGTGATTCTGTCTCCCAAATTCACCTAGGCTATTTTGTGTTGGAATAGTCAGCTACCCCTCTAATCATGTCTTTCTCATCTCTAAAATGAAAATCATAATGATGATTTTCCCACTTACATGCAGGGATTGTTGGGCTAGATAAGTCAAAAATAACGAGTGCAAAATAAGCTATTAAATCATTTTGTTTTTTATATCTACATGAGAAATGATCTTTTAATTATGGATTTGAGGTATTAGAAAAATACAAAAAGAACAACAAATTTATTTCTGTGGTAGGAAAATTACTATTGAGAACTAAACTAATTTTTAAAGGAGTATATTTAAAGTCTATTTAAAGAAAAATATTAGGTAAGCGAGAGGACAGGTGGCATATGAATACAGCAGAATTGGTGAGGGTAGGTTACTCATGATTGTAGCTTGGGAAACAGTCAAACTAGAGGCCAAGATTCTGGTTGTCCTTTGTCAGAGGATCCAGCCCCTTGCTGGCTTTAAGACTTTGGGCAGATAGCTTTCAAGCTATGTCTCAGCTTCCACAATTGTTCAACCTTACTTTATAAGATTGCTGTGAGGGGGGCAGGGCGTGGTGGCTCACACCTGTAATCCCAGCACTTTGGGAGGCCAAGGCAGGTGGATCACCTGAAGGTCAGGAGTTCAAGACCAGCTTGGCCAAAATGGTGAAACCCGTGTCTATGAAAAATGCAAAAAAACAAAAAACAAAAAAATTAGCTGGGTGTGGTGGCAGATGCCTATAGTCCCAGCTACTTGAGAGGCTGAAGCAGGAGAATCGCTTGAACCCAGGAAGCGGAGGTTGCAATGGGCTGAGATTGCACCATTGCACTCCAGCCTGGACAACAAGAGCAAAACTTTGTCTCAAAAAATAATAATAATACGTTTGCTGTGAGGATTCAGGGAAGTGAGGTGAGTGAAGCACTTAGAATAGTGTCTGCCACCTAGTCGGTGTTCACAAAGTATTGATTATTATTGGTATATTTTCAATTGTATAATAATTTATCCTAACAGGTTATTTCTCAGATAGTTAGTGAGACCCTGACTGGAGGACAAAAGTCTCTAATATCCACTTGATAGTGTGTTTGGTGTAATTCCCTGCAAGTCTTATTCACAGCACCAGGAGTCTAACACATTATGATTCTAATATGGTAAAAGTGAGCTTAAATTGCAATCTAAAAGCCTAGATTAGCTAAATTTAGAGGATTTCTGTTGGTGTTGGTAAGTCTGTCTCTCCTATAACAACTATCCCCTCCCTGCTCCTTGAAGAATTGAGACTCTATTTACAAACCAAACCCATAAAATTTCTATCATTTTACAAATTATTTTGTTAGATTTGAACTTTTGAAACTGGTTGAGATGAACACCTAAAACTCTTTGAACTGAACAGAATTATTGATGTTCCTTTATTTTCACTGTTTTTCCTGGCTGACAAACAAGTTTATATGCAATTTCTTTGAGCAGACCACTTGCATTCATTCCTAATGAGCAGCTTTCTATACATATGACATTGCAAATCCTTTCAGTAAGATGAAATTCAAAAGTGACGTTACTGGTCTTCTTGAAGTACCAGTGAATTAAAAGCCAACAGTCTTGACTTCAGGTTATCTATTTATGATCTGCATTGTAGAAAGTCAATCGATTATTCTGGACCTATTTCTTGCCTGAAAAATGAAGTTAGACTGGATCAAGTTTTAATCCAGAGTTATATAGAGAGGTTCAGAATACTTAGAGAGGGATTTCTTTTTACTAGTCTTTAACTGAAATTTATCATTCTCTTCATTTGTAGGAAAGAATATGCATCAACATTTATGGTATTTTTGTCATCAATAGAACTATATATCTATTTATTATATACCTATTATACACTTATATTTAGTGTAGCAACCTTGAAGTATCATTTTATATCACTATTTCAAAACTACATAGGTAGACCTTCAATTAGACCTTTTAATTTAATGCATTAATGGAGCATATATAACACTATAGCACATCACTAGGTTTACTTAAATATGTTGATAACTGTATTTTAAGTAGAATTCTTAGTAATCATATATGTTTTATTTTATTTATAAATTGTACTTTGAAAAGCGGGCCATAGGCTTCACCAGACTACAAGAGGGATCTATGATTCAAAACCATTTGGAACCTTGGTATATGGGTGTTTCTCGAAGCCTTTATATGGTACACTCTTGGGCCATAAAGGTCATCTAAGATGATCTTTAATGGATTGAAAATGCAAATTATTTCCTCTTTATGGGAGAACGATATGTCAGAATGACTTCCTTTTTTATGAAGTACTAAGGGTCACTAACAAGCAGTACTGCCCAAGTTAATTGTAAAGGCGTCTACACCTAAAGATTTATCAACTAAAATAATGTAATTTGGATTTGCTGAGGACTCTGCTATCTGGCTGTCATGAAATTCCTTGGCAATTGCGTGTCTACTCCTGAAAAGAGCTGGAATTTTAGTTTTCAAGGAAGACCCTTTTTCAGTGCTACGAAACTCTTATCTTGAGTTTATCATAGTTTTTAATTGTTGCTAATCACATGTACAGAATTATTATTGGGTATAATATGTGTATCATTTGGGGATTTGTTATTTTTTTATAATTGCTGCCTTGTTGCCATTTGATTACTTTCTTTTTCTTTTACTCTTTTATTACTGCTGATTTCTTTATTCACTAGAAATAAGATAAATAATTTGGTGGTGGATGGCCTTAGTAATGGCCTTTACCCATTATAAAAAGTTCTCTAAAAAATTTTGAGAACCAGTGAATTAGTTAATTACTTCTATTTCTTTCTTGTAATTCAGTCTGTTCTTTTTACTATGTTCTGTTCTATTCTAGACTGTTTTGTTCTGTTCTAATCTAGTCTTAAGTAACAGAATATTAAATCACAATTTAAACCAAGACTCTAACATGATAAATGTCAGAAAAAAATGGATTTTTGAGACACGAATTTCAAAGAAGATTCAAAACTCAGTAATAAGATGCATAAAACCCTTTCCCAATTCAAACAAATGAAAAGCTCAGGTCACTGAGCTTGAAAAAAAAAGATTTATGAAGATGATTTCTTTAAAGACTTCTCTGCTATTGGGAAAAGTGCAGAAACGCTTCCTTCTTCACCTCAAATTAAGGGAGGAGAACTTCACCAAGACCCTTGGAGAGATTGAATTTAAGAGGCTATTGAGAATGGAATCTAGTTCCTACCTGAGATATCTAAAGAGTTAAATGGTGGCAGGTGAGCCAAAGGAGAGACAGCTGTGTAGATTTCAGCTTTTCTTCCAGTCATTCATGGAAACAAATGCCTCAAGAGTGTGTCATGTGAACCAAATGTACCCACCCACATTTGGAAAGCTGATGGGACCTCAGCAGACAGAAGCTGGAAATGTACCAGCAAATTTCCAGGGGCTGTGGACATTGTAAAGAAGCCAGAGATTCATGGGTCTTACCAACCTGGTAAAAAGCCATGGTCCTTGGCAAGAATTCTGTTAAGAGCCCATGACTGTGCTCACAGAAAATAAAGGCAGCTGTAAACGCCTGCCAGGTCTAGTGAGTGCAAAGCCATCCTACAACACTGCTGCTCCTCTTAGCCTTCTCTCCCATGCTTAGGAGCCCAAAGTAGCCAGTGGAGGGAGAGCAAGCAAGAAATGAGAGAAACATCAACCATACACACCCCACCCCCCTCCACACACACAGGCACCATTTCTGGGTTCTGTAACAAACAAGGTGGGAAAGGAGTCTTATCTTTGTTTGACGATGTGTATTACATGAGACCAGACCTTCTATTGTCTGATTTGAGATTTTGGCAACTTAATGTGATCACAGGATGTTTTTAGTTCTCTAAGAATGATCAGGAAAGTAATGAGACTACCTGAAATTTTGATCTTGGCTGAGAAGATAAGTCCCCACCCTCCATATCGTAAAGACAAAATTGTTTTGTAATAGCACCTTATAAATTCTGTATGTCCACTAATTACATAACCTCAACAAAAATATGCTGCAACTGAATTGATACAATGCTACAATATATGTTAAAGGAATTATAACAAAGTTAATTGGGCAAAGTTTAATTGTTAGAATATCTTTACTCAAACTTCAGACAGAAAGAACCTTTCATTGTATGTGACTATTTCCTGAACTATCAAGATATTTCAAGTAATTGACTCAAAAATTAATTTCTGTTTATTTTGTTTACTTTGTTGGTTATGTAATAAGACTCTTTCATCTAAACATTTTGCTTTATACTTCTATTTTCATAGATTCTCTACAACCTCTCCAGAAATGTTGAAAGATTTTTCCATGCTAATATTTTATTTTTCTTGAAAGTTTATATGGAAACTGAGTGATTCCAAGATTAGTTTGTCTTGACAGATGGTATCTTAAACACTACTATCCTTTCATACTCATTTTTAAATATTCATAGCAACTAAGCAATGTATGGTTAAAAAAACATTGATCATTAGAAGGTTTAGTTAAAGGAATTTGTTCCAATTAAAAAATATTCAGAAAAAAACATGATTTTTTACATGGGATTTAATAGATGTTTAAACATGTTTCATCTATTTTATTTCTGTATTTTCATATTAAATCACAGCTTGAGAAAGTTATGTAACCAACAGAAGATAGCTTGTTATACTATGTAGATCCACAGGCTGAAAGGAAGATGTTTGGTGTCTTTGAAAAAATGTGCCACAAAATCCATTGTAAAATTCAGTCTTCAACATTTTACAAAGTTCTTCAGTCTCCTAACCTTATTAGTTTTTTCCAAAGCCTTATTTTGTTTTGTTTTGCTTGTGTTTCCTTATGTTTTTAGGTGAATCCGATCTTCATAAGAACTCAGAAGACTTAGTATATGCTGAAGAAAAACATGATGAGACACATTCATAGGCCCGAAACACCTTAAAGACTTCTGTCATTTTAAACATGAGAGGTAATTTTATTTTATAGACCAGAAACTTAACTTCTAAAGTAAATGGTTTGCAGAATACCATTATGGATGAAATTATCTTATTTAAATGCCCTCCTAGAGTTTTTAAATCTCTATCATCAATCCTTTGAGACAAAATCTTAACAGGTAAACTTTAAATATTTACCTTTTCAAATAGTTCTTAATTTGTTAATCAACAAAAATTATATTTACTGGAACTGAAATTTTCAATCTTTAAAAATAATTTTAAAAATGGCCGGGCACAGTGGCTCATGCCTGTAGTTCCAGCACTTTGCGAGGCCAAGGCGGGCAAATCACAAGGTCAGGAGTTTGAGACCAGCCTGGCCAACATAGTGAAATCCTGTCTCTACTAAAAATATAAAAAATTAGCTGGGTGTGGTGGCAGGCACCTGTAATCCCAGCTACTTGGGAGGCTGAGGCAGGAGAGTTGCTTGAACCTGGGAAGCGAAGGTTGCAGTGAGCGAGATCAGGCCACTATACTACAGCCAGGGTGACAGTGCAAGACCCCATCTCAAAATAATAATAATAATGATAACAATAATAAATACGTTCATGGGGATGTTTAATCCTCATTTCTTTTTCCACATCATGTAAGAAATATAAATGTTTTAGACTGATTTCTTGTTTTATTTCATGTAAAAATATGTTTATACCCAGTAATTAAAACAAAGCAAGTACATATTATAAAGCAAATATCATGTTTGTTAAAATCTGTGAACATGTGCATCTATGGTTCTCTTTTTAAAAATTCAGCTTCTAGGGCTTGTTTTCAGTCTACCAAATTATTAACTCTGGGAGAGATGCCTTGAAAATTTGAATTTTTGATAAGCCAGTCTGTTGATATTTCTGTCCACTAAAATTGAGAATCACTGTCTGGAACCGATGGCGGAGATATGGGCAGTTAGAAAAGAGGGATGTGTATTTACAATGGAGATGTCTTAATATCTACTAAAAATAAGAAGAAGTAAAGAACAAAATCCAAGTGTTATAACACATCCTGTTACGGGGGTGGTGGGTTGGGGCAAGAGAAAATGCTGAGGGTACCATTCCAAACCTTAGAGATGTTGTTATTATTAGTTCCACAGCTGTTACTTTAGATATGAAAGTGTTAAAATGTGATTCGCTTTTAAAATAATTTCTTCCTCAATATTCTTGAGTTACAAAGACAGTTGTAAGACTGTCTTTTATTCATAAGAATAGTTTTGTGAATAGCAACAATAAAGTGTCAGGCACTGTGGTGAACATCTTGTATATGAAATAACTTTTTGCATTTTTCTTTTTTTATTTTTGGAGACCGAGTCTCGCTCTGTTGCCCAGGCTGGAGTGCAGTGGCACAATCTCAGCTCACTGCAACCTCTGCCTCCCAGGTTCAAGCAATTCTCCTGCCTCAGCCCCGCAAGTAGCTGGGACTACAGGCTCCCACCCCCAAGCCTGGCTAATTTTTTTGTATTTTAGTAGAGACAGGGTTTCACCGTGTTGCCCAGGCTGGTCTCGAACTCCTGAGCTCAGGCAATCCATCTTCCTCGGCCTCCCGAAGTGTTAGGATTACAGGCGTGAGCCACTGCACCCGGCCCCTTTTTGCATTTTTCAACTAAAAAAACCCCAAAGCTAGAACAGTGTGCGGCCCGCTCAAATTAAATATAATATTTAAGCCCGAGCAGACGATTTGGCAATTTTTTTTTTTTTCTGTCAAGGCCAGTTAAATTATTTAGCTTCCTTCTCAGTTTGAGAAAGCCCTGCCTTTGGTGCACAGTCTTCCGGGAAATGTGATCTTCAGTAGCACCTTATAAATTTTATATGTTCACTAATTATGTAACCTCTATAGAATTCTGCTGCAACTGAGTTGATACAGTCCTACAGCATATGTTAAAGGAATTATGTCAAAGTTAATTGGTGCAAAGTTTAATTGTTGGAATATCTTTACTCAAACTTCAGACAGAAATTCACATAGCTTCCCAAAACAAGTAGGTCTTTTAAATGAGGGAAATGAGTGAGGTCTAAAAACAACAGGAGGGGTGACGATTGGCAACTGTGACTCAGGCATGGTGTCTGGGAGACAACAGGCAGTGATCAGTCCTGGAAACAGAGAGGACACAGCACACCCAATCTGAAGGCTACAGTCAGCCACCCTTTGGCTCTGGCAGATTTTTACTCTGGAAGAGTAAGGGCCCAGTGTTGCCAGCTGTTTCTAGTGGTTAAGAAAGGTCCTTAAAGTAAACTCTTCCAATTTTTCCTATTGGCTCAAAGTTTTTTGAAATGTTTTGTGGACAAGAGAAAAATATATCTGAGGGTCAGATTTGGCTTGCAGGGTTTCTGTTGCAAATTTAGCACACCTTCTTTGTGACTGATAGCTAATTCTTTGCTGGCTGCCATCACAGAAAGTGTAGATGTTATCGCAGCCTGGCCATGTCTCTGAAAGCCGTTACCTGCTTTGTTCTCAATGTGTAGGTCCCACTGTGAGGCAATTTCCCAGAAAATATTGAGCTCTAATTAAATCTGTGCCGTGTTGAGACTTCATAAATCAATGTGCAACACTACACTTAGGACAAGAAAGAAGCCCTTGAAATCTACTTTTCACATTGTTGTATAATTTCGCCATCATTTCTAAGAGATTTTAGACCACGAAAGTGTTTTGTTTTGCTTACATTTTTCTTTTGTGTTTTTGTTTATTAAAGGAAATAAAATGGAATGGTTGGATATATAATCCCAGGCTGCTTTATTATTTAAAAAGCTAATGGCATATCATTTATCACATTATCTTTCTTGAAAGATATGTCAGGAATTTCTGGCATTTCCAAAGCAAGCCACTATCAGACCTGTTACCCACTGGGAGGAAAGTGTTCCCTATCACGACCGGTGTCTACTCTTTAACGTTGAGTGTGCTATCCAACAAGATATCAAAATTGATGATTTGTTGCTGTATTTAGTCAGTAGACTTGCCTGGACTTTCACACTGATTTAAAATATCTTTTGGAATGTCTTTAGGCAGGGCTTATGTTCTTTAGTTGACTACAGTCCCTGTGAGTCTAGTTGTTTTACACTCACACTGGCCCACTTAACTCATTTACACTACCTGACAGGCCCATATGCCTATCTGATCTAGAGAACCAGAGTTTTTACTGGAATTGAACACCCACACATACAAACACACGCACGCACACCCAGAGCAGAAATAGGAAGAGAAATTCCAACCGATGTAAAACCACTATCTATTAGAAAGATAGTAAAGAAAGCCAGGACGGGTGCGGTTGCTCATGCCTGTAATCCCAGCACTTTGGTAGGCCGAGGTGGGTGGATCATGAGATCAGGAGATCGAGACCATCCTGGCTAACACGGTGAAACCCCGTGTCTACTAAAAATACAAAAAATTAGCCGGGCGTAGTGGCGGGCGCCTGGAGTCCCAGCTACTCGGGAGGCTGAGGCAGGAGAATTGCGTGAACCCGGGAGGCGGAGCTTGCAGTGAGCCGATATCGCGCCACTGCACTCCAGCCTGGGCTACAGAGTGAGACTCGTCTCACCAAAAAACAAATAAAATAAAATAAAATAAATTAATTAATTAATTAAAAATTTTTAAAAAAAGAAAGCCCTTATTTTTGACAAGGTATGTAAAGTGCAATGTGAATTGCCACACAGTAATTGATACCTGTGTATGACTAAGTGATGACCTTCAGTTTCTATGTTTTCTTTTCTTTTTATTTATTTATTTTTAAATTCACAAATAAAAATGGTGTGCAACATGTTTTTTTGAAATTGTGGACTGGAGAATCAAGCTGATTAACATATTCATTACTTCACATGCTCATCTCTTTTTGTGGGGAGAACATTTAAAATCTCTCTTAGCAGCAGTTTTCAAGAATATGATCCATTGGTTTTTAACTGCAGTAACCATGTTTTACAGTAGACCCTTGAACTGATTCCTCCTATCTAACTGGAATTTTGTACTCTTTGACTAGCATGCGCCCAACCACTTCCCACTCTTTCTTCTCTGATCCATATTTTCATTTGGATTTTATTTCAGGACAATGAAATCAGCATGAAAAACATCCTAAATTCTCAACTTTCCACAAAGCTATGGCTCTTCTTTCAACATAGAATTGGATTGGGCCATTTTAATTGACTCCTATACAAGGAATTAAGAAGAACATAAATTTTGAGCTAGTAACTCTGGCCAAATAAATACACTCAAGTTTTTATCAGAGTTTTTGGCCAGTGCTTCTGCCATTTTTTTCCCTCCACAATTTGGCCTTCTTCAATCAAGCCAGATAAATTTTTGAGACAAAAGTCAGACAGTTCTTAATTTTTCTTGCTTTGAACCCTGTCATAATGACTGTGCAATACATGTGCAGAAGATGAGGTATTTTAAAATTTACTTCCTTGCACTGTCTTACACAGAGTGCTATAACTATAAATTTTTCAAGGTCTTAAATAAAAGGAAGCAAAAACAAAATTATGGAAAATTTTTTTTTGTTGTGCTGGGGAATATACTATTTAGATTGTCCTTCTTATTTTAAATGCATGGGAACAGAATGACAGGTGGGATGCTGAGGAGCTGGTTGAAGCATCAGAGCAATGCTACAGTCCAACAATGGAGCATTAGATCCGCAGCTAGGTGACCTGATGGACACCTTTGTAAACTCTCATACTGGGAAATGGCAGTGAAACCTTTTTCTGAACCCATGGACCAGCCTGCGTCCGTCCCCATGGTTTCAAAGCACGAATGCATTACCTCCATGGTTGTGGTTACAAGCAAGTCACATGCTATCTACAGTTCATGATAACAAGACCGTCAACCATTGGTGGAGACAGACACTAGAATGGAAAATGAAATTTGCCAGCGGGATGTTTATCCCATCAGAATGTAACAAAATATATTACCAGCCAAGAGATAAGAGACAAGAATGTGTGTGTGTGTGTGTTCAAAAATGTCTATGAAAATGAAAACCCACACTTTTCTGTACAGATAACATTATTTGATGTGACTTTTATATTTTACTACACAGAAACAAACTGCAGCCCTCAGAGGCCCTGCTTCCTTGTCATGTTTTGCCTGAGCATGTGCAAAGTCTTTCCTTTGCTTAAAGCTGAAAAACTACCTTTATGCATTGTTAGCTGACAAGAAAGATCAAGCACAATTAGATGTTGTAACTTTTCACTGTACAAGCATTGCAATGATTGTGAGCTTCAGTGAATTTATCTTTGTGAAAGGTAAAAATTGGCTGGAAAGAATCAAGAGTAGCCATAAATTAAATCATGCAAAGGAGGATCCATCCATCCTAACGAGTTTTCTGCTGCACCTGCTTCCTTCCTGGGTTCCACAATGTTAAGCAATATTTTAGAAAAGGGTACAATCGGAAGCTTTTAAGCCCGGGTGGTGAGATTTTATAACTCACAACTTAGATCTCTTTTAATGTGTAAGCCATATTCTATATGCATATTTATTATGCATCATTGTAATTTAAGATATATTTGGATGTAGGCTGTATAAAATGCTTTTAATTGTTCTGTGAATAGATCCTTAGCTTTAGTTTCACCTGAATCTTGTGCAAAACACAGCTAAAAAATTGAGTTGTATTATAGACATTATGATGTAATTGATCTTTTAAATGTAAGGAGTAAGATTGATCTATAATAATGTGCTGGGGAAAACATTTATAGATATGTACATCATGGTTACTTTTTGTCCTTTCAAATGGACTTTTTATTTCTATTTATGGAGAGACTGTAACTACTGCTTTTAATGTCTTTTTAAAGCAAGCTATTTACCAGCTAGAAAATATCATGCATTTAAAATAGAATCTATCTGAGGAGTCTAATTACTATTGTTCCTATTTGAGCCAGTTGTCTTTCAGTAAAGCTATAGAATCTCTCAAAGAAGTAAATAGAAATACTACTTCTTAAATGTCATAGGAAGCATATCCACTTTGTTTCTATTAATACTTTAAGATCTATAAGACCTTATTACTAAAAAGTAGAGGAATATAAAGAATTCATCAATTTCTGTACATGGGCTTTAACCTAATTTTCCAGGTTATGCGACTTATAAAGCACTGTGACCAAACTTCCAGAGAGAGTGAAAAAAAAAAAGAAAAAAAAGTTTTACTCCTTCAGAAGTATTGTCATGCTACTGCTGTACTTATTTTCCTAATCTCTCTCTTTCTATCTGCTACACTCCCTCCTTTTCTTTCTTTTTCTTTTAAGCTTTTATATTTATTCCTTCCTTTGTTTTCCTCTCTGTAAGACAGCTACTACTGAGCACTAATTAGTAGAAAGTCAGAGTGGAGGTTATCTGTGCATGTCTTTCTGCAAACATCACTGTTGAGGCCATCTGAAGAGAGGGATTGATAGGTTAGGCTGTTGCACCGTGAATGTCCTGCTTTGCATTTTTAACCTCAGCTCCCCAACATATATATCTTGCAGTTTATATGCCTTTTCATTTAACTGAAACCTCTTTTATTTAATTTTTAACATGACAACCTACAATTCTTGTGTTTTTATTATGCTGTATTTTCTGTGTTTCTTATTACATGTGATTGCTAAATAAATCATATTTGAGGGAAAACATTGTGAAACATTTGGTGTTTTATGCAATTCAATTTAGTGAGGCATTGAAAAGTTGGAGAAATTGGGGGAAACCCAAAGGAGACCAACTTAAAAATTGATATGAGGTTGGTAAGAAAGTGCTTTTTGTTCCATTAAATAAATACTGATTGAATTACTTACTATTATACCTATTATTCATAAGCTCCTGGCTGGAAGCATGGTGCATATATGAATATGGCAATATTTCCTCTAGAAATTTCAAGTCTTATAAAGGAGATAATCTACACAGACTGTAATTTATACCTAATAACTAGAATGCCACATAAAAAAGTAACCAGTTGCAAATAAAATGCACCTATGTATATTTGAGGAGGTAAAAAACTGCTTGTGTCTTCAGAGCTTTCAGGACTAAGTGGTGCATCAGTTGGCATTTAGTAAATAAAAACAAGTTTATAAACGTTGCCTATTTTCCATGTGTGGCCTCCATGTAAATGCTTAACAATATTATCTCAAATCCTCACAGTAATCCAGTAAAGTGGTGTTGATATGAACAAAGGAAACCAAGTCTCAGAGAAAAAGCTTTGTCCAAGGCCATGCAGGTCTCCATTGGCAGACTCCACACTGGATTTGGTTCTATGTTTCTCCGGCACCTTGTTTTCTTTCTACAACATCTACGTGGGGCTGGGCAGAAGCACAGCAGAAGGAAAGGGTCTGTGAAGAAGAGCAACGTGAATAAGGCAACACCAGAGAAGAATAAAGTAGCAAAGAGTGTTGAATCAAGGTGAAGACCCAGTGAGTCTCAATTAATTGAATTAAGAGAGACTGGCATGGTATGTGTGAAACCTTAGGCTGTGTCTCTATGAAGCCAATGAGTTCCAGAAGAAGATGTAAACACTTAACTGGTCATCAAATATGTGACACTTAGCTGAATTTTTTACTTTAAGTATGATTACATGATAAATTTCCACCTAATATCAAAAAGCTTTCAAAGGCTATATTTTAAATATGAAAGTCCATATTTATGTTTAGAAATATAATTTAGATATAAAACACATATTTCCTTTGGAAGCAATAATATATTAAGCCTTCTGTCCTCTGTTTAAATGTTTTTCTAAATACAGCAAAGCTTCTCTACCATTTAATACAAGTCCTGAACAATAAAGACAATGTATATTTTAGAGTCTAAAAAGCAAACACCTAATAATGTCCTGCATTATTACATTAATCTTATCATTTCTTTGGAGGTAATTGTAAATATTTAAGATACATTTTCTGTATATGGGCCAACATTATGTTTAAAGTTCTAGTTGGGGCTTTTTATCCCTTAATAACATTAATTAATTTCTAGGTAATTTGCTTAATATGTGCGAAGGTTGGAGAGTTTCCTTTGCATCTCAGTTGATATATTTTTATCTCTGACGATTAAAGAGTATAATCATGTAGTTTTAGTTTATTGTAGTCATACTAGTGCATTATATTATTTTCTTACATTATCTCTTTTACTTCCTACAACTACTCTGTAAGGCATTATTATTCGTTATTATAGGTAAGGAAGTGTGGCAGAGGAAGGTAAAATAATTTGTGTAAGGTCAAGCAACTAGTAAGTAGAGGAATCAGATCTGAAGTCTAAGGGAGTCTGACTCAAAACCACTAGGCTAGATTGCCTCTGGCCACTGGAGTAGGATCTGTCATGTTTTTTCTGCTTATGATATTCATTACCTTCCTTTTTTACTCTTTGTTCCATTTTGCAGGCTCTTGTCCCTAAAAACTATCACTATGAGAAGGAAGAATTGTCAGTGACCAACAGCAGGACGGTGTGTGCTTTGGTGACCAATTTAACCATGTATTACTGTAGAAAAGGTGTCTTTTATTTTTGTGGATGGGAGAAACCATTTTCCATACTTAATATATGACTGTAAAATGTCCTTTTCAAAAGTAACCACTGGTCCTCACTCTACACTTTTGCTACTCAAAATGTGGTCAACACCTGTGAACTTCTTAAAAATAATCTCAGGTTTCTATTAAACTTGAATTGGCATTTTACAAAGATAACTAGGTGATTTCTATACAAATCACTGCTTTAGACAGTAATTACATACTATTCTAAGTACCTACTAGCCACTTAAATACAAGGTTGTTTTTCTTCACAGTAGAGGTTCTTAACAAGTGACTTTTGACTACTGTACCCTTCCTTAGATCCATCAGCAAACGTCATGGAACAAAGGCTAAAGGTTCAGGCTCTTGCGTCATTTAATGAAGTGTATATATCTGTATTGATGAAATGTGGTTCCTTACACGAATAATTAGAGGAGGACTTGGAGGAAAGACATTAAGACTTGGAAAAAGACTTTAAATGTGTGAGCATGACCATATGGCTTTTAGAGCAAAAAAATCTTTGAAAGCAAAATTCTTCATAAGAGGCATTAACATAGTTGATTGATCCTGTTTTCATTGGCCTATCAAATATTGCAATTGAATTATATAGCGTACAAAGGCAACTTTACCTTGCACAAGTGATAAATACATAACTGTTAACCTAAAAACATAGTTTGATGTGTTTCACTCTTATCTGTCAGCTTTTCTTAAAACCTTAAAATACAGAAAAAGTTATGGAGAATACGCTTGAAATGTATGGGGTAGGGTGAGGGAGAGGGCATTAAACATTAGAGCTAATTGCCAAGCCTAGAGTGGAAGGAAAAGAGTTTGTGTTAACTTTGGAAGCAGCAAGCCATCTGAATTCAGAAACATAATATACCAAGGAAAACAAAAAGAAAACAGGGAGCTGATATTGGTTTACAGAAGGAAAGGGAGCTGGGTGTATTTTCACAGTGACATAAGCCCAGAGAGTGTGCAGGATGGGTATCTGGGAGACCTCATTCCATCTGAAACTGTGGGGTGAGCCACACAGTGAGAAAAGATTCGTATTAGGCAGTAGGAATGAGGGAGAACTGAAAAGGAAAAAGATGGGCAGTGTGTGAGACGACATTTGTTCTTTGGTTTACCGAAGAAGCATTGGCTTTGGGCAACTGAATTTGGTTGGGCAAATTTTTCTGCATATGGTACAACTTTCTGTCTTTTTGAGTCCTGTATTTACATCCCATCATAAGCCAACCAACAGTGTAATTGTTTCTTGCATGGGTGTCTTATTTTCTGTTTTGGATTTGCACCTTGAAGAGGCTGAAGCATGCACAGGATTCTCAGGAACCTCCCCTGACTGAAGGACTTTTAAATTAAATAAATACAAAACTCACAACATTCAGCTTTTCTCTAGGCAAAGCCAGGCTCAGAAAGCCCTACTAATGTGGCAATGTCACGCTTTCAGGTGTTTCTTGCTTTCAGAGCACAGAGGTAGACGTGCACCAACCTATTCAGAAGTCAGATGCTCCAAAGGTAATGGGAACTAAACCTGTGAGGAGGTACAAAACCGAGGGGCTGTAGTATTAATCTATGTGCTGTAATTTTAAATTTTAAGATAACAGAGAGACCCAAGGCATGTTTAATAAACTTCTGGAAGGTAAATAGTAATAGCCACTAACTGATATTATATCTTGAAATACACAGCTGAAGTGTATACACACACACACACAGAAACACACACATATATATAAAAACTTCCTGATCTCATATGTATGGAAGAAAAAATTAATATTATGATCTGTAGTGAGCGAGAGTTTATACGAAGAGCAGGAATCTATTTTTTTCAAGTCAAACTTTTTTTCTATAGATATGATCCTATAAATTATCTTTTAGAGAACACATACTCCTTAAAAAATTTTTTTTTCAAAATCCTTGACTTTGGATGTTGATGAAATGTTTACTTTTACCCTCAACTTCATTGGCATTCCATCTTAGCATTTCTAAATTATTACTTAAATATAGATATAAAATATGTCCTTTTTAATGTACTCATTCTAAAAGGTATTAAAGTGCACTAGAGTTCATTATTAAACATTGATTTTCTGATGAATAATATCATACATGCATATGAACGAGTGAAAATAAAAATGTCTATTTAGAATTAAGAATATACCTGTGCATCAAGCATGAATCAATTTTACCTTAGTATGTGTGTGTGTTTGTGTGTATGAGTGTGTGTGTGGGCATATAAAAACTTGGTGGTTTCAGATGAAATATTAAATTAGAGATTTCAGACGGGCGCAATGCCTCACACCTGTAATCCCAGCACTTTGAGAGGCTGCGGTGGGCAGATCATGATGTCAGGAGTTTGAGACCAGCCTAGCCAAGATGATGAAACCCTGTCTCTACTAAAAATACAAAAATTAGCCAGGCTTGGTGGTGTGTGCCTGTAGTCCCAGCTACTCGGGAGGCTGAGGCAGGAGAATCATTTGAACCCGGGAGGTGGAGTTTGCAGTGAGAGGAGATAGCGCCATTGCACTCCAGCCTGGGCGACAGGGCAAGATGCCATCTCAAAAAAAAAAAAAAAAAAAAAACACATAAAGTAAATTAGAGATTTCAAGTTTCTAAACTCCTTGTTTTCTAACTCCTGCTCCACTCATTGAAATCACAATTTTCCCACTGAGAAACAGAAGCAAGTGACAGCTACAGCACCTTTTAAATGATAGTTTGAATGATATTTGTCTCAGATTACAAAAGTAATATGCATTTAATCTCTTATTTGTAAACAAACTCCATTTTGTTGTTGTTACAGATAGCATCTACATAGCATTCTTCACTTAGTCTGCAAGGTAGACTAGACATTCCATGGGGTCAGGGGTTTATGTTTTGTTACTTTTTTTTCCCATAGCGTAACACGGCCTGCACACAACATAGCCTGATTGTTTTTGATTGAATTTGTTAAGTTGAAGGCAGCTATATATTCCTGAAGCCTTTCGGGGTTTACCTCTTAAGATTGTTGCAAGAAGTAAGTATATTGATAGAGGTAAGGAACTTAGAGCCTGTTGATTCATGTACTTTAGTGTTAGCTATTGTTTGTTCATTTATATTGGCATTTGTTCCTGGCTATGTGATGCAAACCTATTAGGTTGGTGCAAAAGTAATTACAGTTTTTATATCTGAACATGTAATCGCTAAAATTCATTGAGTGCTTACATAAGTCTGCTAAGTTCTAAGTTTCGTGTCTCTACCAACTTATTTCTCACAGCAATCCTAAGAGATAAATATTACTGTTATATCCATTTTATAGAGAGGAGGACTGAGACAAAGCTAGGAGAAGCAATGCATTCATGGTCTTCCATCCTGGAAGATGCAGGCTTGGGATTCTGATTTCAGAGTTCACGCCCTCAGCATCGTTTTACTCTTTCAAAACTAAACCAAACTTCAAGAGATTGCTGAACTTGACAGAATCTATGATTTCTTCAGCTGTTGAGAACCTTGCCATGGCATTGTGCTTGGGTCAATTTAAAGCGTATAATTTCTATAAGGATTATAGACTCATTTCTTCTTTCTAATCAAAGAGTATTGCATTCTTTAAGTCTTTACCACTTTACCTGTGTTGAACATTTGGCTTCTCTTTCCAGCTCTTTTTACTTAGTCTTTTCTGTATACAGTTGTTATGCTAAATCTCCCTAATGAATTCTTTGGACATATTGCTCCTCTTCTTAAAAACAATTTCTCCTTGTCTACATCAGAGGTCAGCAAAATTTTTCTGTAAAGGGTCAGATGGTAAATATTTTAGGCTTTGGAAGCCACATACCATTATACCACCCTCATCCTGCTGCTCCTCCTCCCCCTCTTCTCCTTTCCTTTCTCCTCCTCCTTCATCATTTTCTTCTCCTCCTCCTTCTGTTTCTTCTGATCCTTCTCCTTTCTCTTCCTTTTCTCCTTCACAACCATTTAAAAGTGTAAACTATTCTTAGCTGGTGGGGAGAGAGCATGCAAAGACCAGCTACATGGCAAATTTGGCCCACAGGCCTGCTCTGCACAGCACTACTATTTCAGGTCAAAGAACTTGGTACCCTAGGAAAAAGAATGAGGCTGCTTCTGCCAGGGACAGTCACCCCAGGAGCTCCAGCTTCTCCAGGCCCTGCTAGCCACCCTGAGGACTGCAAATGTCACTATCTATCTCCAGCACACCTGCCACTCATTCCCAGTACACACATCCGTTTGGAAGGCCTGGCTACAGCACTGGTTCTCAACCCTTAGCATGCATCAACATGGCCTTAAGGGTTTGTTAAACTACAGAAGTCTAAGCCCCATCCCCAGAGATTCTGATTCAGTAGTTCTGGGATGGGCCTGAAGCAAAGCTAATGCTGGTAGACTGGGGATCTCACTTTGAGAGCCACTGGCCAGCAGGTAAAGCTTAAACTCCTTAGCATGATTTTCAAAGCCCCTCACAGCCTAACCCAGCCCATTTTCAGTCTAGCCTTCATTACAGTATTCACTGTTCCTGATGCCTTTGCACTGAGTGCCTCTTCTACCTGAGTCTTGCTGCTCCCTTTGTCATCTTCACCTGTCACTGTCCCTCCTTCCTCTAAGGATCTGTGCATTTGCCTGCTCTCTTGCAAAGCCTCTTCTCATTCCTCTAAACAGAACTCCATCTCCTCTTTGGATGAACACTGATCTGCTATCCCTCTGTGCGAAAGAATTGCAGCTCTCTGTCATACACTTGCTGCTAGATTTTTAGGGAAAAAAGCACTGAGTTTTACACACTGTAAATGTTCAGTAAATATTTGTGGAATAAATGGATGTGAATAAATGAATGAAGGCAGGAAGGAAAAGTGTATTATTATTTGTCCTGCTTGGTATGTGATTGAGCCAGTCCTTTTCAGATAACATCTCCAGTTAATTTAGTCAAAATAAGACCCACTTTTCAAGCACTTTAGATCTGCAAAATCCCAAAATCCATTTATGTTTTTTTTTCTCAGAGCAGACAAATGGGGAGTGCATCAATTCTTAATAGCATACTAAAAGCAAACCTGAATTATGTGAGAGAAACAGTAAGATCTCTTCATCTCTCTCTTGTCTGTATGCTTGGGGAGTTGGGTCTGCTGGTGTAGAGATATGTTCATAACAGCAAATCCTAAACTTTGCTAAGAAGAAAAGTTCACATTTCCTAGTTGATTTCCTACAGCCTTGACGATTAATAATGGGAACCATACAGGATTTAGAACAATAATGACTAATTCTTAGTCATTGGTGGTTGGTAGCTGCTAACTGTAACATTTTCTAATCTGAAGACATTTCTTAACCATTAATACTTTGATAGAATGGTAAAATAATGACAAAGAATATTTAAAGGGTCCAGACAGTATCTGACCCATTTTTTGGCCCTTGGTGAACAGAAAATAATATTATTTTGTATTTATCCAGATACCATTAAATTTGTTACATTTTATGTGGAAGACTTGAGGCAAGAAATATCTCACCCAAGATATCTCATGAAATTTGGCCTTCAGTTCAATTTTGGACTTCACTTTGTCACTTACCAGTGCTGTGGTCTTGGACAAGCCTAAATTTTTTCATCTATAAAATGGAAATAATAAAAGTGCCTATCTAATAGGTACCTTTGGAATGATTAAGTGAAATGTTCTATACAAGGTGCTGAGAATATCACCTGACACATAGAAAAACAGAAATAATATGAGCTATACAAATAAAAACCTACCTAGAACTTCATCCCTTTCTTTTAAAATTAATTGATATTTACAGTTTCAAGAGCATAGCATGGCTTTAACTTTAGTAGCAATATCTTAAAAGTCCACATGATGGAGAGGTTGCTCCATGCAGAGTAGACCAGCCATTCCATAGTAAAGATTATATTATCATTAATTTACCACTTATGTCCTTGCTTGAGAGGAAAGGCTAAATTATACGTATATATTAATTAGATACAGAGAGATTAATGTATAGATATATATATGTGTGTGTAGGTAGATATGTTGATTTGTTCATTGATTGCTATATCATGTAGATATTCTATTTGGGGGAACAATTTTAATGCAAATATTAAAGAGAAAAATATCAACATAAAGATAAAATAACAGTAACCTTTGTATTTCCTAGACAGCTCGTTAAATAAAAAATATCATCAGACATCCAGGTGCACTGAGAAGCAACAATAGCAATTTCTCAAAGAGGAAAACTATGTACACATACACACACACACACACACACACACACACACAGAGCAGCAAACTCCCCCAATTTCATGGACTCCTCATTAGCAAAACAAGCTTTCTGCAGAGGAAATGAAAAAGGAAGGGACTTTTCATAAGTGGAAACTGTCCATGTGAGAAGAACAGACTCATTCAACAAGCACGGTAAGTCAGCTGCAGTCTTAAAGTCGAGTGTGTCAACACTGAAATCACCATCAAACCTTTCCTCAGACAGAAATGGGGGCAAAAGGAAAATAGCCATGGTGCAAAAGACACGTTCATTGGAAATGACTTAGCAGCAGTGGACAGGAAGCTGCTAAGAATAAGTTGTGTGGCCAGAGAGGGAGAGGGAAGGAGCTGGCCTTGCCCTCCCTCGGGTCCTCTCCCTCTGGCTATCTTTCTCTTTTCACCGGAGGCACCCTTTGTGAGGACCTCCTCACCTCTGTTACTGTGTCCAGTTTACTCTGGATGTCCTCCTCTGTTCTCACCTGGCTTCTCCCTAACAGACAAGAATATGGAAATTATAACTTTGGGAGGTATTTATTTAGTAAAGTGTTTTTCTGTTTTTGTTTTGTTTTGTTTTGAGATGGAGTCTCGCTCTGTCACCCAGGCTGGAGTGCAGTGGCGCGATATTGGCTCACTGCAACCTCCAACTCCAGGGACAGTCACTGCAACCTCCAGCTCTGCCAGGGACAGTCACCCCAGGATCTCCAGCTTCCCTAGGTCCTGCTAGCCACCCTGGGGACTAATAATTCTCCTGCCTCAGCCTCCTGAGTAGCTGGGACTAAAGGCACATGCCACCATGCCCGGCTAATTTTTGTGTTTTTAGCAGAGACAGGGTTTCACCATGTGGCCAGGCTATTCTCAAACACCTGACCTCAAGTGATCTGCCAGCCTTGGCCTCACAAAGTGCTGGGATTACAGGCTTGAGCCACCGCACCTGGCCCTTTAGTAAAGTTTTATTTCTCTGTGCTTAATTTAATAGAAATCAGGTTAAATTTCTTCTCTATCTTTCCTTTAGAAAGCTTCTTTTTTATTTCCATACAGCAAAACATTTTATGAATATACATATATACATATTTAGTGTACATTATATATATGTGTATATATACATATTTTGCATACACATACATGTGTATATAGAAATGTATACAAGCACATATATAAATTATAGACACAAACACACACACACACACACACTGCTCAATAGAAAAAAAATTTAACTCCACATTGCACAATGAAAGAAAACAAGGAGATTAATTTTGGCAACTGTATTTTCCCCAGAATATTGCATTAAATTATCTTTTACAGATATAGTTGTGGGTGTTTATGATGACAATGTCTATTTTTTAACACTGTTCTGCCAATACGACAAAAAACTTACTTTGAAAAATCTTATTTAGGTACTAACCAGTTCCAATTAACTCCTTCCTATATATTCCATTTATTCTGACAATAAAAGTGTGTAGCTCGAGCTTGTTATCATAGGCAAGTCCAGGATTTAGTAGTATCATTCCTGTCTTAGAATTGACCTTCATGTCATTTTAATTTTTAAACTATTGGGTGTTCTCAAAAGCAAATAAAGGACCAATGTAATATTTAAAACACTTGACAAATGTAACAAACAAGTGACAAATTCAAAACAGAAAAATCTATGTTTCATTAGGGTAAAAGAAGAGAGCAACATATAATTAGTCTGCTTAGGAAAACACATCCACAGAATATATGCTGCAGGAGAAACGTAACAGGAGACTCACTCATCTACTGCAAGGCTTTGAAAAATGTTGGTATCTGTAAACAATAAAGAAAGAAAAGATATTCTTCTCTAATTATTAAAGAGATGTTCAACCATCTGCAAACTATTTTTTTAAGTTCTTGTTGTCCCCTTCCTTTGATTCATGCAAAGCCATGTTGTACCTTTGCTACTTTTGAGAATAATGGGACTTTGAAGTCAATTAAACTCATTCCTCAGCTTGAAGGGAGCAGCAGGTAGAATGTTGTCTTTGGCTCCTCATTAAGTAGTATATTGTTCCTTTCAATGATCTAATATCTACAGCATAATCCACAATTCCGCAGGTAGGTCTGGGTGATTACGCTTTTTCATATTTTATTTCTTTGGCAATACAAAGTCTAAGAGTAGGAAGTAAAAGTTAGTACTTAAATCCTGGGGCAAGTAGGGAGGATAATAATAATGAACAATTTGTGAAATTATTTTTATTTTTATTTTGCAACTTACGAGAAATCAAGAAAGGGAAACAAATTAAAGATTGATGCCTTGTTCTTTAAGAAAAGGTTATACCTAAGATTGTCATAAACTCAGCAATTCTCTCATTTTACATGATAAAGGTTATTTTTAAAATATAGATTTAGACATAGGAAACATTTTTAAATGAACCATGTACTTTTTTAATTAAAGTTTCAAATTTACTTCTTTTATTTCTTATAAGTCATCTTAGTTTGAAGTCAATGCCCAAGAATTAAAGTAGAACTCAGGGTTTTCTTCCCAGCTTAGCCTCATTAGCAAAAGTATCTGCCTATGCTTTATGTCTGAATTGGAGGAAGTTTAGCTCTAAGTCAATATATAAGACAGTATAAGAAAGAATAAAAGTCTATGGCTCCTAAGGAGGATGGGCTTTTTTATTCTAAAATCTATCACAACTCAAACAGGTCAGAAGCTAGTTAGTGGAAGCGTTTGTTGGATTATTGGTTCATTTGGGGACACTTATTTTCTTTGGACTCTAGTTTTCTTATGTATAACATATATCCTACCTGTCATACATAATTAATGTGATTATTAACAGAAATATAGGTGAAGCCACTTAATTAATTATAAATAATTGAATAAATCTTTACTAGCAGGATGGCAATAACAATAAAATAGCCTTTTTATTTTTATAAGTCTGCTGCATAATTCAGTAGTTGGCAGGTAGTAGACTATCAGTAAAATCTGTGGAACTAAATTAAATCAAGACCAATGGAATTTGAAAAAGAAACAAGGCAATAAATAAACACAGTGGAATTTGAAAAAGAAACAAAAAAATGTGTTTGAAAGACTCCCTGTTGCAAGAGAAGGCTCAGATTCCAGAATTAGAAAAACTAAAAATGAATCACTTAAAATGTACCTAAACTCAAGATCCCTTTTTTAGTTGTAGAGAGGAATAAACTAAAACCAAAGGGAAGGACTTGGCAAATGGTGTAATAAAAATTATTAGAAAAAAGCAATAAGTGAAGAAACAGCTTCTGAAAAACATGTCAATACTTATGTATAAAATATCTAAAGTGCTTCAGGAGGTAATCCAGTAGAAAGCAACGTGGCATCATGATGGAATTGGAGGTGGTGTTTGTTTTGTGTTGGGATTTTTCCAAGCTCAAGTAGAAGCACAGCACTAACAAGTCAACTTCTGGTTGTTATCAACTCATTTTGCACCTGGAGGAGAAAAAGAAAATACTTCAGAACACAGTGGAAACTTTCCAGAGGATTTAATACCATGTCATGTAAATCTCTGTAAAGGGAAAAATCTGGTATGCAGCACTTAGTAGCAACAAAGCTTGTATGCTAGGATAGAGTCAATTATCCAATTAGTGATTTGTAAGAGGAAAGTTTTCCTGGAAGAACTTCTAAATTTTAAAAACAAACAACAAGCAAAAAAACTGATCGTCACTATTTAGGTCATTTTCTAAAGGGAAATTTTAAAAGACAAAAATCAACTGGTTACAATGCTCATTTTATTACATACATACATGCATATATACATACATACATACATATGCATGTGTGTGTTCATGCATTTCTAACTCAAGCAATTTTATTCTGTTGGCTGTCATACAAGCACACAGATATCATTTCTCTTCTGAGCCCATATTCTCATAATACTGCTGCTTTCTGTCTATTCTCATCTCTTCTTTTTTCCTTTACAACTTGCCTGCCGTTCTTGAAAGAAAATTAGAAAGGAGAAACAGATCTTAGAGTCAGAGGGGCCCTGACAAGATTCTCTGATCTTCTATTGTATCATTCTCCACATTTTACCGAGCAGAAAACTCAGTTCTAGAGTGGTAAAAGGACTTGCCCAATGTCACACAGCTTTGATAAAAAGGAGACGCTACCTTTTGCAATATTACCGTTTTATTTCCTTCCAGAAACTTATCATTATCAGAAATGATTTCATTACTTTATTAGTTTACATGTATTTGACTGCCTTCAAACACTAAAATATACACCCATGAGTTTAAGGACTCTCACTTCTTATTAATACCTAGAATCAGCAGCACTTAAACAATGTTTAGCATGTCATAGGTATTCCTACATATTTATTGAATAATGAACTAGAATTTTGGTCTTGTGTTTGTAAAGGATACCTTTTAAAACTTCACCAAATAATCCTATGAAAAACAGCACAGAACAGTTAATAATATCTGACTGGTTCTATCCAGCCCGTATTACCTAATATATGCATTTTTAATTGGCAAAAATGTCTACAGAATGTTAATATTTTTAACTCCTTGACAAATACGAATAGTCTGTGGTTCATTTAAATGCCTTAAGGAAGAAGAAAATCCCAAAACTCTGTTCACTTGGGAATCAGATACTGCTGAACGTTCAACAAATACCTATGCTGACTTTCACTATGAGAACCCTAATTTAGCTGGGATGTGGCAAGGCACCTGGTTAAAAATATTTACTTTCTCCAACACCGTTGCATCAAGGGATAGTCCGGTGACACAGTTCTGGCCTACGAGACATTAGTTCAAGATTTCTAAAAAAGTTTTGCTTCTTTGTTATTGGTTCTTCCCCTTTTCTTCCCACTGTTCTTTCTACTTGGACCGACCAGATGCCTGGAGCAGCAGCTTGGTTGAGATGTGAGTTTACAACTCTGAGAATGTTAAGAAAAATGAAAATTGCCTGTTGCTTGTTGGTGTCTTGATTCACTATTCCAGTCCTAGACATTTTATTTCTTGACATAAACATATCTCTACACCGTTGTTTGCTGGTTTTTCCTTAATTTGCTGCCAAATAATTTTCTACATGACACAATTTTGAACTTTCTAAATGTAAATTTGAAGAAAAATTCTCTAGGCCTCACTTTTTCTACCTGTAAAATGAGGGCCATAGACCAGAACTGTGACTCATTTTCCAGCTCAGAAAATGCTAGCCCCTCTAGACTGCTCTCACCTCTTGAAAACAAAGTCATGGTAATGTGCTCCACAAACCTTACAAGTTTATGTCACCAAAGTTCAGCTGGACTTCTGGTAACTGTCTGCCTTGTAAGTTAACCCTTTGTCTGAAGAATTATTTGCTGAATATACTCTAATATTCTGTTACTTTCAGGATTCTAATATGGTAATTTTATATACTGCTGGGATTCTCACTATGTTCGTTCCTTCGAATTAGCTTCATTGTTACTGAAATTCAGAGAAAAGGGAAAACCCTGTTAAGTCATGTTTATAGCATAAGAAATTAAAAACAAAGATGAATCCAATATCATTTTAATTTACTTCATCAAGAATTTTTCCCTTGTCTCCAAGTTACAAATTCCTTCCTTTACCTACTTTAGTCTCTAATCCACTCTCTTGTTCATCTTCCCTCTATACACCAAGTCTCCATTGCCTGCATGAAATATATTATTATATTCAGTAGGGGAAGTGGCTGCACCCCTACACACAATGTCTGTGTCCACAAAATAAATGTCAAGGAAAGACCTACGGTTGAGTGGTAGCCTCTTCACAAAATGTCATCAGGCACCTATCATTCATGTAGATTATTTCAGAATTTACAGGACAATGCTGCATTGCTGTGTGAATTATGTGAGATGTTTGCATCTCACATATTACGTGAGATGTTTACTCACTTAAAATGTCATTTAAAACCAAACATTCCCCCTAGCATTTTTATAAAGCTCTTCTCTGATATAGTTCTTCAAAATGTTATGATGTTATAAAATCTAACAATTTAATTTTGTTAACATAGACAAAATAGACATTTCAGCAACATAGACATTTCTTATTAATTAATGCAACTAATGGAGCTTTGAGGACTGGTTTTTGGAATCACTGAGTTAGAAAATAAGTAAAGGCATTTCTTCTACATTCTGCTTACTCAGAGAAAGCAAATATTAAAAATTGTATATGTATATAGACACTTTAACGTAAGTAGACATGCTTTTTCTATTATTCATTTTGCAATTAAACTGTTTGCTTTTTGATAGTGGCCAAAAAAACATATAAAGACTTTAAAAAAATATAATATATATGGTTTATTTATGAATGCATAAAGCTATATTACAATTAAATGAACTCTGTAATACTTACACTTAAGTTGTTTGCTATGACAATATTTAAAACCAGTGCTTCCCTAAATGCCCACATTAGAAAGTGGGAAAGATCTAAAATTGACACCCTAACATCACAATTAAAAGAAGTAGAGAAGCAAGAACAAACAAATTCAAAAGCTTGCAGAAGACAAGAAACAACTAATAGCAGAGCAGAAGTGAAGGAGATAGAGACACAAAAATCCCTTCAAAAAATCAATGAATCCAGGAGCTGTTTCTTTGAAAAGATTTTCTTTGAAAAGATTAACAAAATAGATAGACTGCTAGCCAGACTAATAAGGAAGAAAAGAGAGAAGAATCAAATAGACACATTAAAAAGTTATAAAGGGGATATCACCACTGATCCCACAAAAATATTAACTACCATCAGAAAATACTATAAACATCTCTATACAAATGAACTAGAAAATCTAGAAGAAATGGATAAATTCCAGGACATATACACTCTCCCAAGACTAAACTAGGAAGAAATCAAATCCCCGAATAGAGCAATAACAAGTTCTGAAATTAAGGCAGTAATTAATACCCTACCAACCAAAAAGCCCAGTACCAGATGGATTCACAGCCAAATTCTACCAGAGGTACAAAGAGGAGCTGGTACCTTTCCTTCTAAAACTATTCCAAACATAGAAACAGAGGGACTCTTCCCTAACTCATTTTATGAGGTTAGCATCATCATGATACTGAAACCTGGCAGAGACACAACAAAAAAAGAAAATTTCAGGCCAATATACCTGATGAACATCGATGTGAAAACCCTCAATAAAATACTGCCAAACTGAATCCAGCAGCACAGCAAAAAGCTTATCTACTGTGATCGAGTTGGCTTCATCCCTAGGATGCAAGGCTGGTTCAACATACACAAATCAATAAACATCATCCATCATATAAACAGAACCAATGACAAAAAGCACACAATTATCTCAATAGATGCAGAAAAAGGCCTTTGATAAAATTCAACACTCCTTCATGCTAAAAACACTCAACAAACTATGTATTGATGGAACTTATCTCAAAATAATAAGAGCTATTTATGAGAAATCCACAGCCAATATCATACTGAATGGGCAAAATTCTACCATTCCCTTTGAAAACTTTGTCTTATGCAAGACAAGGATGCCCTCTCTCACCACTCCTATTCAACATAGTATTGGAAGATCTGGCCAGGGCAATCAGGCAAGAGAAAGATAAAGGGTATTAAAATAGGAAGAGGGGAAGTCAAATTATCTCTGTTTGCAGATGACACAATTATATATTTAGAAAATCCCATCATCTCAGTCCAAAAACTCCTTCAGCTGATAAGCAACTTCAGTGAAGTCTCAGGATACAAAATCAATTTGCAAAAATCACAAGCATTCCTATACACCAATAATAGACAAACAGAGAGCAAAATCATGTGAACGCCCATTCACAATTGCTACAAAGATAGTAAAATACCTAGGAATGCAACTTACGAGGGAAGTGAAGGACCTCTCTAAGGAGAACTACAAACCACTGCTCAAGGAAATAAGAGAGGACACAAACAAATGGAAAAACATTCCATCCTCATGAATAGGAAGAGTCAATATCATGAAAATGGCCATACTGCCCAAAGTAATTTATAGATTCAATGTCATTCCCATCAAGATCCCATTGACTTTCTTCATAGAATTAGAAAAAAACTACTTTAAACTTGATATGGAACCAAAAAAAGAGCCCGTATAGCCAAGACAATCCTAAGCAAACAAAAAAAACAAAACAAAAAAAAAAAACAAAGCTGGAGCATAACACTACCTGACTTCAAACTATACTACAAAGGTACAGTAACCAAAACAGCATGGTACTGGTACCAAAACAGATATATAGACCAAGGGAACAGAACAGAGGCCTCAGAAATAATGCCACACATCTACAACTATCTGATCTTTGACAGTCCTGAGAAAAACAAGCAATGTGGAAAGGATTCCCTATTTAATAAATGGTGTTGGGGAAAACTGGCTAGCCATATGCAGAAAGCTGAAACTGGACCCCTTCCTTAAACCTTATACAAAAATTAACTGAAGATGGATTAAAGATTTAAATGTTAGACCTAAAACCATAAAAACCCTAGAAGAAAACCTAGGCAATACCATTCGCGACATAGGGATGGGCAAAGTTTTCATGAGTAAAACACCAAAAGCAATGGCAATAAAAGCCAAAATTGACAAATGGGATCCAATTAAACTAAAGAGCTTCTGTACGGCAAAAGAAACTACCATCAGAGTGAACAGGCAACCTACAAAATGGGAGAAAATTTTTGCAATCTATCCATTTGATAAAGGGCTAATATCCAGAATCTATAAGGAACTTAAACAAATTTACAAGAAAAAAACAACCCCATCAAAAAGTGGGCAAAGGATATGAACGGACACTTTTCAAAAGAAGACATTTATGCGGTCAACAAACGTATGATAAAAAGCTCATCATCACTGGTCACTAGAGAAATGCAAATCAAAACCACAATGAGATAACATCTCAGGCTAGTTAAAATGGCGATCATTAAAAAGTCAGGAAACAACAGATGCTGGAGAGGATGTGGAGAAATAGGAACACTTTTACACTGTTGTTGGGACTGTAAACTAGTTCAACCATTGTGGAAGTCAGTGTGGTGATTCCTCAGGGATCTAGAAGTAGAAATACCATTTGACCCAGCCATCTCATTACTGGGTATATACCCAAAGGAGTATAAATCATGCTGCTATAAAGACACATGCACACGTATGTTTATTGTGGCACTATTCACAATAGCAAAGACTTGGAACCAACCCAAATGTCCAACAATGATAGACTGGATTAAGAAAATGTGGCACATATACACCATGGAATACTATGCAGCCATAAAAAATGATGAATTCATGTCCTTTGTAGGGACATGGATGAAGCTGGAAACCATCATTCTCAGCAAACTATTGCAAGGACAAAAAAACCAAACACCACATGTTCCCACTCATAGGTGGGAATTGAACAGTGAGAACACACGGACACAGGAAGGGGAACATCACACACCGGGGCCTGCTGTGGGGTGGGTGGTGGGGGGAGGGATAGCATTAGGAGATATACCTAATGTTAAATGACGAGTTACTGCATGCAGCACACCAACATGGCACATGTATACATACGTAACAAACCTGCATGTTGTGCACATGTACCCTAAAGCTTAAAGTATAATTAAAAAAAAAAAGAAAAAGTCATGGGAGGGGTGGAGAAAGACAGAGAAGGAGAGGGAGAAGGGGAGAGAGGGAGAGAGAAAAGGAAGAAAGAAAGGAAGAGAAGGAGGGAGGGAGAAAGACAGAAGAAAGGAACAGAAGGAGAGAGAGATGAATCTAGAATAGTCATTTATACATGTGGTATGCTTATCAACGGGTTTCACACTTATTTTCTTGGGGAAAAATACTAAGGAAAATGGTTGTCAACTCACTGCGTTCTCTTACAGCTCCATAAAACTCTCTTAACTTCTACATTACAAAACTCATATTCAAAATTAAAAGCAATCATTTTACATATTTGAATCTTGATATTAAGATCCCACAGTGGATTACACATTTGATTTTTTCTTCCTGCCTTCATTTGTGCTTTACTGACTTTTGAGAAATCTTTTTATTTTTTATCCATGATACATTTGAATTTCATTAATATTATTAATAAAGGACCAAACTGAGTATTCTTCCATTCCCCCTAAATTTTGTAGTTTAGATACTTTGCCTTCACAAATAATGTATAATTAAAATTGTTCAAAATGCCCAGAATTTTAAATTATGAAAAAGCCATATTCAATAAATATACACTGTCATATAAAATCTTGCTTTATGCTAATGCTTTATCTTTTCTGCCAGTTCTATAGGGGTAAAAGTATCTTTCTTTTATTTCTATAATTCGCAGCATAGTACCTTCCTAGGGATAAGCTCATAAAAGATATTTGTTTAATTAATGAATAAATGACTATATGAATGAATTAATGGAATTTCTTATTTTATGATATGGAAGATTTATAAACTGCTATATTATTTATCAAAATGCAATAGGAAATAGATGGCCCAAATTTCAAGTAATAGCTAAAAGAGGAGGTAGGAAGATTTGGCATAGATTTTTGGATTTATCATTCTTCTTTCTTAATAACTAGAGAAAATGCTGGGAAATAGATACCTTGCAGCTTAGAAAATGAAGAGAATTCTGTAGTTGTATAATCAACCATTAATGTGTTGTTGGTGGGAAAAAGATGTTTAGTATCTAATATTGTGGTGTATTGAATCAAGAAAACTGGCATTTCTTCATCATTTAAAAATGAACATTGTGTTCTGTTCTGAATACAGAAATATGATCAATGCAAATCTCAAGCTAAAAGCTTTACTAGATATTTCTCTTTAAGCTAAACCCACCCACACACACACACACTCATGTCTAAATGTGTTTACTATTTATTTTTTACTCTTAAAGTGATGTTATTTACATGTGTTGTTAGAATGCAAACCTTATCAGTAGGACATCAAGGATTAAGCTCTGGCAGTATTAAAGTTAGAACAGTCACATGTATGCAAATTTTTACATAGTTAAAAAGAAGAATCACTGTAAAATAAATGCTTATTCTTTAATTATAAGTGATGTGGAACAATGTGTACTTAGTTCTAAAGTTCAGTCAAGGAGACTTCCAGGATGTGCATAGCTACTGTATGAGTGTGGGGTGCAGAGATGGAGGATGCTTCTGGAAGTCAAGCAGTGGAATTCCATGGTATACTCAGAAAAGTTAATAGTTCAGTTATTTCCAAGAAGGCTTCTTGCTGCAGACCAGTAATTAATGGTCCCGCTGCTCCTCTCTTTCACTGGTGCCTTCTTCTTCTTCAGGGAACGCTGATTCATTCTGGCCTTTCAGATGCTTAACCCCTGAAATTATAAAAATTATGCAAAATTTAAATGATTTTCATTTCTGGAATATTAACCGCTTTGCTGCAAAAGATAAAGAGTGGAAAGTTTTCATTTGGTGTTTATATGTTTTTCTCCAAGAATTTTAACAATGTAATCCTATATAAACCTTTTAATTCACTGAGCAATAAAAACATACCCAGCTGAATTTCCATTAGAGGCAGGCTATCTTTCATAATTAAAGCTTCTCCATTAGGGATTGCATCACAGCCTATTAAAAACCTGTTAACTAAAAATCTGCTCACAGATTCTTATTATAATTCTAATGTATCACTTAGTTCAAATATTGCTTTTGGCATCCCTCAATTCTATTACAACAAGAACTATTGAAACCCCTAGGAACAAAAGGGTGTGCGTGCCATTTCTGTAACTTACAAACAACAAAACAATCAGAATATTGTGAATCTTCTTTCAGAACCTAAACATACCAAAGTGATTATGGAACTTCTCTATTCAAAATTCTTCAATAACTTCCCCCACAACCTATACAGTGGGAAAAACATTGGCATACATTTGCCTGCTATACAAGGCTCTTATAATCTGGGCTCTCTACCATTTCTCACCAGCCTTTCCTGCTTTCAGGGTAATTTACACTTAACAACACTAACCTACTTTTCCCCCGGGCCACTCCAGACTCCCTCAGGCTTTCATACTTTTCTTGTTCTGTTCTCATTGCCAGACATCTTCATCCTACACACACACATGATAATCTCCCACTCACCCTTCTTGTGTCAGCTTGCCTCCTCTCTGATGGCTACCCCAATTCCCCATGTAGATAGACTTTCTCATATTCCCCCCTGCTCTTAGAACATCTATTGTCAATTACCTTATAGAACTGTATTTGTTTACATCTCTTTCTCATCAGAGAAAACTCCTCGATGCTGAGAAATATGTAATTTAATTTGGAGTCCCAGGCACAGTGCCTAGCAAACAGTAGGTACTCATTAATATTTATTGTCTAAATCATTGATTGAATTAATGAAGTAACAGTTTGGTATATGCATTTGGCAGTTCCACAATAATCTATCTTTAGATTTTTTTCAAAATTATTTCAAATTTAGAGTATAAATCAGAAGACAATTACAACAACCACACTCAATCTACAAAATTATCTTTCATTTCCCTCGAGTCTATTCTGTTAAGATATCAGAGTAGCTGAAACTTTCTGCATATAGTGATAGTTAACGTGGGAAATTTTACACTTTTTTGTATCTTATAAAATTAGTTTATGAGATTTTTTAAGTATTACTAAAACACACTCTAGTAAGAATTGATAAATGAAAGGAAGTCATTCCTCATGTTTGCTATAAAACAAAGAGTCTCAAGAAATGTGTAAGTTTGCATGTACGGCTGTCAGCAAGCCTCAGAGTGCTATTTGGCAAACAGTGACGTCCTTGGACTTCATGGATTGCAAAAATATTTTATCACTTGTAATAATATTTAAATACTTTAATTTCATCTGAAAACTTACATTACTCACAATTCTTCTTGATCTAAGACTGTAGGGAGAAATTTGTTGCTAAGACATGGAATTCACTTCACATTATCATAAATTACCTGAAAAGGAGGTCTCAGTGCTCAGGGAAAGGGAAGAGGGTTTATTAAGTGTCCAACCAGTCACTCTGCTTGAGTCTTACATACATGACTCACTAAACCTCACAACTCCTTGTGGTAAACACCTGTCTAGTAAAATTTAGACTTAGAGAAGATAAAGGATTTGTACAAGGTTGTAAGAGTATTGTGATGCTAAGAGAAGTTCGGACACATCATAGTCTCTCAATATATACTGAATGAATTAATGAGGGTATGAATGAGTAAGTCATAAAGTTCCATTATTAAGAGACACTGATTCATTTTCACCTTTAGCTTTTTGGCTGCTGACCCAAACTTTCCATCATTCTCTAGGATTTATCATAGGTTTGAAGTACCAATTAATCTGGCACCGAGGTCTTGGGGTTCCCTCTGAAATATTAAGACACAGTAATCATTCAGCCACCTGCCACTCTTCTTCCTTAGCTGAGGTTGACTATATCTTGCCAGGTTTGCAAAGGTTCTAATGACTCCAGAGCTCATCTTTTTCATTCACAAGGTAACTCAAGAGTAATAAATCTGTGTTTGAGATAATGTTCTTTAAATAAGAGGTAATAATCTAATGTCCTTATTGATTTGTCTAAATGAGGGGATTAAATATAAAGGAAAAAATCAGTAATTAAGATGTTTAACTCATTAATCCATTAATCACCCACTTTCCACACTTGAGAATAGGTCTGCTTGTTTACCCTGATCCACATTTAATTTATTTTATAATAATAATAGTCACAAAGTTATATGAAAAAGCCAAACCTTTTTCAAAGTAAAATCACTCGCTTGGACAAATGTTAGAAGGTCTTCCTTAGCCCTATACAATTGTGGCATTACTATTTCCAGGTGAAACATTTTGATGAGGCAGGAGCAGGTGACATGTTACCACAGAGCTGTTCAGCAGAATATCTACCACGAATTCTTTGATTCCCAAAGCAGTTTACTCTAATACCATCTTTCAATTGGATAATGAACGATTGGTTGATGTGTGCCTTGAAGCAGCCTTCAAGGCAATCTCTCTCTTTTCCTGTCATCAATATTCATCTGATTATAGATGCAATAATGCTGAGATTAAAGTGAGAAGGCTGCTGAGGACTATGTAATAATTTCTTTCTCCCTACACCTCTCCTGCATCCCAAAACACACGTATAATTTGTGTTTAATTTTCTTTAAACCCCCATTTGATGTTTGAGGAGACTTACATTTGATGTAATTCTAGAGATGGATGAAAATGAATTGGTCTGGGGATGTTGTTGAAATTCTCAGAGCTTCGTCCTCTGCCAGATGCTAATAAGCATCAGGGAAATCCCTCCCCTGCACAGGGTTTGAGGCTTGGCACAGGGCAATCAGCCTCAGGAGCAAGTGCAGACTCAGCTAGGGCTGCATATGGGCGGAAAACCAAGGAATCCCAAAAAACACATTGAAGGTTCTTTTCTTCGAAGCAAAATGAGCACACAGGAAAAGGGACCATGTAGAAGACAAGGATATGCCATATGAAAATGTGAAGGAATGAAGAAAAGAAAGCAGACAATAAAAGAAGAAAAGGAAAAGAAATAAATTTTGACCCTAAGCAGAATATAATACTTATTCTCTTCTCTATTCTGTAGATCAAATGGTTAAATGTGGAGTCAACAAAGTTGTGAAGTAACTGAGTGAAGAATTTTGAATACTGAATCCATAGAGGGAGGTTTATATTTGGCAAACCACAGGTCAATATTTTTAATCAATTAATCTGAAGCCAAAGACAGGAGGCTCATTACATTTGTAGATAACACAAAATTTGTAAGAAAAGATGACATGAATGGCAAAGTGAGTAAAGGTTTCCAAGAGCTGGAATGATGGCCTAAGCAATTAAGGTAGAGTTCAACAGAATTTTTGTTTTTAGAAAGGTTTAGTTCTAAAAAAAAAAAAGAGTATAAGGGCAACCTTAATTAATTATAGTTAGAGATTTTAGGTGACCACAATTTCACTTGACCTGGTGTTTCTAGGCACAGAGCTCCTGGCAGTGTTGGTGGTATTGCTAGTGGCGAAGTTGGCAGTACGAGAAAGGGAATTGCTCTCTAACCACGTGTTGGTCAGACTTTTCCTGCAACATGCTGCCTAGTTCTCATCTGCATTTTAAGAGGACTAGTTTAAGAAGGGAATTGAGATAAAAGGTAGTTTGTTTTTTTTTTATCTTTTTTTTTTAAATTTTTTATTATACTTTAAGTTTTAGGGTACATGTGCACATTGTGCAGGTTAGTTACATATGTATACATGTGCCATGCTGGTGCGCTGCACCCACTAACTCGTCATCTAGCATTAGATATATCTCCCAATGCTATCCCTCCCCCCTCCCCCCTCCCCACCACAGTCCCCAGAGTGTGATAGTCCCCTTACTGTGTCCATGTGATCTCATTGTTCAATTCCCACCTATGAGTGAGAATATGCGGTGTTTGGTTTTTTGTTCTTGCGATAGTTTACTGAGAATGATGGTTTCCAGTTTCATCCATGTCCCTACAAAGGACATGAACTCATCATTTTTTATGGCTGCATAGTATTCCATGGTGTATATGTGCCACATTTTCTTAATCCAGTCTATCATTGTTGGACATTTGGGTTGGTTCCAAGTCTTTGCTATTGTGAATAATGCCGCAATAAACATACGTGTGCTATTGTCCTCTATTAATTTCCTCTATGCTAAATATTCCAGTTTCATCTATAATTCCTCCAGAAAAGTGAAGTCATAAAACTACCTTTTACCTGGGAAGCACAAGGGGTAAAAGGTAGTTTTATGACTTCACTTTTCTGGAGGAATTATAGATGAAACTGGAATATTTAGCATAGAGGAAATTAATAGAGGACAATAGAGGCTGACTTTGAATTCCTAAAATACTGGAAAAGGAAATAAAATTAATCTATGTAGCTTCCAAGAGCAGAAATAGAGTCAATGGCTGACATTTATGCGTATAGGCAGATTATAACTCAATATAAAAAAGGAAATTCCCAAATTCTTTATGTTTGCCCAGAAATAAACAAATGAGTGAGTTCCTCATCACTGTACATGTTGAAGTCAAAGCTATAGTTTCATCTCTGAGGCAGGTTATAGATAATTCCTGCACTGAGTAGCAGGGTGAACACGTAACCTTGCATATCCTAGGATGCTATTAATCCACAAAGGAAATATTCTGTACTATTGAAAAATTAGCTCTGTTTTGAGTACTATAAGTTACAAAAAAGTAATTATAATGTCAAATGATATAATGGCCCAAATACACATTTTAAAACTAATTCACATAGGGAGTAGCAAATGTAAATAGATTTATTTTATTTTTTTCAACTACATATTTTAGACCATTGCAAATCATTCTAAAGTCCTTTAGGGAATCTATGTGTGGATTTTAAAGAGCTTCTGACCTTCTTGGAATTCTATTTATAGTGTATTTGTGCTTTTTCAGGGAACGAGGTCAATAGTTTTCAGCAGAATCTCAGTGGGGTCTCTGATCTGCAAGTAATTATGAATTTGAATTCTAATCTCTTTAAAGATGAAGAAACAGTTTCAGATGGTAAAGTGACTTGCTTAAATTCCCATAGTGGTTATTGGTTGAGCTGGGGCACAAATTTGGCCCTTAACTCCTATTGGGGGCTCTTTACCTGGGTTCCAAGGACCTAATCTTCCACTGTTATTGACTTCTTAGAAAGTTAGAATTTGAGAAAACTATGGTGACTCAAGATCATGAGGCCCTTTTCATTATCAGAAGATTTTACATCATGGATAGATTTCAGTATAACTTTTCAATCCTTTTGTTATTGTGGTTGTCATTATTTTCAATAGAATTTGGAGTCAGAAAGATAATAGAATTTAACCTTGCCCAGGAACACTCCCAGGATAAAACCAAGTTAGAAATAGCATTTAGATCAGTTCCCAAACCTGGACTGAACTCTGGGAAACACAGAAAAAAATATTGTGGTCTAGTCTGTAGAGATGAGACATAGTCATCAAGCAGTATGCGTTAAATATAATAAAGCCCCTACTGTGTGCTGAGCATGAAAAAGAAACAGCTACAAATCAGATGGGAAGGTCAGCCAAAAGGTGATGGTGTGCATGTAATGAAGCTAATTCAGTGAAGAAGTGCTATGGATCAGTAAAACAAATGGTGCATTAGGAAAATTCTGACAATGAAAAGAAGAGCTCCGAGTCAATGGATAGTAATTTGGACTGTCATTTATTGAGCAATATACTCATTAGATTATGGGAAACGCAAACCTGGTGCCTATCGCAAAAACTTTTTGCAAAATAGATTTAACAGGCATTGGTTTTCTAAAATCCTCCTATATACAAAGGAGTGATTTCAGTGGGCTTAGAAAGATGGCTTTCTAAGGGTTCCTTGAGTATTGGCACCCTAAGGTTTATCACAAAAATAATACTAGGAATATAATTTCTATATAATTGTATGTATAGTTATATATATTTATAATTTTATGACTCAATATAATTTAATCTATAATCTTTAATCTATAATATAAAACAGAAAGGCCCCTCAGTAAAGGTCCACCATCTCTCAGATTTCACATTTCTCAAAATGCTTTTATACTTATTGTAATTGTTCAATCCTCTTGTCATTCATTTATAATAAAGAACTATACATTAATATCCTGAAGGTCACAGACAACAAGGGACATATTGATTTTTTTCAAAATTAAAAGCATATTATTTCCTGAACTCACCATAAATGTATCCCTTTCTATTTTATTTGACATAAATTATATGTAGACAGCACAGTTAATCTCTGTTCTAATATAATGACTTGCCAATTAATATAAGCTGCAAATCAACACATGATCCTTTAACTCCCCATTACTTAAGGCATCATTTCTTTGCAGAAGAATAAACGTGCAATATGATTTTCTCTTCATCATCCATGGAAATAGGGACAACATGTTTATGTGATATTCATAAGTATGTTTTGTATATTTTTACCTATATTTTACCAAAACTGTTACCCAATAGCAAAGCTGAGATAAAAGGTTTAGCAGTAAATACTAAGAAGGTAGGGAAGAAGGTACTATTACATATTAATATTAGAAATATGAATTCAAACAATATCTTTGGAAAGTAATATGGTATCATTTATCAAAACGTAAAGAGCCCACATCTTTATCATCTCTCTCTCTCTCTTTTTAAAAATGTTGCAAGCATTCTGCTGCTTGGCCCAGGATGAGAATTACTTTAATAGACTGATTGCCGCTTTTGCCCTCCACAGTCATGTGCCCCTCTAGTACCCATTTTTCTTCTGAAGCTAATGCATTCCCCATGAATTTAGAAGTAGAGTTAAATTTTTAAGCCTACACATAATGGAGCTCAACAATGTTTAGGCAATTTCACTTTAGAAAGAGACAGAATGGCTCCCTAGCCTGCAAGACTTGACTGCAATTGATTGAACACAATAGCATATCTAAAATAAAGAATGCATCGATCAGCAGGAGTCAGTGGTTAGCCTTGAAAGCATTAAAAATAAAATAACAAAAGGAGAGTTGCATTTACAGCCACAGAAGCAAATGTTGTGTGTGTTTCTTTTACCATGTCCAGAGAATAACATCCTGTGCTGGCATTTTAAAGGCTCTGTCCTCCGGGCAGGGTACTTCCCTATTAAAGCAATGGTTACCACAGGCTACCATAGACTGTTGCCAGTGTATGCCCCAGTCACATAATTCAATCACCCAGCTCTGACTCTGAGCTCACCAAGGAAAACCTCTGATAGCAACAGAGCTAGCATACAAGGAGAGAAGGCTCTGACTAGAATAATATTGTCTTCACCTGATAGTAGTCATTTATTTTGAATTGATAAATTAACATTCTGGTTTTATATATTAGTTTTTAAAGTTATATTTTATTTTAATTAACATATAACAATGTATTATTTATTTTAATAATGAACCTTATTGAATTTTATTTTTCATTAATTTTAATATAAATATGGAGTACAGAGTGATATTTTGATACATTTATTTTGAAATGATCAAATCAGAGTAGATAGTATATCCATTACCTCAAATGTTTATTAATAATTTATTTGTGGTAAAAACATTTAAAATCCTGTCTTTTAGCTGTCTTGAAGTATACTCTGTATTATTGTGAATTGTTGTAAACTTGCTGGGCAATAGAACACCAGCTTGCTTACTAGGAGAGAAGGCACAGATTAGGCTAGTCTTATGTTCACCTGACGATGACATTTCTTATTTTGAATTAATAAATTTGCATTCTAGTTATATATGTCAGTCCTGATATGCTTTTTATGGAGCACAAATATTACAACTTCAACTGACTCTCAGTCATCATCAACGAGATAATTTGTGAACATGCCCAGTGGTGGCTGAATCTGGCCAGCAGCTAAGGTGGGAACTTGAAGGGACCTCTGGAGGTGGGGAACTCATGCTACTTTAGTTTAAGACTTACTATAAAACTACAGTAATCAAGAGAGTGTGTGGTGAAAAAACAGACAAAGAGAACAATGGAACAGCATAGAGAGTCCAGAAACTGACTCATGTAAATGTAGTCAACTAATCTTTGACAAAGGAGAAAAGGGAATACAATGGAGCAAAGACAGTCTTTCCAACAAATGGGAACTTGAACAACTGAACATCCACATGCAAAAAAATATAATAATCTAGATTCAGACACTACACTCTTCACCAAAAAAACCCAAATTGATCCAGACTTCAATGTAAAACACACATTTATGATACTCCTAGAAAATAACATAGGAGAATACCTGGGTAGCCTTAAATATGGGGATGGCTTTTTAGGTTCAACACCAAAGACATAATCCATGAAAGAAAAGAAACAGGTAAGCTGTTCTTCATTAAAATTAAAACATCTGCTCTGTGAAAAACAATGTAAAGGATGTGAATACAAGCCATAGACTGAGAGAAAATGTTTGCAAAAGACACACCTGATAAAAGGGCTACTATCCAAAACATACAAAGGACTCTTAAAACTCAACAGTAAGGAAACAAACAATCCAATTAAGAATGGAAAAAAAAGGTCTGAACAGCCAAGGAGATACATAGATGGCAAGTAAGCATATGAAAAGATGTTCAACATCATCTTTCATTAAGAACTGCAAATTAAAACAATGAGATACTACTGCACACCTATGAGAGTGGCTGAAATCCAAAACACTGACAACACCTGACAAAACACTGAGAAATGCTAGCAAAGACAGGGAGCAACAGAAATGAGAAATACTACAGCAACTTTGAGAGAGAGTTTGGCAATTTCCTACAAAAGTAAACATACTATACAATCCAGAAATCACTGTTTTGTATTTACCCAAATGAATCGAAAACTGATGTCCACACAAAAAACCTGCACATAGATATTTATAGCAGCTTTGTTAATAACTGCAAAACCTTGGAAGACAGAATCAATAGTATTTGCTGGAAAACTGGATATGGATTATAAGAAAAAGAAGACAGTCAAGTATGTCACCAAAGTTTTTGGCCAAGGTAACAGAAAAAATGGAATCATGATTAACTAAGATGGGGAAGATTTAGATGAAGAAAGTTTTATATGGAATATCTGATGCCAAACATAGTAAATTTGATAGTTACAATGTATACCCAAATGAATATATGGTTATTATGTGTCTGAAATTCAGAAGAGAATTCTGGGCTCAGGTATTAATGTGGAAGTCATCATTATGTAGACAACATTTAAAACCGTTAAACAGTTGAAGATCCCTGAGAAAGGGAATAAATAAAGAAGAAAACATGTTCAAAAGCTGAGCCCTGGAGTACTCCAACATTAAGAGTGCAAAGAGAACAGGATGGCACAGAAAAAGAAGACTGTCCAGGAGTCTGAAAAGAGAAGAGATGAAAGCAGTGAATGTACCCAACTACTCCAAGAAGTTCTGCTGCAAGAGAGAGCTAAGAAATACTGCATTAGCTATAGGAACAGTGAGGTCAAATAGAATTTTTTCCTATTTTATTGAGGTATATTTGAAATACAGTAAACTGCACATATTCAAGGTGTACAATTTTATCAGTTTTGACAGATGTTAGCATCTGTGACACCATTACTACATTCAAGATAACAAACATTTCCATCCAAACAGGAATTTTTTAACCTAGGAAACAATAGAGGATACTTGTTTGCTGATGGGTATGATCCCATAGGGAGGAGGAAAACTATGACACAGAAAACAGACGGAAGAATTTCTAGAGCAATGTTTCAGAATGCAGGTGGGGATAGCTATATTGCACAACTGAAGGAGTTGCTGTTAGAGAAAAGCACAAAACGTTCACCTACAATAGCAAGCAGAAAGGCAGGCTATGAAAAGGAACAGATGTGGTAGGCGAGAAGACCTCATGGTGGGAGTCCAAAAGTTCTCTTCTCATGGCTTTGGTTTTCTCAAAGTAGAAAGCAAGCTCATTAGATAAGAGTGAGAAAGAAGAGGATGTGCTGGAGGTTTGCAGAGAAAGGATACACTGTAATAGACATCTCAGAGAGTGGAAGAGAGAATGAACTAAGGAAAGGTAGTGTGCCTGTCAGAAAGTACTAAGTGCCCATCAGAGGTTCTGTAGTCATGAGTTCAAAATAAGACCATCAGTAAAGCTGTGTCCAGTTGCATAAAAGAAGGTGAGCAGTAGGCCAACACTAGGTCTCACCACTTGTAAAACCTTGTTAATTTGTTTTTCGTTCCGTCTCTACAATGTTTTTGTATTTTTAAAAGTGTTTTTATAAACATTTTTCTCATATCCATGACATCTCCAGGAAAATAAGGCAGGAATGACTCTCAGACAAGAATGTTTGAATTTTAAACAATGGCAAGGATGGGGACAATGTTTAATCTGAAAGAACTGATGAATTTTAAGCATTCTAATACCTAGATTAGAAGAATTCTGGGCAAAAATACTTCATTGGAATCATGCAAATTCTGACGTCTCTTTACTTAAAAGTCAATTTTTGCTCAGACCATGACATATTGAAAGATTACAAATTTTAAAAATTAATAAAGATTACCAAAGTTTCTGGCAAGTTCATTTTCCCCTGGCAATGTATTACCATTGGAAGAATTTAAGGAAAGCCCACTGTTATAGATTGAATTGTGTGCCCCAAAAAGATGTTGAATTCATAGCCCTCAGTATCTGTAAACGTGACTTTATTTGAAAATAGTGTCTTAACAGTTCCTCAAGTTAAAGTGAGGTCATAAGATTGGGCTGTAGTCCAAAATGACTGTGAAATGGGAGGAGTTTCCTTATACCCCTCGAAGGGCATGCAGTGGGGGTGTGGCTTGCTTCTTCTGGTGTCCCCCTGCTCAAACCTCTATGGGGAGCATGCACACTGGCAAGTCGTGGGGCTCCAACCCCACATCAGGGTCTAGGATTGAGTGTTTACAGCTCCTGAAGCCCTAGTGGTGCATATTACAGTGTGCTTTTTTAGTTTTTCAGTTTTTTAGTTTTTTAGTTGTGCTGTCTGCAGGTGGCTTGTGTTAATCAGCTCAATTAGGCCCCATGCCTTATGGCAAAGACAGAGGGCTTTCTGTATCCAGGGATTCTTGCCCTAGTGTACCAAAAAAGAAAAAATTGGATCACATATGGGCTTGGAGAATGAGTTCAAGGTTTTATTGAGTGGTGGAGGTAGCTCTCAGCAGATGGATGGGGAGCCAGAAGTGGGATGGAGTGGGAAGGTGATCTTCCCCTGGAGTCAGGCCAATCAGTGGCTGGGCTCTCCTCCGACCACCACCCTCAACCAAATTCCCCTTGGTGTCCACATCATCGATGTCCTGACAGCGTCTGCTGGTGCTTGTCCGTGCACTTTTTTGCCCCTCTGCTCCTCTAAATAACTAGCTGCTCGTTTGTATGCCTGCTAGGATCTCAGGGTTTTTATAGGCACAAGATGGGGGTGTGGCAGGCCAGAGTGGTCTTGGAAAATGCAACATTGGGGCTTGAAAGCAGGAGTGCCTGTACTCACTTAGGTCCCCTGGGCACAGGCCCGAGGGTGGAGCCCTTGCTAGGGACACAGCCCTTCTCTACCCAGTACTTCCCTGCCCCACTCCTGTATCAATTGTATCCTTAAAAAAGGGAGAAATTTGAACACAGAGACAGTTTTGTACAGAAGGAAAACCATATGAAAACACATAGAGAACACCATCTATAAGCCAAGGAAAATCTGAGGCTACTAGACACTAGGAGAGAGGCATGACACAGATTTTCCTTCAGCCCTCAGAGGAAACAAACCCTGAGGACACCGTTGTCTCAGGGTTCTGGTCTCCAAAACTGTGAGACAATACATTTCTGTTGCTTCAACCACCCAGTTGTGGTTGTTATGGCACATTGTGATGGCAACCCTAGCAAACTAATACATCTATAGCGTTGAATTGTGTATGGGAAATCCCCATCCTCCCCAATACCATTGTGATATACCCTCAGTTGGATTTAAAGCACAGCTACTGAGTTTCTCCTGCTGCCAATGAAACATTCAGCTTCTTGGAAGCACCTGCTATCAGACTATATCAAATCTTCCTTTCCTTTATGCAGTCATCTACCAACCTCATGATCATATCAAATTCTCTGGAGATTATAGCACTTCCCTAAATTTCTTTATACCAGTTCTCCTAAAATCATTCTTGAAGACTTCAGTCTCCACCAAGATGACCCATTCCCTCTCCCGTCACTATAAAGCTTCCTTACCTAGACTCCCACACCTTTGCCCTTCTCTCTTCTGTGGTACTCATCTGACAAACCTACAATTGTCATAAAAATCCACCTCTCTGTAATTACAGAATGCCTGAACCCCAATGGAGAAGCACGACTGACAAAAGCCTAAAACTATGCTGACTGATGTCACATAAAATTTTTGACCACAATTTTTAAGTGGGCTTCAACATTTCCTGAAAAATCTACTCTATTTCCCTCTTTAAATCAGTCTTAAATTGTCTCAGAATGCTATTCACTCCTCAAATCTTGAACATTCCCACACCTTCCTCAAACTCAGCTGATTTTACATAGTAAAGCAAAGCAATCATTAAAGAAATGACATCAGCCTGGCCAAATCTACTAATATATTTGAATCTGCACCCATATATCTGCCTTATCTCCTAAGATTCAACCTTCATTTTTTTCCACCCCTCATTTTTTTTTTTACAATATCTCTTCCCCTTTCAAAGAACACTCCTAAAATTTTAGCCACTCTCTTTTGCATTGTCAGTTTCTTCCATTCTGCTAAAATATTTCTAATGCCACGAAAACATGTTTTAAGATCTCCCATTTCAGGAAACCCTCTTGACTCTATGTTCCTCTCCAGACATTGCCCCCTGCCTCTTCTCCCTTTCATAGTAAAACTCCTTATAGTGTACTAAATAGATTGTCACTTTGAAACCTTTTCTTAACCCAACCCAGTTAGACTTCTATGCCTATTACTCCATTAAAATAGTTCTTGTTAAATTTTCCAACAAAATGCATCTAAGGAAATCCACTGGTCAGTTTCACATCCATTTCTTGGCAGCTACGTCACAATTGAACACTTCTCTTCCTTGAAACACTAACTTTAAGATGACCAAACAATCCTGTTTTTCCACTACGTCATTGGCTACACATTCTGTCTTTTCTGCTAGATAATTTTAATCATTCTTTTTTGTTTTCTATTTTTTTGTTTGTTTGTTTGCACACTTCGCCCAGGCTGGAGTGCAGTGGCGCGATCTCGGCTCACTGCTAGCTCTGCCTCCCGGGTTCACGCCATTCTCCTGCCTCAGCCTCCCGAGTAGCTGGGACTAAGGTGCCCGCCTCCACTCCCGTCTAATATTTTTGTATTTTTAGTAGAGATGGGGTTTCACCATGTTAGCCAGGATGATCTCGATCTCCTGACCTTGTGATCCACCCGCCTCAGCCTCCCAAAGTGCTGGGATTACAGGCATGAGCCACTGCTCCCGGCCTGATAATTTTAATCATTCTTATCCCTTCATGTCAAACATTTCCAGGGCTTGGTTACTGGATGTATTATCTATTTACACTAACTCCCTACGTTATCTGATCCAGTATCATTGCTTTAAATATAATCTATAATTTTTTCCAGCTTTTTTGAGGCATAATTTGTATTGTCCTGATGATTAGTGATGCTGAGTACCTTTTCAGATACCTGTTGTCCATTTTGTATGTCTTCTCTGAAAAAAATGTGCTCATTTTTTAATCAGGTTATTTGGTTGTTTTTTGCTATTGAGTTGTATGGGTTTCTTACATATTTTAGATGTTAACTCCTTATTAGATATATAGTTTGAAAATATTTTTTCCATTCTGTAAGTTGCCTTTTCATTTTGTTGATGATTTCTTTTGCTGTGCAGAAGCTTTTCAGTTTGATGTAATCCCACTTATTTAATGTGTGTTTTTGTTGCCTTTGATTTCAGTGCTGAATCCAAAAAAATCATTGCCAAGACCAATGTCAAGGAGCTCTTTTCCTCTGTATTTTTCTATAAATTTTACTGTTTTAGGTCTTACACTTGAGTCTTTCATCCATTTCAAAGTAATTTTTATACAAGGTATAAGATAAGGGTTCAGTTTCATTCTTTTGCAAGTGAATATCCGGTTTTCCCAAGATCATTTACTGACAAAACTATCCTTTCCCCATTGTGTATTCCTGGTGCCCTTGTCAAATATTAGTTGACCATATATACATGGGTTTATTTCTGGGCTCTTTATTCTCTTCCATTTGTCTATGTGTCTGTTTTTATGCCAGCACCATAATGTTTTGTTTAGCTTTGTAATATATGTTAAAATAGGAAGTGTAATGCCTCAAGTTTTGTTCTTCTTTCTCAAGTTTGCTTTGACTATTCACGGTCATTTGTGGTTTCAAACAAATTTTAGGATTGTATTTTCTATTTCTGTAAAAATTGTCATTGGAATTTTGATAGAGGGTGATTAAATCTCTAGATAACTTTGGGTAGTATGAACATTTTAACAATTTTAATTCCTCCAATCCATGACCATGGCATATATTTCCATTTATTTGTGTTTTCTTCAATTTTTTTAAATCAATGTCTTATAGTTTTCAATGTACAGATATTGGATTCCCTTGAATAAATTTATTCCTAAGTATTTTATTATTTTATATATTATTGTTAGAGATTGTTTTCTGAATTTGTTTTTCAGATAGTTTGCTACTAGTAAATACAAATACAACTAATTTTTATATGTTGATTTTGTATCCTTCATCTTTACCAAATTCACTTATTAGTTCTAGCAATTTTTTTGGTGGAGTCTTTAGAATTTTTTATATATAAGATCATGTTGTCTGCAAACAAGGGCAATTTAACTTCTTCCTTTCTAATCTGTGTGACTTGTATTGCTTTTTCTTGCCTACTTGCTCTAGCTAGGACTTCCAATACTATGTAGAATAGAAGAGGTGACAGTGGGAACTCTTGTCTTGTTTCTGGTCTTCCACTGAGTATGATGTTAGCTATGGGGTTGTCATACATATATGGTCTTTATTAGGTTGAGGTATACTCCTTTTATACCTAATTTGTTAAGTGGTTTTATCATCCATTTATTATGAAATGATGTTGAATTTTGTCAAATACTTTTTCTGCACCTATTGAGGTGATCACATGGTTTTTATTCTTTATTCAGTTAATGTGGTGTATCACACTTATTGATTTGTATATGTTGAACCATCTTTGCATCCCAGGCATAAATCCCAGTTGATCATAATGTGTGATCCTTTTAATGTGCTATTGAATTTGATTTACTAGTATTTAGGTGATTTACTAGTATTTAGGATCCTTTCAATGTGCTATTGAATTTGATTTACTAGTATTTAGGTGAGGATTTTGCATCTATGTTCATCAAGGATATTGGTTTGTAATTTTCTTTTCTTGTGGCATCCTTTTGTTGCTTTGGTATAAGGTTAATGCTGGTCTCTTAAAATGAGTTTAGAAGTGTTCCCTCATCTTCAGTATTTTGGAAGATTTTGTTAAAGTTTGGTATTAATTGTTTAAATGTTTGGCAGAATTCAGCCGTGAAGCCATCATGTCCTGGGCTTTTCTTTGAAGGGAGACTTTTTATTACTGACTCAATTGCCTTACTTGTTATTAATCTGTTCAGATTTTCTGTTTCTTTATGATTCAGTCTCAGTGGGCTTCTAGAAATGTATCCATTTTTTCTAGTTATCCAATTACATGCCAACTTGTTGGCATATAATTGTTCATAATAGTCTTTTATGATCCTTTTTTCCCCTATAGTGTCAGTTGTAATATCTCCTCTTTCACATATAATTTTATATGTGTCAGGCTTCTCTCTTTTTTATTGGTTAGTCTAGATAAAGGTTTGTCAATTTTACCTTTTCCCAAAACGAACTTTTAGTTTTGTTTCTCTTTACCATTGTCTTTCTAGTCTCTATTTCATGTATTTCTGCTCTAATCTTTATTATATTATTCCTTCTGCTAACTTTGGCTTTAGTTTATTCTTATTGTACTAGATCCTTGAGGTGTAAAGTTAGGCTGTTTATTTGAACGTTTTTTTCTTTTTACTTAATGTAGGCATTTATTGCTATAAATTTCTCTTTTAAAACTGCTTTTTCTGCATCCTATTAATTTGGCATGTTGTGTTTTCATTTCTGTTTGTCCCAAGATACACTTTTATTTCTTTTTTGATTTCCTCTTAATCCTCTGGTTGTTAAGGAATGTGTTGTTTAATTTCCACATATTCGTGAATTTCCAAAATTCCTCCTGCTATTGATTTCTAGTTTCATACCACTGGGATCAGAAAAGATACTTGATATTATTTCAATCTTTTAATTTTTGTTGAGACTTATTTTGTGACCCAATATATAATCTATCCTGGAGAATGTTCTATGTGCACTTGAGAAGAGTATATATTCTGCTATTATTAGATGGAATGCTCTCTATATATCTGTTAGATCCTTTTGGTCGACAGTGCGATTCAAATCTGCTATTTCATTATTTATTTTCTCTCTGGATTATCTTGTTAAAAATGGGGTATAAAAGTCCCATACTATATTGTATTGCTGTCTATTTTCTCCATCAGTTCTGTTAATATTTGCTTTATATATTTCAGTGCTCTAATGTTAGGCATTTATGTATCTACAATTGTTATATATCCTCTTGATTAAGTCACCCCTTTCCTTTATTGTTGTATAGTAATCTTTTTCTCTTGTGATAGATTTTGATTGAAAGCCTATGTTGTATGATGTAAGTATAGCTACTTCTGCTCTCTTTTTCACATTTGCATGGAACATCTTTTTTATCCCTTTACATTCAGCCTGTGTGTATCCTTAGGTTAAAGTGAGTTTCTTGTAAGCAGTACATTCTTAGATTTGTTTTTTAATCTATTCTGCCACTCTGTCTTTCAACTGGATAATTTAATCCATTTACATTTAAAGTAATTATTGATAGATAACTTGCTGTCGCCTATAACCTATAAAGCAGTGACTTCCAGTTGTATAGCATCAGTCCCAATTCTTCGCCTAGACTCAGATTCATGTATTCAATAGCCAAACTGTATTCTGATAGTTAGATGTTTAATAGCATCTCAAACTTAGTGTATCCAAAATATGATCTTGATTCTGTCCCCTCTTCAAAAAAAAAAAAAAAAATGAACAAACAAAACAAGGCCCTGCCCATTACTAACCTACTCTTCTCCAAAATTTATCAGGCCTGATGTATGTCCTCTTTGCATTTCATACTTCTCTTCCAATCCATGATCACATTTTGAAGTTTCTACATTCAAAATGATATCCCAAATCTAAAATTTTTCATTAATTCCAGCATTATCACCTGAGTGCAATGCACCACTAATCTCCACCTAGAGAAACTCAATAGCCTTCTAACTGGTGTTCTACTTTCTCTCCTACCCAAAGTCAATTCCACAAACAATCTACAGAGTAATCTTTTTAAAAATAAATCAAGTTACATTAATCCCCTGATGAAAACTTTTGATAACTTCTCATTGTCCGAAGAATGAGATTCAAACTCCTTATCATAGATTTTAAGATTGTTTATGATTTGTTCTGTCTCCTGACCTTATCTCCTCTCAAATCTCCTCTCACTTGCCTAGCCACATTGATCTTTTACCTGAAGATCTCTTCCAGCTTCAGAGCCTTGTCCTCTTAAATGCTCTTTACTGGGTTTCTCCTCCTCCAAGGGACACATGTGGCTTCCTTCACCTCATTCAACCAGTCAGGTCTCAGCTCAAATGTTACCATGTCAGAGAGGCTTCCCTTGACCATTCCATCTAAAACATCCTGTGCTTCTTTCCCTTACTCTCTATCCCCTTATTATGATCTGTTTCATTTTTTCCCTTTCTTCAGAGCATTTATCACTCCCTGTTGCTATATTTATTATGTTTATGTTATTATACTTATTTGGGGACTTGTGGTATGTGTGCATACCCCTACCCTGAATGTTTGCACCATGAAATCAGAGCCAATATATTGTTTTATTCAGTGACTGATCAGCAGAGGCTAGATCAATACCTGAACCCCGTAGATGCTCAAGGCATTTTAAATGAACTAAGAACTGACTTCAGTCTCACTTTCATTAAAGCTATCCCCTATTCAGAGTGTGAATAATTTTCAACCTGGTAAAACCTTTTTCAGATGAGGGAACTTTTGCCCAATCAATTTAAGTCATACTAAATTGCATTTGCAAAAATTGTAACAGTGAGAAAATCATGACTGTGAAAGAGATCTGACCTAACTGACTCCATTTTACTTCTAACCTCCAAGCTATCCTTGTTTATTCTTGGGCATAGGCCAGACTAACTTTGAGAGGATCTTACATTATAGTTTGACTTTGAAACAATGATGATAATAGTCCTTCTTAGCTGGGTAACAGACTGCCTTTGCAGGGCTAACAAATTAACCACAAGATTAGAAATTATGGTTTAAGAGTCATGCAGTTAGAGGACACAGGGTTATAAACCTTTCCAATTGCTCTTAGGGACAGCATCACTATTGTAAAACCTAAGTTTGGTGCTCAATATATTTTTCAGATCCTGCATTTGATGGATCGGCTGGTGCCACCCAGATCAATAAACTGGCTCATCTGGTCTTGTGGCCCCCCAACCTAAGAAATGACTCAGTGCAAGAGGACAGCTTCAACTCCTTATGATTTCATCCCAACCTTACCAATCAGCACTCCTTACTACCTGGCCCCCTACCCACCGAATTATCCTTAAAAAACTTTATTCTCCAAAATTTTAGGGAGACTGATTTGAATAATAATAAATCTCCAGTCTCCTGTTCAGCTGGCTCCACGTGAATTAAATTCTTTATTGCACTTCCTCTATCTTGATAAATTAGCTGTATCTCGGCAGTGGGCAAAATGGGCCCATTGAGTGGTTACAATACTTCTATGATAAATAGAAAAGGGTTAGAGTGTTTTGGTCTAGAGTTAGTTTGTTAATCTTGGTCTTCTATACTATTTTAATTTACCAGTCTATACTTGCATAGCAATTATGATTCTCAAATTTTACCTAGTGGCAAGAAAAAGCACAGTAAATCTTAAAAATGAAAATAAGGAATGGTGCTTTCCCTGACAATGCTTTCTGATCACCAAACACACTTAATTAATCCCATCGGGTCCATGGCTTTTACAAGTAAGTGATGACAATGGATTTGATTAAGTATTTTGGTCCCCTCAGTGATTCTCCTGTTACTGAAAATTTTCTTTTATCGAAAGTGTGAATCCTGATGAGTTTATAGTCTCAAAATCTGCTCGATTCCCTCCATATCCTGAGGCTGTTTGCTTCTACTTTCTCTGTGGAAGGCCTCCACTCAGTTTGTTTCTCATTACTCAGCTTGCTGGCCGCCAGGAAGTTTCTTGAATGAGGAGATTGTTCTGCTTTTCATCCTCTGCTTGACCTGAGGACATGCAGTTTACACTCTGAGCTTTGCAACTGTTTTGCTCTGACCCTGCTTTTCTATCAGATTTACCATTGTTCACTTAAGCATTCTTGTTCACAGGCAGTTTTACTCTCTGACCATCCTTTTAAATAATAGCAATTTATTGTTCGCCAGGGGGCTCGCTGACCTACTTTCTTCTTTCATTTGCTGCCCTACAGTTGGTCTGTTTTAGTTGTCTTCCACATGTAACATCACAGCCTCTCTTCTTTTTACATAGATTTTAACAAACTCCATAGATAAGCTAATACCTCTTCTTTAATTCTTCCTATTTATAAAATTTTCTGAAGAATACTTAAAGCAAAGGAGCAATGTATTGCTCAACTTTTATAAGGACTAGCAATTTCATACAGATTACATGAAAGAGAAAAAATATTAACCAAAATTCTTGCTTAAAATGATAACTTTTTGTTATTTCCACTCTATTCAAATTTAATAACTAGGGGAAAAAGTGTTTAATTTACTTAGTTTCTCAACACAAGTAACACTAACTTGAGATTTTTTTTTAAATAACAAAATCAGAACCTCCCCCAACTTTTAGACATTATAAATGAATTGCTTTAAGATCATGGCTTGGCCGGAAGCGGGGCTCACACCTGTAATCCCAGTAATTTGGGAGGCCAAGGCAGGTGGATTGCTTGAGCCCAGGAGTTTGAGACCAGCCTGGGCAACATGGCGAAACCCCATCTCTATAAAAAAATAAATCAGCCATGCATGGTGGTGTGTACCTCTAGTCTCAGCTGCTTGGGAAGCTGAGGTGAGAGGTTCACTTGAGTCCAGGAGTGCAGTGAGCTGTGATGGTGCACCACTGCACTCCAGCCTGGGCAACATAGCAAGACCCTGCCTCAAAAATAAGAAATTTAATAAAATATCATTATTTCTAAATTTTCAAATGCTCCTCTAGGTAGGGAAAACAACCTTACTTTCAGCATACATATATTACATTTACAAAAAAAATCATCTTTGTGTTACAAAATTTTTTAAACATTGATAAAATTGATGTATTTTCAAAATCCCATATTGAATTTCATTTGAATCCACAATTTGAGAGGAATAAGTATCCTGAACTTGTTTCCATGACTTATCACACTGCATATGATTTATAATCATTTCAATTTTTTTCCCAAAGTAATTGTGCAGCTAGTCTAGTTATCTTTATTTGGATATTTATTCTTTTATTTCTTCCTCAAATGATAGAAACTACTCTGAGAAAAAAATAGAATTGATAAGATAACCAATCACATGATTAGGGAAAATGAGATCATTGAGAATGTGCGGCACTGTTATTTCTGGTTTGATACTCTAACTAGAAATAGTCTACAACTTTACTAACATGAGGGAACAGGGCATCTCACAAAAGTTACTAGAAAGGCCCTTTGACTAGGGCTTCATACAAAAGTGGCCATAAATTAGGTCTTTGATGCTATCTCCAGGTGAGTTCATATATACAATAACAGACATATTTATTGACAATATGTTTTCCATGTCTCTCATAAAACTTCACACATACACTCAATTACTGAACTACTTTAGATTGTACCATAAATGATTTTTTATAAATATTATAGTTAATTCTTAGTAGCTCAATTATATCATAATTTCTGTTGTGCTAATTTGTCAAATGAAAATATTCACAATTCCATAATTTTTACAATCCTATTTTGTCATTCCTTCATTTATTAATACAGGGAACCTCAAAAAAGGAGAGTGGTGAGAAACCCCCTTGGCTTTACTAGGGAGGCCCTCATATAGATCAGCAGACATTGAAGGAGTGCAGCTTGTTTTCCTGAGCTGCTCTCTTCTAGTCTCCTCCCCACCTAGTTACTGGCCCAGAGGGCAGCCTTCCCTTCAGCAGTAACAGGGCTTTGAGAAAGTGCTTTTCTCAGCACAGAAGCATGACTTTTTAGGGTGGAAAGAACTTCAAAAGGTAGTGCTGAATTTAAAAGGCAGTCCACCTGGCTCCCAGCACACATATATGCACACGTACACATACCAACACCGTATTACAGATGTGAAAACCAAGGCCTGTTTTCTGAAGTCACAGAGCAAGAAACAGTTACTCAATCTACAACACAGGTTGTCAGCCTTTTATTCCATATTCTCTGCATCAGAAAGCAACACAGAAAGCAAATAAACTGCTACTTCCTGGGAGTCCCAGCAGAGTTCCCTTTCATGCTTTATCTACCCAAACATGACCTGATGCAGTAAAAAGAAATCACCACTAGGAGGTAAAATGTATTTCATGGTACTCAGAAGCTGGACTCTTGAGAAAGATTCTCTTATGGATATTTGGTGACATTGAAATGGACCGTTAGTATAATAATTTAGGCATATTAAGGATTCTGCTCCTATAAACTGACCTAAAAGCAAAAACACCATTGGTAGCATTGTTTCTGTGTATTCTCAGATCCAAACTCCTTACAAGTCAATTTTGGGAACACAATTCTTTTCTACAATTGGAGGCTGCCTGCTCGGGAAATTCACCAATGGTACTACCAGAACATAATTTGAAGTAGGCAGAAATAAAGGGTACAATTTTCTAAGTTTCTAAGGAAGGCTTGTTTATTTCTCACCGAGTAACATTATCCCCTAGATATTCCTAATTTGTTCTTTATGATGGCGATCTACTGTTTAATTCTTTCAGCAGTGCTCTCCACCTTCCCTTTCTTATAGGGAATTATTTTCCCCACTCCCCTTCTTTCAGGAACCGCTCTCCTCATGACCCCAAACATGGGAAAACAATCAGCCCTGCCTGCTTCTTATGTAGCCTTGTCTTCTGACCATTGGGACAATCGCGATCCTTCCTCCATGATCTTGCTGTCTAGAACCAAGTCATCATTATGGAGTTTTTGAATTGTAAATGGCATAAGATATTGTTTGCTCCTGATGACCGTGTTTCCTACTTAAGGTGGCAGCAGCTGGTGTGGAGGCTGAAGTAGACAGGCAAACAAAGGGAACAAAGGGAATGGGAAAGAGGCAGTCTTTATTTCCTGAGGTTCAGCAGGCTGCCTCCTTCCTTTCCTGGGTGTTGGTTTTCACTTAATAATGGAAGTGACCAAGTAATCTTTCAATAAATTTCCCTTTTGCCTAAGCCAATTGTACTTGATTTTTGATGTGTCAAAGTGTCCTAACTTTTGCATTCTCCCCGTCTTTTTTTTTTTTTTTTCCGAGATGGAATCTCGCTCTGTTGCCAGTGGGGAGTGCAGTGGCGAGATCTCGGCTCACTGCAACCTCCACCTCCCAGGTTCAAGCGATTCTCCTGCCTCAGCCTCCCGAGTAGCTGGGACTACAGGCACGCACCACCACGCCCAGCTAATTTATGTATTTTTAGTAGAGATGGGGTTTCATCATGTTGGCTAGGATGGTCTCAATCTCTTGACCTCGTGATTCACCCGCCTCAGCCTCCCAAAGTGCTGGGACTACAGGGGTGAGCCACTACGCCCAGCCTCTCTCTGTCTTATATCTTCCCTGGAATCTCCTTTAGAGATGGAAGACAGAAAAGGGAAATGAAAGGCAACTTAAGTACTTTTTTCTTCTGTATCATTACCTCTGAATGACACTTATGATGAACTGAGAAAAATAGATGGGAAATATTTCATTTTATCTCAGGAGTATCTTTCAAGTTACGTCTAAACATTAGACTTGGTACCACAACTGAGGTAATAGAGAAAGTTTGGGACTTTTTTTTGGTTAAGTCTCTAATCGTCTCCCTATGGACAAGGCACCTATTTAAGGGATATATATCATAGACTTGCAGGTCAGAGGTCAAAATCTTCACAGCTGATTTCATACTTTCCTTGGTTCCTGAGGCGATAATATTAATACTGCAAAGCCCTAAGCATTTATGGTCAGTCAGCTTTCACTGTGCCACTGTTACTCCTTTAGTAAATTATGGATAAAACTGTATCAGATACTGACATGCATGATAGCACAAGACTTTAAAAGCAATCTCCTAAAGTCTCTAGGGAAACATAGCAAAGAAAAATTGTTTAAATCCTCCAATAAATTAGTCTTTGAGCTTCCTCCTTATCTAACACATTATTTCAATTTGGCTTTGAAAATATAAGTAACCAGGATCCATGATTCTGTAATTCTTGATGCCATACATATTTTTATTGTTGTAGTTTATCTGTATTCTCCCACTTGCCTAAATTATCCTTGCATTATGGTCACAGCCAATTCTAGGTAAGAGTGAGGTTTTGTTTAAGCATGACTTACCTCAGCGTTCCCATGAGACAGCTAACCTGTCTTGTGGGGGCAGGAGGGATGACTTTGGAAATTTCATCCTCCTTCTTTCCTTTGCACCTTCATTCTATATTATCAATATTTATGATTAGCATTAGCCAACCCAAAGTCGATTCCCTTCTGCTTCCCCTATTAGTTTCCTGATCCTAAAGCACTTTTCAATTTTTTAAGGCAAAAATCAAACTGGGAAGTACTACTGCTACTAACTCTATTCCAAAACTGGAGAAATTGTGGCTGCTGAAGATTACATGAGTTGCCCATGATCTCTTGACAAGTCAACATCACAGCTAGCACTGGAACTCAAAGTTCCTGAATTCAAATCTAGTTTTCCCCCACCCCATGGTATAATTTCTCATTCTGCCAGGATCTTAATTTTTCTAGCCACAAGTTATTACTAATTTGGTGACCTCCCCCATCACCTTGCAATAAAAAATAGTAAACATTTTAACAATATTTTTCTGAAGAATACAGATTACTTTCTCATACCTGAGAAGAAGGGTTCAAGTAATGGCAATTTTAGTCCAGGCATTGAGAAAGACTATGATAGGTAAAGATAATGCAAGGCATAGGACTTTGTACTGTCCCTTAGATCATAATATTTAGATAGCTTCCTGTTTTCTATTTGTAGGGCTTACTTTGGAATAAGGCAGACATATTGCAAATACAGTACTAATTTCAAGTGTTCTGAAGTACTTTTCCCATACATTATGGAAATGTCCCAGGAAATCCAATATCTGAACTACTTCTTGCATTAATATTATTACAAAATTACAAATATTCTTAATTCTGATTTTTTTCTAGAAAATATGATCACCAGAAGAATGTAGGGAGACAGATTACATCTGTCGAAGAATTAGATTATTAGAATCACATTTTTCATTTTTTTCAACAAAATTATTTTAGACAAATATCTAAAATGTCATGTTAAATAATGTTTAATGATAGCAGCTAATTTTAAAAAGATTATATAGGGTAAGTAAACCATGCCACTCCTTTTTTTTAAATTTTTTAAATTTGAGATGGAGTCTCGCTCTGTCACCCAGGCTGGAATACAGTGGCACGATCTCAGCTCACTGCAACCTCTGCCTCTGGGGTTCAAGCGATTCTCCCACCTCAGCCTCCACAGCAGCTGGGACTACAGGTCCATGCCACCACACCCAGCTGATTTTTTCTTTTTTTTGTATTTTTAATAGAGATGGGGTTTCACCATGTTGGCCAGGTTGGTCTTCAACTCCTGACCTCATGATCCGCCTGCTTCGGCCTCCCAGAGTGCTGGGATTACAGGCATGAGCAACCGCTCCTGGCCAACATGCCACTTCTTAAATGGGGTTCATGAGCTTCCACGAATGACCTTTGATCTATACATAGATGCTCCTTGGCTTACAATGGGGATACATTATGATAAACCCATAGTAAGTTGAAACGTCACTAGTCAACAATGCATCTAATATACCTAGCCTATTGAAGATCATAGCTTGGCCTGGCCTACCTTAATCCATTTATGCCTACTGTTCCATTATTGGAACACTAAGCATGTGGGAGTTATATATATCCTACTGCTCAAGGTCATCGCAAGGTCTGATTTTTTACACGTCTGCAATTCAAAAAAGTGCAACCTCCAGCCTAAACACTTACATTAGCCTACAGTTGGGCAAAATCGTATCACAACACAGTTCACTCTAGACTGTCGGTTGTCTGCCCTCCTGAACATATGGCTGACCCAGAGCTGTAGCTCACTGCCACTGCCCAGCATCACAAGAGACTATCATACTTCCTGTCATTAGCCTGGGAAGAGATCAAAATTCAAAATTTAAAGTACTTTTTCTACTGAATTCATATAGCTTTCCCACCATGCTAAACTTGAAAAATTGTCATATTGGGGACCAGTCTGTACTGAATGTTTAACTTTCAGTATATTTGAAATCTCTCTGATATGGTATGGCTCTGTGTTCCCACCCAAATCTCATCTTGTATCTCCCATAATTCCCACGTGTTGTGGGAGGGACCTGGTAGGAGATGGTTGAATTATGGGGGCAGGTCTTTCCCATGCTGTTCTTGTAATAGCAAATGGGTCTCTGATGGTTTTATAAGTGGGAGTTTCTCTGCACAAGCTCTTTTTTTGCCTGCCACCATCCACATAAGATGTGACTTGCTCCTCCTTGCCTTCCACCAAGATTGTGAGGCCTCTCCAGCCATGTAGAACTGTAAGTCCAATAATGACTAGCCTACTGAAGATCATGACTTTCTTTTGTAAATTGCCCAGTCTCTGGTATGTCTTTATCAGCAGTGTGAAAATGGACTAATACAATAAATTGGTATGAGCAGAGTGGTGCACCGCTAAACAGATACCAGAAAATGTGGAAGAGACTTTGGAACTGGGTAGCAGGCAGGAGTTGGAACAGTTTGAAGGGCTCAGAAAAAGACAGGAAAATGTGGAAAAGTTTGAAACTTCCTAGAGACTTGTTGAATGGCTTTGACCAAAATGCTGAAAGTCACATGGACAATAATGTCCAGGCTGAAGTGGTCTCAGATGGAAATGAGGAACTTATTGGGAATTGGAGCAAAGGTGACTCTTATTATGTTTTAGCAAAGAGACTGGTGGCATTTTGCTTTTGCCAAAGATTTGTGGAACTTTGACCTTGAGAGAGTTGATTTAGGGTATCTGGCAGAAGAAATTTCCAAGCAGCAAAGCATTAAGAGGTGACTACGGTGCTGTTAAAGGCATTCAGTTTTATAAGGGAAGCAGAGCATAAATGTTTGGAAAATTTGCAGCCTGATAATGGAATAGAAAAGAAAATCGCATTTTCTGAACAGAAATTCAAACTGGCTGGAGAAATTTGCATAAGTAATGAGGAGCTGAATGTTAATCCCCAATACAATGGGGAAAATGTCTCCAGGACATGTCAGAGGTCTTCTCAGCAGCCTTTCCCATCACAGGCCTGGAGCCTTTTTCCTGGAGGAAAAAGTGGTTTCATGGGCCAGGTCCAGGGTCTCCATGCTGTGTGCAGCCTAGGGACTTGGTGCCCTGGGTCCCAGCTACTCCAGCTGTGGCTGAAAGGGGCAAACGTAGAGCTCAGGCTGTGGCTTCAGAGGGTGGAAGCCCCAGTCCTTGGTAGCTTCTACGTGGTGTTGAGCCTGATAGTGTACAGAAGTCACGAATTGTGGTTTAGGAACCTCCACCTAGATTTTAGAGGATGTATGGAAATGCATGGATGTCCAGGCAGATGCTTGCTGCAGGGGTTAGGGTCCTCATGGAGAACTTCTGTTGGGGCAGTGCAGAGGGGAAATGTGGGGTCGAAGCCCCCACAAAGAGTCCCTACTGGGGCATCAACTAGTGGAGCTGTCAGAAGAGGGCCACCATCCTTCAGACCCCAGAATGGTAGATCCACTGACAGCTTGCATTGTGTGCCTGGAAAAGCTGCAGATACTCAATGCCAGCCTGTGAAAGTGGCCAGGAGGGAGGCTGTACCCTGCAAAGCCACAGGACAGAGCTGCCCAAGACTATGGGAACCTACCTCTTGCATCAGTGTGACCTAGATGTGAGACATGGAGTCAAAGGAGATCACTTTGGAGCTTTAAGATTTGACTATCCTGCTGGATTTTGGACTTGCATTGGGCCTGTAGCACCTTTATTTTGGCCAATTACTCCCATTTGGAATGGCTGTATTTACCAATGCCTGTACCCGCATTAGATCTAGGAAGTATATAACTTGCTTTTGATTTTACAGGCTTATAGGTGGAAGGGATTTGCCTTGTCTCAGATGAGAATTTGGACTGTGGACTTTGGAGTTAATGATGAAATGAGTTGAGACTTTGGGAGACTGTTGGGAAGGCATGATGGGCTTTGAAATGTGAAGAAATGAGATTTGGGAGGGGCCAGGGGCTGAATGATATGATTTGGTTCTGTGTACCTGCCCAAATCTCATCTTGTATCTCCCATAATTCCCACATGTTGTGGGAGAGACCCGGTGGGAGATGGTTGAATCATAGGAGCAGGTCTCTCTCATGCTGTTCTCATGATTATGAATGGGTCTCACAGAAGTTATGGTTTTAAAAATGGGAGTTTCTCTGCACAAGTTCTCTGTCTGCTGCTAACCATGATTCTGAGGCCTCCCCAGCCATGTGGAACTGTAAGTCCAATAAACTTCTTTCTTTTGTAAATTGCCTGGTCTCGGGTATGTCTTTATCAGCAGCATGAAAACGGACTAACACACTCTCTCTAGCCCTCCTTCCATGCAGCTTAATTATTCCTACTTTGTAGGTAAAAAATGCAGACTTTCAGACTCATCCCTACATTTTTTTAAATTCTACAATCCAACATATTTTTATTTAACACATAATTATTGAGTGTCACTATGTTCTAGGTGCTTAAAATATAAGAAAGAACAAAAGACAAAGATCTGTGAACTTTATAAAGCCCTGGGAAGTCAGGTGCATCTAAAGGGTAGGTGGAAATGGTGGGAAATAAGAATATCCCAAAGGAGATTGAGGGTGGAAAGGTAAGTGAGAGAAAGAATAATTGAAACAAATAGGTGAGGTATATAGCACTATTGAAGGTAATCAGTGCTACAGAGAAAAGAAAAACAAGCAGGGCATGGGGGCATTGGAAGTGCTGATGGTGCCGGGTGGGATGTCCATACACATCCTAACTCCAATCTCCTCAGGGTTTTGTAGAACTTCTTTGTATCCTCCCTACTCCCTTCTTCCCTTCAGTTTACAAAACATAACTCAAGTATCTTCTGTCCTAGAAATAAGCAAGCAAATAAAAACATCCTTTAACCCTGCACATTCCTCTTACTACTGTATTTACCTTTCTATTTATTTTATTTTATTTTTAAGAAAAACAGCTGTCTTTGCAGCTGGCTCCACTTTCTCTTTCTCACCGCCTGTTCACTCATCCAACTATCCAGTGTGATTTACCCCCAATCTCTTTACTGAAATTGTTTATAGATAGACTTTGATTCACTTAACCCAACTAGTGTTTTTTACATTTTAATATTTCATCATATTTCAGTCTTTGCCACTGTTAAGCATTCACTTTTTCCTGAATATTTGACTTCCCTTGGCTTCTGAGATATAATTCTTCTGGGTGTGGGGCAGTCTCCCTACTACTTTTAATTAAGTCTCCTTCTCAGTCTCCTTTGTGCTCTGTTTTTCTGCTTTTCCTACTTAGATTTAAGTGAAATTATTTGCTCAAGGTAATTTATTACTTCTTTAAGGTTGAAGAAAAGTCCTTCACCAATACAGGCACTATAAACTCAACATGTCCAAAACTATTAGCTCATTTCTTCTCTTTTAATCCTGGTCTTGGTTAACAGTTTTGATTACTTGTTTCCGGAAAAGGAAGGTAGGACTTGTGGACAATTCCACTTGCCCTAGGAAGTAGATTGTCTATTTTTATGTTCAAACTTTAAAGTTTTTATGTTTTTAAGTAATGGTTTATATTCTCATTCAACTGTGAAGACTGTACATATGTAAATGGAGAGTTTGGTTTCTTTTCATTTTTTGAAAAAGCTTTTTAAAAGTTTTTGTTTGAAACTTTAGATGTTTTGGAAAACTTACTAGTTATCATCTGAAAACACTTGACGTTCAAAACCTGGAATATTCTCTGACTTTATTCTCAGGGAAATTGCTGGAATGTCATTGCTGGAAGATTGCATCTGGAATGTTTTATTTATTTATCCTAGATTAATATTTCGAATAAGATGTAGCTTAAATATTAAGCACAGCATTTAAAGAAAATGAACTCATCTAGTCATCAAAGGTTTTAAATGCTCTGTTCAGAAAGTTGTAGCAGAAAGAAATTCTTGTCTGGTTTTTACCGGTTATAAATAGAAAATATCACCTAATTTACTACTTGTTTAAGATTGGGAAAACATTCTTCACCAACTACCTCCCCACAGCCTTATTTTAAGAAAGCATATCGAACTACATAGCTTCATCTCTTTCTGTCTCTCTCAGTTTTTCTCTCTGTCTTGCTCTCTGTCTCTCTCTGACACACACACACACACACACACAGTTTATAGTTCAAGAGAATTGTTTAACTGTAGTTTGACATAATATCAGGTAATAAAATGAATTTTGGCTTTAGTTCTAAACTGCTGCCCAATTAGAATTAGCATTCATCTGTATACAGAGTATTTTTGTAGGATAGGTTTGTTAATTCTACATAGATAGGAATGAACAAATTAAGTGTAAAGAACATATACTAAAGGAAAATGAATCTATTTCTTGAGAGACTAAATATTTATATTTGAAAAGATTTGCTTTTGGTTAGACTTTCAGGTGAAAACCAAATTCAAATATATTACTTATGAATATGTAAGTATAAAAAGATAATATATTATAAGCATTTAAAAATTGAATATATTTAAATATATTAAAATTGCTTTAAAATATTTGTGCCATTAGAAGATAATGATGAGTACAGAGTAAAACTTATGAGGCTTATTTAGCTGGAGAACAAAATTATAAAACCTAATTTTTAGAAATTGATATGTACTGTTGTTTATCTTATTAATAACAAAGCATATGACTGAGACAAAATACAATCAGATTAATTAACAGTGTAGTGATGATTATTGTGAATAAAGGAAACTACCCTCTAGTTATCTACCATGTTACTCTTTGAATATTGTTGTTTTAAATAATACTTGTTTTGTGCTGTGTAATGAAAATGAGACTTTAGCTATGGAAATGTCTATACCTGCTTGCATTTATAAAAAGATAAAGAAGTTAAATATGAGACAAAATACACAATCCATGAACAATTATGATTATTGAAGATATACATGAAACATTTAACTCAAAGTTAGAAAAATCTGAAGATTTCCTAGAAAAGGGCCAGCTTTTCCAACTTTGAAATATGCCCATCTAAGCATGCTCATGCTTGGAACAAATTTTAGATACCAAATGGATTGTGGTAGTTGGGCCAGTTAAAACCACAAGTAAGAATTAATCTCTTCCTTTTACTACCCTTTCCAAGCTGCTGCTAAGTAGGGGTGGTCTTTAAGGATTTGGCATTCTAGCTACCTACAACTTCAAATGAGAATTTACTACTGATAGTGCTTTCAGTGGCAGCATTTAGTTATTCTCGGGTTCAGATGATCCAAACAGCTGGGATCTATTTCAGAATTGTCTGGCTCCAGCTGGACATGCCTTTGAAAAAAATTCTTGAACAGAGCTGGATTTCCACTGTAATCACAGGATTCAGTTTACAAAACCAAGAAATAAATGGTGGTCCTGCACAGGGCCAGTTTGACCTGGCTGTCTAGATAAAACAAGGTCCAAATTTCTATTTATTCTTCCTCTCTAGCATTTGAGGTTATCTGACTCTGTTTAAAAGGCCTAGAGTTTCTAGTTCCTATTGGGATTTTATTAAGATAGAGTAAATGAATTTGAATAAGGAATGTTGAATAAGGAATGTTGCGTGCACCAGGGAATGATTGTGATTCATTTAGGCTAAGCATATTTATAGTGTGCTTGCTACTAGTAATCCTATTAGCAAATTTGTTTGTATTAGTCTTAATTACATTAAACCAAACACATAGGACTAAGGGAAGAACACATTACTAAGAAGTAGAGAAAAAGAAATAGTCAGTGTAGTTGGAATACCGATGCAACTTTCCAAGGCAAAAAGAATCAAGTGATAAGAAAACTGCCAAACCCCCCATTAGCCTTGCCTCACTGCCAAACTCTTACTAGTCATGGAAGTCACCAACATGTATTCCTTGGTTACAGCCTCATCCTATGTCCCCATCGCCTTGACTGCTACCCACAAACTCTGATAACCAAGGAGAAAAACAAACTCCACATATGGGGCTGCTTAGATGAGCATCAACAAACCTCTTCCCAAATTTATCCAACAACGGTTACTAGTTTAGTGATGGTTCAGGCTCTTGAAATTTAATCATTGACTAGAAGATTTTCACAGCAAGAGGTCCGAGAACATGTTAGAAGTATTTGTTTTTAATAGCCTAAAGCATTGAGCTCAAAATCTACTGATAGTAAAGGCCCTGAGTAGGAAATGGAGAATTGTTATAAGATTTGCTTGCATCTTCACTGGTTATCCCAGCAAACCACAGAGGGAAACATTCAAGGCAATTACCTAAGAGATCTACCCGTAAAGCTTTAAATACCACGCAGTGTCTGTCTGCAGATGGGAAATGGATGTAGGCTTTAAATTTTTCAAAATAAAAAGTCGGGGGGAAACTTCCATGAAAGTTAAAAAAAAAAACTACTGAAAGCTATGAAAAATAATCTTATTACTTAAAAGAAAGCCAGCAAGAGATCATTCTTCTTCTGGAAGATGGTGACAGCATTTGGATCAGGTCATTTTCATTGCATCATTTGCAGCAGTAGAATGCCATTGCTCCACTTCCTAGCCTATGGTTATGCCCTGTGAGAGCTCATTAACTATTATGCATTACCTTTGTGTAGCTTATAAAGCTTTGTAAGTATTTCCAATTTTGAGCAACTAAGAAAAATACATGATATTATAAACTATGGACTCTGACCAAAAGTTGTGTCACGGTTGAACAACCCACGTCTAATTCTCCTTCATTTATTCAGTGCCAAGTGCTAAATAGTGTGCTGGGATCTGGGGATCCATTAATGACCAAAACAGACATGGTCACTTTTTCAAGGAGCTTATAGTCACAGTCACTCAGAGTCCATTCATTCACTCAATAGATATTTCCTGAGTACCTACTGTGTGCCAGGCATACTTTGGTATACTGGAATATGCACACACACAAAAAAACAAAAATTCCTGACCTTATGGAGTTTATTTTTAGTGGGAAAGTCCAGATAATAAGCATCATATGTGATTAATAAGTAAATGATAAAATTTGTTAAAAAGATGAAATTAGCATGGGAAAATATAGAGCAGAGGAACGGAATTCAGCAGTTGTGCAAAGACCCTAAAGGCAAGTGGGTGACTGGCATTTTTAAGGAACAACAAAGAAGCCAGGTGCTTCAGGCAGAGAAAGCTGGTGGGAGAGTGGCAGGCAAGAGGTCAGACAGGTCACAGGCTACAGCTCCTGGGCCTTGCAGGCATTACGAGAACTATAAATAATCACTCTGATGTATTAAGAATAAACTGCAGTGTACAAAGGTGTACAATACGGCCCATTTAGAGGTTACTGCAGTAGTCCAGGTGAAAACTATCGACCGCTCAAACAACAATGATAGCAACTGGCTTTGTGAGAAGTAATTGTATATTTTTTTGAGGGTAGAGCCAGTGGGATTTCCTGGTAGCTTGGATGTGAAATGTGAGAGTTAAAAAGAAATATAAAAAAGACTAAAATGTTTGGCCTGTGGCAACTAGAAGGATGAAGAGGCCATTAACTGAGAGAAAGAAATGTTTTTGGTTTTTTTGGTATTTTCTCCCCTGTAGTGAAGATACTGGTAGGGGACAGAAGAAAATCTGGGTTTCTGTCAGGGACGTGTTAAGTTTAAGATCTCTGTCAGACCAATCATATAGCAGGTCTTACACAGATAGTTACTGTGTTAATTAATGAATTTATATGTTTCATATCAGGGATACATATATGTATTCATTAATATAGTGTACATATATAGAGCCTTATAGTTTTAATTCTTAAGTTTCTATATTGGTGTAAAACAGTCTCTCATACTGGTAACTATTGTGCATATTTGCTGTATTTTCTTCTGTTTTCTCTACAAAATTGAGATCATACAGCAGATAATACAAATATACAGGTAATTATGAATCCAGCTTTTTTCACTTAATGTTTTATGGTATGCAATTTCCTCACATCACATTTATAACAGATTCATAAATGCAGAATCCTATAACAAGAGGTCATTTGTTTTTCTGTTTCTTGAAAAAGTGGTATCGATTTCCATTTCTGTAACAATGTATGAGTGTATCTTTTCCCACACTCTTACAAAGTTTGAGTATGATCCTTTTAAAGAAAAATTCAAAATTGGTAGATTGCTTTGCTTTATATTTTTTCAATTATAAATGAGATTTAACTTTTTTATTTTGGGAACACAATCATTTTTCTATAAATTGCCTGTTTACAACTTTTATTCATCTTTCCTTTAAAGTGTTAGCTTATGGCAGCTTAACTTGTGACAGCTCTTGATATAATGATGATAACATTTTTTTCTACTTCTTTTCTAGTCTGTCATTTATCTTTCAATAATGTTTTAGCTATTGCAATATTTTCCTCTTGGTATCTATAATCCTGTTTCTCGTGTTTTTGTCTTTATAAAATCTTAACTTTGCACTTATATTTTAAACAATTTCGTAAATATATTTATATTTCCAGATCTAATATCTGATTAGTATACATATTTCTTCTGTGTTATTTTGTGATATCATTTGAAATTTTTTACTTTATGACCCATCTAGGGGTTTTCTTATGGATTTATCAATACATTTCCATTTGACCAGAAAACTAAGATATTCTGGAGGGCAAAGTAGAACAAACATGTGTGTTATGTGATTAGCTTTCCTATCTGTTCCCTGCTCACCCGCCCCATTTTAAAAGTTTCCCCCGTGGCATGTTGCAGTGTCATTTCTTCATTGAAAATAAACTACAAATATTTGAACTTCAACAAATATAACTAGAATAGATTCTGTTGTATAGCCAGAGCAGACAGTTGCCTTAGGCAGCAAAAACATTACATGCAGCAAATTCTTTAGGGTTTGTTTTTAGTGTGAAAAGCTAGAGGCAACAAAAGACAAGACATTTCCCATTTTGTCTAAAGTAAATTGAACCAGAATTTAATTATCTTCTACAAGTACCATCTTTGGCACCCATATTCATGTTTATACTCGAATGGGGGCTGAAGGGTAAAGCTACTTACACTTTTGATAAACATTTTAGAAAAAAATTTGTAACTACACATTTTCTACAATTAAAGGATGAATATTCATAACATTTTACTTTTTTAGAGACTAGTGTGTGTGTTTATGTGTATACAGATGGATGTACAGAGGGAAAACTTGCAAAGTAAAATAGATAAGAAAAAAATAAGTTTTACCTTCAGGAAGTCCTAGCCAGAGCAATTAGGCAAGGGAAAGAAATAAAGGGCATTCAAATTGGAAAACAGGAAGTCAAACAATCTCTGTTTGCTAATGATATGATTATATACCTAGAAAATCCTAAAGATCCATCCAAAATACTCCTAGATTTATATGAATTCAGCAAAATCAATGTACACAAATCAGTATCACTATATGATGCAATGTACACAAATCAGTAGCACACCAACAATGACCAAGCTGAGAATTAAATCAACAATTTAATCTCTAACAATAGCTGCCAAAAAATAAAATAAAATACCTAGGAATATACTTAACCAAGGAGGTAAAAGATCTCTACAAGAACTATAAAATACTGTTGAAAAAAATTATAGGTGACACAAACAAATGGAAATACATCTCATGCTCATGAATTAGAAGAATCAATATTGTGAAATGGCCATACTACCCAAAGCAATCTATAGACTCAATGCAATTCCTATCAAAACATCAACATCATTTTTTCACAGAATTAAGAAAACAATCCTTAAATTAATAAGAACAAAAATGAATAGCCAAAGTAACTCTGTGTAAGATGAACAAATCTGGTGGCATCACATTAGCCAACTTCAAATTATACTACAAGGCTATAGTAACCAAAACAGCATGGTATTGGCATAAAAGTAGATACATAGACCAGTAAAACAGAATAGGTAACCCAGAAATAAAACCAAATACAACCAGCTGATCTTAAACGAAGCATACAAAAACATAAAATGGGGAAAGGACACCCTACTTAATAAATGGCGCTGAGAAAACTGGATAGCCACATGTAGAAGAATGAAACAGAGTCCTTCTCTCTCACCACATACAAAAATCAACTCAAATTGGATTAAAGACTTACATCTAACAGTTGAAATCATAAAAATCTTAAAATAAAACCTAGGAAAAACTCTTCTGGACATTGGCCTCAGCAAAGAATTTATGACTAAGACACTTAAAGCAAATGCAACAAAAACAAAAATAAATAAACGGGACCTAATTAAACTAAAAAGCTCCTGCACAGAAAAAGAAATAATTATCAGAGTAAACAGACAACCCACAGAATGGGAGAAAATACTTGCAAACTGTGCTTCCAACAAAGGACTAGTAACAAGACTCTGCAAGAAATTCAAACAAATAAAATAAAAAAACACAAATAATCCCATTAAAAATTAGGCAAATGACATGAATAGATAGCTCTCAATAGAAGATATACATAAATGACCAACAAACATTTTAAAATATTCAACATCACTAATAATCAGGGAAATGCAGATTAAAACCACAATGAAATACCACCTCACCCCAGCCAGAATGGTAATTATTAAAAAGTTAAAAAGTAACAGATGCTGATGTGGATGTGGTGAAAGAGAACGCTTATACACTGCTGGTGGAAATTTTAATTAGTACAACCTCTATGGAAAACAGTATGGAGACTTCTCGAAGAACTAATAGTAGATCTATCATTTGATCTAGCAATCTCACTGATGGGTATCTACCCAAAGGAAAAGAAGTCATTATAGCAAAAAGACACCTGTACACATGTGTTTATCACAGCACAAAATTCACAATTACAAAGATATGGAACAAAACTAAGTGCCCATCAACCAATGATCAGATAAAGAAAATGTGGTGTATATACACTGTAGAATACTACTCAGGCATTAAAAAAGAAAAAAAATATCCTTTGCAGCAACTTGGATGTAGTTGGAGGCCATTATTCTAAGTGAAGTGACTCAGGAATGGGAAGCCAAATACCATATGTTCCTGATTACAAGAGGGAGCTAAGCTATAGGTCCACAAGGGTATACATTATGCCACAGAGTTATATAACAGACATTGGAGACTCAGGTATGGGCAGGATGAGAGAGGGGTGAGAGCTAAAAAACTACATATCAGTTACAATATACAGCACTTGTATGATGGCAGCATCACAATTTCAGACTTCACCACTATACAATTCATCCGTGTAACCAAAAACCACCTGTACCTCTAAAACTATTGAAATAAAAATAAATATATATGAAAAAATTCACTTTCAACCTAATTATTCAAATCTTTGTTTTGAAGACTGAAACCAAAAACTTGTACACAATTGAAAGTATGACAATAATCTAATCTTTCTTTTGTAACTTGACTTCTAGACTTCAGCAGCCTGGAGAATTTATGAGATTCTAATATCACAAATACTTCAAACTTCTTTTTGACTCTAGGACTCACCTAAGGCCCCTTTAAGAATCTATTATGCTCTGGTCATGTCCCAAGGCTTTTCTGAGTATACATATCTAACAGTGTTCCCAAATATCTGTATTCCAGTTGGGCTGTGTTGATTCTATCCCACCGGGTACCGTGGTCTCCCGCTGGGTATTATTAGACTCCACCAAGTGTTGCAGCTTCCCAACAGGTACCTTTTTGCTCCATAAAGCATTGCTAACTGGAATCCTTCTGTGACCAAGTCAAAGGGTGGTCTGGGGCAACACAGGAAAGGATGCCCTTTCTGCCTGTATGTTATAGTTGATCAGAGAGATCCTCTAGTAATATTACTTAGGTCTTCAATGTTTAACAGTGCTTTTGTTAAAATAGATCAATCTTGAAATTCTTATATTTCTATTGCTGGAATAATCAACATATATTCAGTACTTATTGAGTCTATGTTCTTCTGCGACTCAGATGCAGAGCCAGCGAAGGCAGGGCAGTAAACAAATGCAAGTGACAGAATTGACCCAGTCTTCAGAATCAGGCCTCCTCCATGACCAAGGCTGTCTTACCAGGCCAAGCAGAAACTCAGAAAACCTTGTCCGTTTGACCTTCAGGGTAACTTTCCAACCTTGATTTTATGCCAGACACGTGCACACATGCTTTAGAGACGATGTCCCATGTTTGTCAAACATAATTTGAAACCTGCTTGAAAACCAGGTGAGATATTTTCTTTTGAGAACTTTGAGTCCTGAAAGAAAATATTATCCTAAATGCATCCCCTCTGTTTACCTAAGTTCTATCACTTTAAATGCAAATGACTTCCAATTTCACATGCATGCATTCATCTGTTGCTTTATGAGTTTGTTTCTATTCTTTGCATGGGTGAAGTGAGAATTCCTAACTAGCTCACAAGATTAAGTGCAAAAAATGTCTTTGTGTCCCCTTATGGAAAACAGAGTGGTAGATAAAGGGAAATACAGAATCCTGCTCAAATCTCATTATGTTGGTGTCTGCTTTGTCAAAGTAATAGCTTTTGTTTATTTCTTTAAGCTTCAGGAATAAAAAAGACTTTAAAAAAAAATAGGCACAGGGAGGTATGTAGTTAGAACTTGGTATTTGCTTTCCCATTAACTACAAAGTTTCTGCACATGAAGCTTTTCTCCCTGATATTTATGACTTTTTATGTGGACATAAGGAATTGGTAATATGCAGGATAAACAAATCTATATCCACAGTGAAATGGGCATAGCCTTTTATGCAGGCAGGATATGAGGTGTACGTGATGAGTGGTTGAAGTGGCTTTTCAACCACACACATTAGACATAGCTAATGTAATTCCTGCTAAGTGCAGGAGTTTTTATTATGACATATTTTAATATGACACAATACTTTTTTTTACAAAAGGCATCCAGAAGTTATCAAAGTTCATTTGTAAGTTAACTCTGATAGCTGTATTTTAGAATTAAGTTTCTCTCATTTGCTTTACTAAATGATCACTTTTATCTGATCAATGCTTTTCAGAATCAACACTCAATAGGTGCTGAATATATGTTAATTAATCTAGCAAAAGAAATATAAGGATTTCAAATTTTCTATCACAATTTTCTACTCTTCTCTGTTTAGCTACTTCCTATAACTACTGCAACTGCAATGTATTGAATCTTCTCTGAAAGAAGACTGAAAAGAGGTTAAGGCACTCATTTGTATTCACCCGGAAACTGAAACTTGAAAAAAAATTATACAATACGATAGCCGCTATTTGTTGAATGCTTACTGTTTGCTCTTTCTCATTCCCTTTAACCCCCTTTTGTATAAATATAGACACCAGTTGGCACTATGCTCAGAAAGAGTATACTACTTACCAAAGTCTTCCCAACAACTGCACACACTGAGCACAAACCTCACTCTCTTGTTAAAATGCAATCAAACCTGGAAATATGCTTTAAATGAAGTTAATCATCAAATGAAGCAGCAACCAAATAAGTGTAAGAGTTTTAAAGAGTTTACGTCAATATGATGCTAAAATTATATCTAATAACTAGTATTTCTTGACCATGGATGAGGGGCATAGTACTATGCTGAAGCATTTTACATACAGTTTTTTCATTTCATTTTTATGAAAACCTTATGAGTATGTATCTTTATGATTAGGGAATTTAAATAACTTTCTCAAGGTCATATTTTACCAATAAGAAAACTGAGGCCAGAGCTATAAAATGGCTGAACATAATCAATGCATATTAAAATGGCTTTATTTAAATTTTGTGGGTTAGAAGCAGTTAATATTTTCCTTTTTTTCCCCTTAAAGCTTCTCCTTTTCTGCAATGAGTCAGTTTGTATGCAGAGCCACTAAATAAGGCCAACTTACTGGATATTTCTTATTTCTCTTTGTCATTAAATAGACATATAGTCTGAATTAAAGGAAATATAGTTCTGTTTCTATCTGAAATATGTGTGTATGTGTATTACATGATGTATTGTGTTACGGTATTACTCTGTTTTTTATCTGGGTGAATGTTAAAGAAAGCCTGACCTGGAAAAGGACAAATGAGAATATAACAAGTGAACTTCTCTCAAGATCCACTCTACAGGACCAAAAGGTTGATTAGTTATGGCAACAAAGAAGACGAAGTCGTTATAAATGATGTTGAGGCTTTGAATCTGAGCAAATGGGGGATAGTGATACCATTTACAGGAATTGGAGGATCCTCTGGTTTTCGTTTGGGGATGAACATAAAGGCAGTTTTAGATGGCTTAAGTTTAAGATAGAGCAGGCTATTGGGGGATGTGCTGTCAAGAAGATATGCAATGGGACATCTGTAACTTAGGTGAAACTGGAAATGGCTTGAACTATGCATGGAATTTTAGAAGTCACCTTAACTAAAACTCCTGCAACAGGCATTGTTCTAGTGCTTTATGCATAGCAACCTATTTAATCCTCAAAACCAGTGAGGTATGTATTGGGTTGAAGAGTGTCCTCCAAAAATTCATGTCCACTTGGAACATCAGAATGTGACCTTATCTGAAAATAAGGCCTTTGCAGATGTAATTAAAATGAGGCTCGACAGGATGAAGTAGCCAATATTCTAAATCCAATAACTGATGTACTTACAAGAAGAGGAAACAACACACAGCGACACAGAAGAGCAGGCCACGAGAAGAGTGAGACAGAAATGAGTTCCACTCCCAGAAACACCTGAGGACTTGCTGAAGAACACCTGGGGCCACCAGAAACTGGAAGAGGCAAGGAAGGAATCTTCCCTACAGCCTTCAGTGGGAGCATGGCCATACTGATACCTTGATTTTTAGACATCTAGCTTCACCAACTGTGAGAGGAAACATTTCTTTTGTGTTAAGTACCAAGTTTGTGGGAATCTATTAAGGCAGTCCTTGAAAACTGATACAAAGTGCACACTTTTATTACCTCCATTTTAGAAGCAAAGAAAATGAAGCACAGATGAGGCATCCAACCGACTCTCTCAAGGTCAGACAGTTAAATGGAACTAGAATTCAAACTGAGATTCTCAGGCTTCAGATTTTTGCACTTAGCCACTGCTTATACTTCCTCTATTATTTTTTATTACCTGATAATAAAGAATGACCTAACCTGTGTATAGGGAACAAGACACAGCGCAGCATTACCTGAAGGCAAACTGTTGTTCAGAATACGTAAGACATTAGGCTCAAACCATTTTCCTTTATCTAGCTATTAGATTATAAAACCATTGTTTACTGTCTTGTAAAAACCTAATATACTAAAATAAACACATCTGCTATGTAAGTAGCAATAGAGAGCTATCAGAGACATGAATTTATTTGTAATAATCTATGACAACCTCTAAAACTCATTATCTAAATCCTCTTCATCAGAATATAGTGTTTACATAGCTTCTTTTATAGGCTGATTTAATGGTTTCTGGAACCTACAATTCTGTAGAATCAACTATATTTCTGATCTTGTCTCCATATCAAAAATAAATAGAATTTGATTGCAGATTGTGTAACTATGGAAAAGTCACATCACATTAACTTCTTTAAATAAAAACTATGTATTTTATATGATTGACTGTATGTTGCCTGGCCATACTTTCAGAATGTTTGGAAGGGAAATGATTTCTCTTTGACATTCTCTGTGTCATTCTGTTGGTTGGGGCAGAAACCCAGATTTCTCAGGAGTAGTGTTTACTACAATTAAAATGCACCTGCTACATACTGGGCGCTATACATATATTACTTTATTTTTCACTCACATGACTCTCTGAGGTTATCTTCAAATTATAGATGTGAACAAGAAAGAGTATAAAGGTTAAATAATGGGAAGAAGACTACACAGATTTGAATTGTCAGAGCTGGGATTCAAGCCCACGTTTCTCCTACTCCAGTTCTCCTTCTTTCTGCTATTTTTTCCCGTACCAAATGAAGGCGGTTATCAATATCAGAAAGATGAGATACACAGGATTTTAACTGGTCAGTCTGAAGAAGATGTTCATTTCTTTACATCTTTCATTTGCCACTCCTTCATATGGAGTAAAGGTACCTTAAGGACCCCTATGAATAATAATCGGCCTTATGAAGGAATAGAGCTGTTAATGTGGGGCTGATAGACTCATGAAGCTCACTTTGGTTACGGTTGTCCTGAAAAAAATACCTGCCTACTCTACCTAGAGCCTGCTTTTTACTGCAAAAAGTAAGACACGACAGGAATACATAATGCTTGGATGATTGAAGACAGATGGTGAGTAAGGTGGCTCACAATTTAATAATCATAAAAATAAGAAGACTTTCTGTTGCTTATTCCCTTAGTTTAACCCCATTTCATACCAAAAATGACATATTTTTCTCCTAAGGGGCTCAGGTTCTTTTCACCCAGGCTGGAGTGCAGTGGCACGGTCTCGGCTCACTGCAACCTCTGCCACCCGGGCTCAAGCGATTCTCCTGCCTCAGACTCCGGAGTAGCTGGGACAACAGGTGTGCGCCACACACCCGGCTAATTTTTTTGCATTTTCAAGTAGAGATAGGGGTTTTACCATGTTAGCCAGGCTGGTCTCGAACTCCTGATCTCAAGCCGTCCGCCTTGGCCTCCCAAAGGGTTGGCATTACAGGCGTGAGCCACCACGCCCGGCAAGGGTTCCACTTCTTAAACATTATTTTCTACTTGTACTTTTTAAACTTTGTGAACCAGTAGAGGGAGCTGTAGGGTCATAAGCACTGTGTTCTTTTTAAAATGATCTAATAAGCACTGAGTGTGAAGCGCTTCTGTTTCATTGCCAATGAAGAAAATACTGAGTCAACCCTCCTTGCCTATGTAGTGTTTATTCAAGGGATAAAAACTCTCCTAGGAGGCTCTACTGGCCAATTATCAGGGGTAGAACGGAACATTATTTATACAGCACACACTGCAGTGGCTCCATGGGATCTGCTCTGGTCTATTGAGTAATTACATAATTACGTGAAAAAATATATTTATCTCAGAGATCAGAAGAGATTAAAATGCCTGTCTGAAAAGCTAAGGATGCTGATATAGATGCAAAGAATTCTTTGGTTTGGCCTTATAAGTAAAACATGGGACATGTGGTGATTCAACAATTAATTAATCTTAATAAAATGAAATAAAGCTTTGACATTGCCAGTGAGGCCCTGTGATATTTTTCAAAACATTTATATGTTAATTAAAGTCAATTCACATAAAAATTAAGACGATCAGGTGTTTCTCCTTTGTATCATGGTTCAGCTCTCACAAAATGTATCTTAATCCAAAAAAAGTAAGTTTATGACATTTTATGTTACTTTAAAACAAACAGTTTAATGTAGCAATGTTTAAATATCTGAAACTTGAAACCTATTTTGCCATTCTTTGAGGTTCTTTGAGGTCATAAAAGAAAGTTTTCGTTTTCATTTACACAAATGAGTATTCACGTAGTACTTCTCTAAAAATTTGAAGGTAGACTAGAAGTTTTCATTATGTCTAGGACACATTTGTATGCCCAAGTAACTGTAAAAAATTAATTAATAAAAATCAAATGACACTGCCTACCATCTTCTAAGAAAGGCCCAAAGAAAAACTAATTCCATTATTATTTTTACAAAGTTTAGGATGAGTAAGACTGGTACAAAGGAGTATACAGGGATCAACATCAGATAGGCTAAGAATCTTTGGCAAACAACACTCTTCCATATTTCTTCGTGGTAGGATTTACAGATGTGTTATTTAAAATCCAATTAAGTTTGTTAATAGTAGAAAAATTAAAATGTTGAAGAAAATAGCATAAGCAAGATACTACAGCCATACATAATTGAGAAAGATTAATAGAAAAGTATTTTGAAGAAAATTATTGTAAAAGTACTAATTAACTTATTGCACAAAGAGGGAATTACATCAAGGAATAATGGTAGAGTTAGGAGGTTTGGGTGGGGGGGGTTCTGATTGACTTCATTAACCATCAGGACTTAAAGCATAAATGAGTGCAGTGTATGAAATCACAGATCCAATGCTCTTTCCCTCCATTCTCCTGATTTTTACATATATTATTTCTTCAATAACATCAAAGGCAGGAACAAGTACTTCTTGCTTGCATTTTTTAAAAAGATGAACAGACAGTAGGAGAGGATTTCTCTTTTGGTCCCTTTTTTCTATTATAGAAGTTCATACAAAAAAAAAATTAGTCGGGCGTGGTAGCGGGCACCTGTAGTCCCAGCTACTCAGGAGGCTGAGGCAGGAGAATGGCATGAACCTGGGAGGCAGAGCTTGCAGTGAGCCAGGAGACAAAGCGAGACTCCGTCTCAAAAAAAAAAAAAAAAAAAAAAAAAAAAAAAAAAATTCAAAATCCTTGATTTATAGATAACTTTAGAGATATTAAGAACTGTTCTAAAAGATCCAGACTAATTCCTACAATCACAGAGTAAACTTTTTCAAGGCAAAAATCAACATAATAAGCTGTGGGACTAAATGTAAAACTTAAAGATAAAATAATACATTATAAGCATATACTAAAAAAAGCATTTAAACTACTTTAATTTTTTTATTTTTGCCACACAAAAATATGTTTTGAGACCTATTTTTACATAATGTGAGCATTATCATCCAGTGACAATTTTTGATACATAAAATATATTTTTTCACAGAAGTACTGTAAGTTGAGGCAAAGCTTATCATCTCAAGATTATCAATTGAAACCCAAAAGGAAACTCCAAAATTTGAAGTGAGATGCTCAGACTTCATAGTTTAACCTGAAATGGACATAGAGTAGTGCATAGAGTTAATTGTCAACAAGAATTTAAAAATGCTTTTGAAAAGTGGGATTCAAACCACTTTCCTGCCTTTTAAAATATGCATTACAATAGAAATAGTGTAATTATTTTCTTAGTGACTGAATCATTGTTTTGATCATCTTTGTCCTACGCAGTGATGGTGTGTAAATTTTATGTGTTTCTGCCTCTGCTCATCAGGCAGCCTGCTCTCATATCTCCTGCAGCCATCATGTGCCTTACTTCTACTTCCTACTTCCTTTTCATTTGTTCTTAGACTGCCATGGTCTAAGAGGACCAACTGGCTTTTAAGAATTAAATATTTAGTAGTAGGTTGCTGATGGCCTCAGAGTCAGAAGGCAAATGATAGCCATTTCAAGCTCTCAGAGGCTCTATAACAATTCTAGCTTTAGCTGTATTTGGAACTGAGTTGCCTTGTGGGTATTACATGGATGAAAGCATGGGAGAATCTTTTCCTAAGATCGCCTGTTGGAAGTCAATTAAAATAATTTTAAGTTTGGTTTTGAAAATAAAATGTGACAAATTTATACATAAAAAAGAATAAAATGATAGCTTCAGTATACCTACCAAGGATAATGAAAGTACAACATAGCTCCCATTGGTAATTATACCAGAAAGGATGCAATGTAGAATACAGATCATAAATTCAATGCTTATCACATAATTTTTATATTGTGCACATAGCAATTTCCTGAAATTCTAACCTTTGAACATTCTTATCCTGCTTGGTATTTTTTCTCTTAATGAAAAATCCAAAACTGTAAACCTTCCTCAAAATCTGACTTAGGGTGTTTAGAATTTGGTAGTTAATTTGTTTAAAGTAACACAGATCTCAGAATGTTGCACAGAGTACAAGTTTAATAAATATTTGTATACTGTTTGACAGCATTGCTGGTATCTTTACTGTCCCACAGAAAACACTCAACAGAAAGAGTGCATCTAGTTCTGCCACAACTGAGGTGTTGGGTATTTTGTCATGACAGCCTATTGAGAAAGGAATTAATAAAACTGTTCTTAAAATTATCTTGCAGATCAGGCTCCTTTTTCAAGTTCAGGCAAGAATATAAAGTTTTAGGAGGGAAAATGTTATAGACCAGGACAAGTTTGTGAAGAATGTAATCTTATCTTAAGTTTGCCCCACTAAGAACCAATTTCTCAATTTATCTTGACATTTTTATATTTTAACACATTTTACAAGGATTTCAATTGATCTATTCTGGAAGATAATATGATGAGTATTTTGGCATGTCAAAGTCATAGCTACTACTTAGAAAGTCTAAATGCATGAAAGAAAAAGAAAGATTGGTGCTAACAGTTGTCCATTCTTGCAGAAATAAGAGCACTGGGAACAAGCAGATAAACTGAGGCAAAAACAACTTATCATAGAAGAATTTTTGGCTGGGCGCAGTGTCTCACGCCTGTAACCCTAGCACTTTGGGAGGCTGAGGCGGGCGGATCATGAGGTCAGGAGATGGAGACCATCCTGGCTAATATGGTGAAACCCCGTCTCTACTAAAAGTACAAAAAATTAGCCGGGCGTGATGGCGGGCGCCTGTAGTCCCAGCTACTTGGGAGGCTGAGGCAGAAGAATGGCGTGAACCCGGGAGGCAGAGCTTGCAGTGAGCCGAGATCGCGCCACTGCACTCCAGCCTGGGCGACAGAGTGAGACTCCGTCTCAAAAAAAAAAAAAAAAAAAAAAAAGAAGAATTTTTAACTACTTTGTCCTTTTGCCCTGGTCGCAAATCTTCAAAGCACTCACAAGAAATATGGCAACGTGTCAAGCAATCTTCAAAATTATCCAAAAGTGCTCTATTGTCTCGGGATACAATCCCAACTTTTTTGCACAGGACACAGGAGACCTTTGACAAGTCCCCTGCATCTGTTCAGTGTTTTCTCCTCCACAGTTTCTGCCCCCACCCCACAGTGTTCAAAGTTCATGTGCCCATTCACATTCTGTGCCTTCAGGTCTGCCAAACCCTCTTTCTGGAATCCACCCCTGATATTTCTCTAACAAAATCTCACTCATCCCTCAACTTACAGATGCCATTCATTTCTTCTGTACAGTCTTCCCTAGCTGTGACAGGAAGTGCCAGCTATTTCCTTCTCTGTGTTCTAATGTCATTGTCCATATCAATCTCAGGGAACTTACAAGTTACAATTTTTAAATAACTTTCTTTTTCATTTGACAACATTTTTCATATAAACAGGGACTGTATTAGCTTATCTTGAACTAAAAGAGCCTAATAAATGACCTGGAAGATAGAGAGTAAGCATTTTATTAGAGTCTAGAATGAAGGTGTGAGTCAGTGAATGAATTTATAATTTTGTTCAATGTGGCTAAAATTAAGCTAATGATGCTTATTTTTAAATCAGAAAGATTATTCACCATTGACTAGGAGTCTTCTAAAATTCAAATGGAAGACAGATCAGAATGCTCCTGGAAGACAAATAGGACATGGGCCCTGCCCTCAAGGGCTCCGCAGTCTAGCTAGAAGGAATTACAGATATCACATATATAGGTATATAAAATGCATTCTCAGTCTCAAAGAAGCACAGCTAAAAGGATTTAGAACTGGCAGGAAGGCGGACGAAGAAACGCCTCTATGTAAATAACACTGCAGAACAAAAGCATAGAGGCCAGAAACCACGTATTATTTTCAAAGAACTGAATGCAGCTCAGCATTGCTGCAGCATGGAAAAAAGAAGGCTGTGGCCAGAGGCAAGGCAGGACAGGAGTGAAGAGGCAAGGTCATAAAGAGACCTGTACATCATTTCCAGGGACTTACTCTAAGGGAATTAGTGAACACTTGAAGGAATCTAAAACAAAACAGTCAGATTTGTGTGGTCAGCTGTCTGGGAGAGGGAGAGAAGCTGGAGAGAGACAAGATTAAAGGCAAGCTTGGTTTGAGTACAAAACTGTTATTACATAAGGATCAATAACACGAGTTTAAAATTATTAAAAACAAAGATACCAAGCATTTTGTAAAAACATTGGTATAAAAAGATCTTGTAAAAATTTTCCATCAAGTTATAAGGTTGCATGGTCTCTGTATTTTAGTTAGGGCAAACAGGATAGATGGGCAAATGGAAAAAATGAGGCCCATTGCTATTCTAACAAAACTTCATAGGACACCCTAAAAAAAGGCTCAGGTCATGACTTAGTTTTGTAAAGGGGAAGGACACTTAACATGGGAACGCTGCTCCTCTATAATCCACACTTTCCTCCAAAATAAACTATTTTAGTTACCTTTCATAGTTTTCTATAAAAGCCAAATAATTATACAAAAGCACATTGTATATGTTGAAGCACTACACTACACAACTGTAAGGTATTATAAACATCTTTTTTTAAATCTTTGATTTAAGTAAAGCAAACAGCTAAGCGTCAAGAAGGCTGTCAGTCTATTATTAATTCCACATTTATAAAGGGATAATACAAATCTCGTCTCAGAAAATATCAGGGAACACTCCATTGGGCATAAAACAAAGGAGAGCAAGTCCATAAAAATGGCATCTGCCTATTCTAGTAATGAGGAATTGTTTTTACTTCCTGAGATTCCCATTAGCATTAGTATGAGTGGAGTGTGTACACCTTAGCATACTGATAGCGCCTACATTAATGGACGTGGTGTACACACATTTTTGCAAGGAGATAGATTTCTCCATTTTTAGCAACCACATGCTTATTCACACATATATTTTGTAGAATACTGACTCAAATAGGAATTCAAATTATATTTGAGAGCTCCTTGGAGAAAAGGCTGATTCTAGGACTGGGACAAGAAATACATAAAATGAGCCTAGAGAATCTTGTAGTCCCCGAAAGTAAAGATATTCTAAAACAAACCAACACCCTGACATTAATGGAATATGTCAATGGGACACAGGAGTCAATGGAAAAAGTTCCCAAAGGCCAAAACAGGAACTATTTGAGCAACAAAATAAGTAATATAGTATTGAGTTATAATCCAAAGTATAAAATGAATATCCATGTGTCCATAATGATGAAAATAAATGAACAGATAAATCAATGGAGGAGGAGAAACAAATCTGTGCAGAAGAATTTCAAATGATTTATGTGTGTACAGGACATTTCCTTCAAGGAAGTAGAGTGCAGCTTCCCACTCTTTAAATGGGTACTACACACAGTGACTTCCTTCCAAAGAGTACAGTATGGAAACGGAGTGAAAAAAGGATAACTTTACAGTGAAGAATCTCCAAAACTACTACCTCAGCCAGGTGATCAAGGTCAAAATTAACAGCGATAAACCATATTGGTAGTATGTGCCCCTCATATCATGGGATGAAATGTTACTTTATCTCTGCTGTCTTTCTTCCAAAAACCCACTACCTCAATATAATCATGAGAAAAACATCAGTCAAATCCCGGTACAGGGATATTCTAGAAAATACCTAACCAGTATTCCTCAAAACGTTTAAGGTCGTCACAAACAAGGGACGTCTGAGAAATTGTCACATCCCAGAGGAGCCTAAGGAGACATGAAACCACACATAATGTGGTATGCTGGATAGATTCCTAGAATAGAAGAGAAGACATTAGGAAAAAACCTAAATAGATACCAAGAAAATATGGGCTTTAGTTAACAACAACGTATACATATTGATAAGGTGTGGATCTGTGTCCCCATCCAAATCTCATGTACAATTGTAATCCCCAGTGTTGGAGGTGGGGCTTGGTGGGAGGTGATTGGATCATAGGGGTGGATCCTTCATGAATGGGTTAGCACCACCCCCTCAGTGCTGTTCTCTTGATAGTGTGTGAGGGAGTTATTGTGAGATCTGGTTGTTTAACAGTGTGTAGCACCTCCTCCTCCCTCTCTTCCTCCTACTCCAGCCATGGAAAGTGCTGGCTCCCCCTTCACCTTCTGCCATGACTGCAAGTTTTCTGAGGCCTCCCCAGAAGCCGAGCAGGTGCTAGCATCATGCTTCCTGTACAGCCTGTGGAACTATAAGCCAATTAAACCTCTTTTCTTTATAAATTACCCAGTCTCAGGTATTTCTTTATAGCAATGCAAGAACTGTTTTATACAACTATTGATTTACCAATTATAACTGTGCCATACTAACATGAGACATAAATAATAGGGAAAACTGGATATGGGGTATATGAAAACTCCCTGTACTATCTTCAGAATTTTTCTACAAATCCAAACCTGTTCTAAAATATAAAATCTAACTTTAAAACATGTAATTTTGGTTGGGATTTATTCTGTTTTAAAGGTAATATTATTAAGAAGAAAGACAAAGATGTGAAGCAGAAATTTTAAATTGGAATCAAATGAACAAGGACTTCAAATGCTTTGGAAAGTGATATTATCTACATAGTCCCATTAATGAGACCTATTTAGTCTTTGCATGGCAGCAAAGTTCTTTGTGATGGTCCATGCAGAATTTAACTGTCCACATTACAGCATCATCTTAAATGCTTCACAAGTGTGCATGAGCAGGAGGAATGATCATGGTATGAGCCATGTATGCCACTTTTCCATGACCTAGTCCATTTTATTCTCCAGACTTATGTGTAAATATGACTGTCCCTTCTGTGATCTGAAAGTGGCCTTACCCTCCTGTCCAGTAAGCCTATGGCGAGTCTCATCCCATCTCCAGATGTCTTTGTCTAAATCCCTATTAAAGGACTTACCATGCTATGCTCTATCCACTTGTATGTTGCTTCCTCCAGACTGGTCTCCCACAGGGCCAGGGCTCTGCTTTTCACCTCTGCATCCACCCCACTTTAATGCAGCATTCCACACATGGCAAAGGCTCATATGTGATTGTGGCAGTGTGTTATTAGTACTTACACAATTGAATGTTGCTATTTGCTTATTTGGGAAATATTTAAAGAAACTGATTCTTGATTCAGTTATTCAAACCCAATGCAAAACTTTATCTTTTTCCCTGCTTCTCAAATAGAAAGCAATTTTAAAAGCTGTTATGTTATTTATACAGAGAAATATAAATTTAAAAGATTAATTAATTTTAAAATAGGTTAATATATATATAGACAAATGAATGGAACCATATTGACAAATGGTGCTCTTCTTTTCCAATGTTTAAGTGGCATCCCATGAGATTAATTAAGTTACTGGACTCTATTTTAAATTTGCAATTCAATTTGATTTATCTCAAGGTCTTTTAGACCTTTTAACCTAATAATCCATGACAATGTCATAAAAGATGAAGTTCACCCATACTTGCTGGTATTTTCCTCTTCCTTCATTCTCTCTCAATGTTGACCTCCAAAAAAAAAAAAGATACCTTAGTGACTGACTTGCAAGAAAGGTACATTCTCAAATTGCTTCTCCAACCTGACTCCACCCTCCACATCCAAAGATGTGAGGAAAGATGAGCATAAAACTCAGTGGAAGAAATTAAAGAGAACCAGAGGAAGTGGGTCTGGAAATAGGAGCATACTTGGGTTTAAAAAAAAAAAAGAAAGCGAGACTTGTATATATTTAGAATGTTCCTTGTTATCTAGAAATCTGTCAAAATGTTTCTTGAGCTGCATAAATAAGCCCCACCCTACACAGTAAACAAACTGAGCCAGCACAAACAAAAAAGCCAAGATTTAGAAAGGCAAATGTGATGAATACCTGAAGAACACCCACAGAGGGACAGGAGTGTTTATAAAAGGAATGTAGTGTGGTGGAGATGGCCTGATGAGAGGCTAAGAGATCTTGCTGCCTTCTCTTCCTGCCTTCAATTTTCAATGTGTGATGGGTAATGAGAACAGGATATTACAGCTGGTCTATTCCTTTTGAGTTTTTTTGAGTCATAATTATAAGGAGATTTGAAATCAGGAAGAGTGAACTGGTCACATTCCAATACAGTCATGGTTAATTTACCTATGTTGCCTAAGCGTAGGCTGCATTTATATGGTGTGATGATTTCCTTCTCATCCCTCTGGCAAGAAATACTTATTGCATAATCTGCTATAGCACCCCAAAATTCAACATCAGCTATCATTTTGTTTTTCAGCTTTTTTGAACAGCAAGGCTTATTAATTGAAATATCAGTATCTCTTACAGGAATGTTATAATAGTCGGAAAATAAAGGACATGATGTCTGAGGACCGGAGCTAGGTGAAATGAGGGAAAAGCCACATTTGTTTAAAAGCAAGCAAAATGTTGAAGATAAACTTCACACACCTACCTGAGGCTTAGTGCTAAATAAAAGTGGAGTGAATGTTGCAAGCGTGGTAATCCACATGGATTTTACATCTAGGCATCTTAAACCTGACTTTTCAAGTCTCACTGGGATGAAAACAAAGCTATTTTATTCTCCTGGAAGTCCTTTCACCTCTCCTCTGTCTCTCTCAAAATCATTCCTTCATGCTGCAGGGTGAAGCAGAAACGGAGAAGGAGTATTCGCTACTCTCAATTCAGGGTTCAAATAATTATTCAAAATAGTTCCACATATTGTGTGCCTGATCTAAGCATTTTCTTTACACATTTTGTTTCATTCAGTCCCTACAGCAATCATATGTGGTAAACAACACTTTCATTTTCCCCATGAGAGAAGTGAGACAGGCTAATCCTGTGAAAGTTGCAGATACTAGGATGAAATCACTTTTTTGTCAGGCCCAAACACACTAAAGCAAAAAGCCAAAAGGAGGAGTTCATGCTTCTATGGCTGAGATAAAGACTGTCTCAAGGACTTGCTAAAATAACCTCCCAAGAAATTCTTTCTTTAGGACTACTGCAATTCAGATAAGATGTTCTCAAAAGAATACCGGTTCAGTAATGGCATCTGCAGCCATTACTGGACAGGTATGTCCAGCAATGTAATTAAATTGCCATTCAATTATATTGGCAATTAACTGATGCCAAATCTGGCTCTGAGTGTCCGAAACTAATAAACTCTGTTTCCAAGTAGCTTACATGAACTTCCCCCTGTGCCAATAAAACTTCCCTTTACCCTTCCCACTGCAGATGCATATGTGGCTTGGCTTAACTGTGCGTCTTGGGTCATAATCTTCATTTCTACTTCCCAAATACATCCAGCATATTTGAATATATTTTTCTTTGTTGTTGTTTTCTGGGGTGAACAACCCATTGATTTTCTGAAGGTTGCACAGCTAATAAGTGGTGGCATTGAGGTTGGAACCGTGATGGCTTGTCCGCCAAAGTCCATGTCCTTTCATATTGAGTTCCAGGAAATCACCATGATCAGCAGTTTTCCCTGAATGGAAGATCATGTTTCAGTTGGTGATCTGAAGTATGTCTTATTCTTGCCATTATTGCCACTTTCATCTTCCACCCTCCAAAATCCATGTTAGCTTTCTTATTGGTCCAGGTTGATTTGCTCTCTGATTTATTCTGTATTTGTATTTATTTCTTTATTATGAGAAGAGGTTGAAAAAAAAATCAAGATCATAGCCATCCTTGGAGAAAAAAAAAAAGCTTCAGTGTTAAAATGCTGTAAGCATTCAAAGGTATTTTTGACATATCAGAAGTCTGTTTGACTTAGAAGAAAAATATCTAGATACTGAAGTCTTTACAAGAAATTATGAAGAATGGGAGGAAAAAGATATTTTACAGAAGTAAATGAAAAATCTGACTGGCTATGCATTAAGAATGGTAATGCAATACTAATAGGCCCTGCTCTACAAAGTCATTTTTAAGTCAGCTGCTTTGTTTAATGTTCAAATTTCCGTTTAAATCAATAGCACTTACTTTGCTTTCTTCAGTAGAAGGCATTTGCATTCCAGTAAAACACAAACACACACACACACAGACACACACACAAAATTGGGATAGAAATGAGTCAGCCATTTCCTGTCCTAACATTCAAATCCACTTTTCTGAAAACATGATTCAAGCAGTCCAACAATAATTTAATTGGCTGTTCTGTAAATTACAGGGCTGACCACCATATAAACACCAGAGAAATGTACATGGGTATTAGTCATCAGCTGTCATTTTTCTGATAATCTGAACTTTCTGTGTATAATCATGAAACACAATATTACACAAGATAATGAAAAAGTCTGTTTTCTATGCAAACTTCAACTTCTGTCATTTTTATGCACTATATATCATAAATTTATGACTCATGGTTAGCACAAGATATCTGAAATACAACAATTTATCTAATAGGAGTGCTGATGATAACCTCTGATGAAGGGATGGAACCCTGATATAATAAGTCTATTTGATAAATGGTTAAATGATGGTGACAAGGGGATCAATGTGAATTAGAAGGGGATATATGGGCTGCTGCAGGGCTCTCTTTTAGCTGTGTTTTGTTTCATACATTTGTTATGGATCAGATAAAAATAACAAAATAGGTTTATCTTATCTATGATGACACACAATTGAGATAGCTGAAAATAGAATGAATAATAGAGTCAGGATACAAAATATAACATGCCGATGTAACAATCTGTCTCCAACATAGGCAATTCAATTGAGATGACAGTACTGTATTAGTTTCTGATATAAACAAATTTAAGACATCAGTATGGGGAATACATGGTGAATAATATGGAAAGCTGTACCTGTAAAATACTTGGACATTTTGATTTTATAGTTAGCTCACTATTTGCCAACAATGTGTAATGCTGCCACAAAAAGCTGATAAGATTTTGGGTTGCATTAATAGAATTAAAGTATCTGGGTTGAAGGAGGTTTCAGGCATAATTGAAGTCTCCACAAGTTTCTGATCAGAACACATCTTAACCATTAGGTTCATTTTGAATGATGGACTTCTAGAATGATACAGGCAAAGTGGAGCTTATTATAAGATCAAGAATGAAGGCAAAATAACTAAATAACAGGTATAACTGACATCAAGATATTTCAACCTGGAAAAAAGAAAATTTAGCATGAGACAAAGACCTAATAGATATCTTGAAATATTTAGATATCTGTCATTTAAAAATTCACAAATGACAAGATGTAGAACAAGGATCTGTGAGTACAAATTCTTTTTTTCTTTTTAGAATTTTTTTTAGAGACTGGGTCCCACTATATTGCCCAGGCTGGCATGAAGTATCTATTCACAGGCATAATCATAATGCCCTATAGCCTCCAACTCCTGGGCTCAAGCCATCCTCCTACCTCAGCCTCCCAAGTAGCTGAGACTATAAGCATGTACCATGGTGCCCTCAGCAAATGTTTTTACACTCAATAACTGCATGTTCCATTCAACTGCAATTTGAAGAATTATACATTTCAGAGCAATTGTATCATTATATTTAAGATCTTAATAACATTTCCTTTGTTCTTTCATCTTTTTTATAATTGAAGCCTCTTAATGTGCTCACAAGATGCCGTATGTTACCATTGCTTCATTTTGTCTTAAAATATTTATTTCTAGCTCTTAGGGACAGGTAAACCAAATAAAATATTTGCATTTAGCTTTCTCTTTTCTTTTATCAAAAGCAGGGGACTTCCAAATCATTTCTGTTTATAAATGAGAACCTATGTGACTGGTAGTAATACCCTGATATCCTCTTGAAACAATTACTGTGCTTTCTCAAGCCATTAACTTATGACCACAAATGATTATCATTAAATGAGTATCTCGGGGAGACTTGACAGTATAAGGCTTTATGCAAAAATGTGTAACAGGACTAACTTCTCTAAATGTTAGGATCCCACATTCTTTTGATATTTGAGAACTAAATATAATGAACATCATGGGCCCTTGAGACTTTCAGTTTAAGATTTTCCTTTAAAAATAATAGCATTATTCTCTGAGGACATGAGAACAGTATTACTTTATTTAGTTTAAGTGAACCTAAAATAGAGCAGAGGAAATCATTAAATGAGTGAACATATATTTTTCCTTGTTGCCCATTCATGCCAAAACGGATGTGTCTTGAAAGTACAAAATCACTTACAACGGGGAAAATATCTTTAAAATGATTAAACTTATCTTCAGAGAGAGATGCCTAGTAGTCTCAATAATTACTCTGGAATAAACTACAATGCTGATGATTATATTATGTTCTGCAGTCTTATGAACAAGCAAACATGGTGTTTTATAGCTGCATGAGGAAGGAAGTCTACTGAAAGTAGCTATTAATGTGTCCATTTATATCCCGCCTCCCTGAATAGGCCCCAAATCTAGAGCAAATACAGAGTGGGAAATTTCACTCCCAATTTAGCCCTCTCTCCAAACTCCAGAGGAAGCTGCTCAGCTGGCCTCTCATGCAGTTGAAACTGAGCTGGACAAATTGAGTATGATCAACCAGTGGGCCCACAGCCCAAGCACCAGACTAGAAAAAACATGAGAGAGTAGACTGGACAGACTCTACCTCAAATCAAGAACATTTCAGTGTGAGAAATAAGAGATGCTTTCCCTGGAACTGATGTTGGTCAAGATACTGATAGGTCTTCTTCTAGCAGTTCCAATTCTGGGGAAAATTTCAGAATCTGAACTAGATTCTTAGTTGTTGTTTCAACAGTAGTTACATGTACAGTGAATAGCTGGTTTGATTGAGTTTCTTAGAGCTGCTCCTGACACAAGACAATGAGGCAACACTTCATCCTCAGTCTCCCTGAAATTGAAGTTATTCTGCTTTGCTTTAGCCAAGAGAAAAACAGTAATCATCTGCCAACACTGGCAAGAGTAATTAGGGCTTCTGGAAAAATCTCTTTAAGGAAGTATGTGAATAAGGGTAAAAAAAAATCTTTGTCATTATTTTGGAAACTGAATTTCTAGAATGAAATTCTGAGATCCCTAATTATTTCTTTTTCAACCCCATATTTTACTCTTGATGAAACTAAGTTTTAAGTAGATAAGATATCTTACTGAACATAACACTGTTAAGTTGCAGAGCTGAGACTAGATCTAGCTTATCATCAGATGTGTGGTCCTAGAGAACAGACGGCCGACCAGCCATGATTCAGCACTCATGACAACCCGAAACAGTACCTGAACAGTACCTTTTATGGTGGGTGGCGTGTACACACTCTGCTTCCTTTGCTTAGGGGATGCATTCTGTAACTGTGGAGAAAGAGAAAAAAGTAAAAGCCTTAGATTTGGATACAAAGTACGATGCCATCAGACCTGTGAGGGAAATAAATACTGTGCCATGTTATGAAAAGCTTTCTGATTTCTCCCTGTCATGAAATAGAATCTAATTAATGAGAAATTATATACATGTTAGTGATATCACAGACTTAAGAGATACATGGAGTTGTAGGGTCTACTTAATCATAAAATTCTTCATTCATGGCAGCCTTGAAATCATTTTACTTTCCCACCTAATAACATTAATTTATTTTAAAAAGAAAGAGAAAAAGAGACACCAATCCTTTTCATTTGAGAGAAAAACAGTCTGAGTTCCATGACAAAGTATATTCCAAAAGCTATGTCCAGGGAATAATAGTATCTGTTCGTGGGGTTACTGAGTGATTCAAGAGGGACAATGAAGATCCTTGGAAAGTAATAGCAATCTTTAACCCTCTTGAATTGACGTGTTCAACTATTACCTCCATTTACTTGGAATTATACTGTTGAGGTAACATTCTTCATATGTTTAAAAGATAAGTCCTTTCCTAATAAAACTGTTATGTGACACTCTTACCTAAGCATTATTGGATCAGGATAAAGTTATTGAAGAGATTTTGCATTTCAAAACGACAAAAATAAGAACTTATTTCAGGGTCAAAATACAGATAAGGATACAGAGCTCTATATAATGGATATACATATTATTCATTTAATAAATTACATGGTCTAACCCCCAATCGGAAAATGCCAAAGACTCCGTTTTAATAGCACGTTGATTTATGTTTTAATGTTGCAAGTGTACGGGTCTTAATCAATGAGTTTTTGCATCTGGGGCAATTATTTTTGCTTTGAAAAGCTCAAGTGTAAATAGTTACAACATACTTTTTGAAGATTGTTCCAGGCTTGCTATGCACATTAGCAAGAACATAATGTACAAAGTTTAAACTAGAAACTGTTTTACAAAGTTGTAGATAGAGCTTGAGGCCTCTTTCCTTGTGCTTGCTAAAGATTAACTGCCCTCAAAGGTATCATCGAGATGTTATTTATCTGATGCAAAAACAATCAATTAAAAACTAAACCTTTCAACAAAACAGTTACCAAATCCATATCAGATGAGCAAATAGTATAAGCAAATTTCTCCGGAATAGAGTTTTGTGATACCTACATACTATGCACAGGTGTAGACAGGGTGACTCTACATTAATGTTAAATATGTGGATGATTGACATTTCTGGGGCACTTCTACTGTTTCAGTCACATCTGGCTGGTTTTGAGAAGGAATCAGTTTAGGGATTTTTAATGTTTACTTCCATACACATATTTAAAGATCAAATAGAAAATTAAATCCACAGAAATTTTTTTATTGTTGTTGTTTAGTAACACAGAGTAAACTTACTAATAAAAACTAATTTATATTTATGTAAGAGTTTAGTTTTGAAAGCTTTTCCACTTTTACTATCTCACAAAATTTTCAGAAAAGTCTTGCGATATACTATTTGATATTTTGTCCATTCTACATTTTTCTCTTTAAGTATTGCTGTATGCCTACACCTGCGATCAAGGGAATTGATTAGGTAACCCTGCACAGCATCCTATTCAATATTTATTTCATTTCTGGGAACTAGTTTATTCACTTTGTGTTTCATATATTCTATATTATATGCTCTCCTAGCCTCTCCTGGTTTCTATTTTCTATATAAACTCCTACACATGTATGTGGAGGGAATAGAGAGTGACAGTGTTCAGACAGCCTGCTGAATTTAAATCTGAGTACATTTCTAGGTGAACCCATTGGATCTGTTTACTCAGGCTTTGGGGACTTCAGTCCCCCTAGACTCTGGCCTCAGACTTTTGGCTCCACATACCAGAAGACCCTGTAAGAGGTGTCATCCCTCCAACCCCATCTCCTTGCTCTGGGGTTCCAGCATTACTTGGCTTAGCCTGTGGTATGCATATATAATCACTCAATAAATTGAAGTTGTCAATACCATATTTTGCCATTAAAAGTGATGTTTTATTTTAAAAGTATTTTCAGGGGTTAGCATTACATAGGTAGAGAATAAAGGTAACCGAGAGGCAGAGATTTTAATGACACTATATTACTGTTTATTCAGTCAGAAGGAGCAATCTAAAGTTTTATTACAGTTGTATCATATTATTTATATCACATCAAATCAAGCAAATTTTTGCATTTTTAATTGATTTGAACACATTTATACAAAATATTTTTAAAAACTTACTTCCCCTTGTGTGTTGGGCACCCTCTTGTCATCTATTTCTGTAAGAGAAGTAGGTATAATGTATTAGGCATGTAATATTCTTTCTTGTAATATATATATTAACATTTTCAACAACACAGATAAAAATGATTTAATAATTGCCTTATACAAAAACTACAACTTACAGCTAAGAAGGAGAGGAGGACAGAGGTGGGTAGTTTCCTTTTGATATAACCTTCTCCCAAAGGTTCAAAAAAGTTATAGAAAAAGCTTGACATCCCAGATTTCTCACCTTTCAGCAGTCCAGAAAGGGGACCAGGGAAGTGACTCTTGGAACAAAGTTAGGTGTCATCAGCCTCACAGTTAAGGTGTCAGGAACCTCCTCTCCTCCGCCACTATCCATTAATGAGAGCCTTTGTCAAATTTCCTCAAGTTTGTCACTACCCAAATCAAATCTCCTTTCCCACTCAGTCCAATCACCATGACTACAAGGAAGGCAGTATCCTCTATATATATGTATCTGGAAAGAACTAATTGCTCCATCAAATATTTCTTATGACAGTGCTTGGATGGCTTCTTATGATTGTGCTGTGTATGAAGGGTTGTGACGAACGGTGAGGTGGAGGAAGAGGTGCTTACACATGCCCCTTCCACAGCAGCAAGATGTTCTGGGCTGGGTTTCTTTTTTACCTCGTCACCTACATTGTATGGTGTCTGCCTCTTGGCTTCTTCACCTAGTTCCCCTTTCCTGATCCTTATGCTAGGCCCAAGGCTCAAAGACTAACCCCATGATCCAAAAACTGCATGAGAAGTTCATCAAATAATATCTGCTTAAAGACAATGATGTAGATCTGTATTGACATGAAAATACATGCTATATAAGTGAAAAATATTTCAAACTAAATGAATGGTATTTTTATTTAATAAAGGATAGATATATGTAGATAAAGTGATATATATATGCATAGAAAACTACCAGTATGTTAACGGTAGTTATCCTGGGGTGATTGAATAACACATTCTGTTTTATCCCTATCTGTACTGCTTTTCTTTTTATAACAAGCATGTATTACTTTTATAACAAAAAAGCAGTGTATACATATGTATGTGGATACACATATATATGCACACAAATATATACATATATGTAGTAGAATTTCTCTATAAATCCAACCATGCCTGAAGTTGATATTTCATATAGTAAGAGAACAAACTGGCTAAACAGCTAGAATGGGAATAGTATATGGAACCATTGTTTATTCTAATCTGATATCTTGCTTACTAAATGTTAAAAAGTTATGGAAACTTCTGATACATTGTACTTTCTTTATATAAGGGAGGACAGACAGTTTAGTATGGCAATCACAAGTGTCTGATGCAATAACTGTAAGTATGTGGGGCATTTTCAGGCAGCTATGAATATACTAAATTGAACAATCCTGTCTATCAATGTGCACTATTTTTTTGCTATCACATTATTATTAAATATCAAATATGATCCACTGTAACAATGTACTGTGATCCATTGGATGATTAAATGCCAGTGGGGTTCCTTAATATTTTGCTTTTGATTAGGATTTACAAAATCCAACCCAGGACCTATAACTTCATGTTTTAGAAACACAATGGGATCTGATCATTCAGATTTTTACTTTCCCTACTGTCTCACTACAACGCCCACTAAAACAGTGTTTTCCCAAGGCAATTATGAGGGCCTCACTGTTAAATATTTCAATGAAAAAAGGTTTGTTTTGTTGTTGTTGTTGAGTTCTGCTGATAAAATCAATTATTTATGTCGTGAAGGCAAGGATTAAAAAAAATCAGTCTTACATTCTTGTCTTGAAATTGAAAAGTGAAAATTAAATAACTAACTTTTCAGGTCAAATTGACTCAGACAAAGGTACAACGGAAGCCAATAACAGATCATAGTTGCCAGCTCTTTACACAAAAACATCAAAATGTTCTTAATAATGTCTCCTTTTTTTTTTCCTCAGGGCCTCAAATTCTGACCCCGTTGGCAGTCCCAGAAGTCTTTAGGAAACTGGATCCCACATGAAGCATAAGAATATACCCCTGTCTTCAAATATTGTTTAGCTCTCTCATCAAACCAGAAAAAAAAAAATACTATTTTGGAGTAGGGTTGAACAAAATCAGTGTGTTAGTAGATTACCCATAATCACAAACTATAAATTTTCTGAAAGAGGCTTTTGTAGCTATTCCAGCCATATCTTGTCTATATTTCTCCATTTCTCAAGGACCACTTAGTCTGAAAGAAGAAATTTCTTGGTTTGGGAGGAAAATGTAAAACTCATCTAAGTATAACATTTTAAGAAATATTGTCATCATTAAAGATGAAGATAGAAACAGAAATTTCTGTTTTGAGTATTGATTAGTTAGAATGCTCTTAAGATATTTAAATTCATGAAAGGAACAGGACAAACTGAGAATGCATGTGGATACACACGTGAACTACAAACACCCAGCGTCTCCTTGTCTTTGTCAATGAGATCTCATTCAATTTTGGAAAACTAGTTGTAATAAAAAATTAAGTGCCTACAAAAATGAAGTGTAAGAGCAAAGGAAACATAAAGAACATGGTCAAAAAATAAGGAAAAGTGAACTATAATAGAATGAGAACTATAAAAACTAAGAAACGGGCAGAATGCAGAGACAACACTAAGGAAAGCCTAAAGAGCCATGATTGAGGCTGGCAGAAAAATCTGTCTTGGAGAAAGCACTGTAGAGCATACATAATATCTAATACTGTTTCTTCCATTTGTCTGTCGTGACCACACTTAAGCCACATAAAATTCCTGAATTACAGAGTTTTCCTCATGTGTGAAATGGGAAAGAGGAAGCATAATAATTCTTACTCTGCCTTCCTCGTTTTCTCATAAGTTTGTTTTGAGGAATAAAAAAATGAAAAAATGAGAGCACAATTTCCCACACCTTAAGTGCAGACTATAACTTCTTTCCAAAGAGTGCAGTATGGAAAAGGAGCAGGAGGGAATGAGTATCTTTATGGTGGGAAACTTAATTCTGCCAGGTAACCAAGGGCAATACAAGTCATAAATCGTGTTGATCCCTTGCTATGATGCTATGAAGACGAGACTTTATATCAATGATCTTCCTCCTCAAACCCCTTAAGCCTAGTCTAGTCATGAGAAAAACATCAGATAAATCCCAATACAAGGGCATTGTACAAGATTGCTGACTAGTACTCTTCAAAGCTGTCAAGGTCATGAAAAACAAGAAAAGTCTGAGAGACTGTCATAGCCAAGAGGAGCCTAAGGAGACATGATAAATGTAATGAGGTATCCTAAATAGGATTCTGGAACAGAAAAAAAGGCATTATAAAACTATCTCAATAAACTATGGGTTTCAGTTAATTAAAAAAATCATTATTGGGTTATTAATTATAACAATTAAATAGTAATGACTTAGAATATTAAGAATAGGGAAACTATGTGTGAAGAAGGTGCTCCATGGGACTCAATGTGCCCTTCGTTCAATTTTTCCATAAATCTAAAACTCTTTAAAAAAATTAAGCCCATTAATAAAAACTTGAAAAATAAAAAATCACTAAATCCAAATAAAATCACCCTAAGAGTACATTTTTGTTCTTACTGTCAGAATTCTGCGTGTATTTTGAAGAGCAACAGAGAGTCATGATTAGAAAGTAGACAATGTAACTAAAAACAAGGTCATGAAAATATCATTTAAAAGTGTTATATAGGGCCAATTAAAGAGGTATAAGGAAGGGCAAGAGTGAGCTTACAAAGAGAATATTTCAAAGTTTAGTTGAAGTTGTTGAAAGCTGATGCAAGTAAAAATGCGTTAGAGGAAAAAATGGGGAGTTAAACAATTTTCAAATAAGTCCATAATGATGGGAGCACTTTACCTTGATTTACTTACTGACTGAATGTGGGGAGATAATGGAACAAAGTATAAAATAAAATACCACTAGTATCTGTTTGATTATACATATTCCCCAGCTTGCTGCTTCTGTGCATTTATTCCCCATATCCGGAAAACTCCTGCCCTCATACCAAATACTACTATCCCTCAGAGTTCTGTTCAAACAGCATTTCCTCTGGGAAATCTTTCCCAATTCATGTCTCTCCTATGCTCAATTGGAACTCATCTCTTCCCCAACCAACACCCACAGCACTTCCTTTACTCCTGTCTCATAGAACTCACCACCATATTCCCTATATCATGTCCATTAGTGTTTTTATCTCCCCAGGCAACCTGCAAAAGAATGAGGATTATCCTCTATGTTTGATTTTTCCACATCTCTGAGCACAATAGCATAGCTGACACACAATAACAACCTGTCAAATAAATTTATCTTAATGCCTATGTTTCATAAAACCAGACCATCTGTTTGCTGCTTCTCTGCATTCCAAATTACAATAGTAGTGCAATTATTTGCTCATAGTAGGTGCTAAATAAATACTTTTAACAATTTTTAAGTGTTCAGTTTGCAAACTTTTTAAGGCAGAATCCATTATTTCCATTTTTAAAAATCAATGTACTAGGTTCAAATGCTACAGACACTCAAATTCTTATAAATATTGCCTAAGTGGCTCAAAGGGAATCTTACAGGAAAAATAAGGATGTATGACTTCCCTCTGTTGGTTTCTAGAGATTGAGAAGATATCTATTTCAAGGACAATATGTATAAGACAAATTAAAAATAAGCGGTAGGCAAGGTCAAATCAAACATATAATTTTACAGAAACTAGCCTTAGACAATAACTAAAACCATGGAAAGGAATGATTTATTCTGGATATTGGCTGCTAAAGAGCACTGACCCATATATAGAATGCTTTGGTAAGAAGAGACTCAATTTCTTAGACTAAACCCCAAAGATACAGACTTTTGATGAATTTAGATAACAGAGGGTCACTTGAATCTTCATTTTAGGCAGCTATTTTGGAAATGTGAGGGAAAAAGTCAGTTTAGTGGAAATTGGAGGGCTTCCAATAAAAATAGTCTTGTAAATTCATTCTTTGAAGACTCTTCTTCTCAAAAGCAATAGCAATGGCAGATTAAATACAAAAAGAGATGACTAAAAAGATAGAGCCACAGTCAAAAATTAGTTAAACATCTCCAAGGACCATAAATACAAGAAAAGCAAAATGCAATAAGTAGGTTGGAAACCATGGGGCCTGCAAGTCTTTAGATCCAGAAGTCGACTGAGGCAACTAGAACTTCTAATCTCTCAGCAGAACTGACTTCGTGTGAAAGACAAAGGCCAGACTTGCTGCCTGGAAGTGGAAGCAGGGCTCTCTCATCTGTGTTGAGAAAGGCACTCATCTGTGTATCTAGCGAGACGGGAGAAAGTGGTCATTTTAGAACAGGCCACCACAAGCTAGGTAAGTGCCTCTGCTTTACTTCTAGTATCATCATAAAACAGGAGTCTTTGATGTCCCAATTAGGATCTCATTCTAGATGACAAGTATATAGTATTGAATAAAGAAAGACTCAAGAACATTAACAAGGAAGAATGAGCATAAAGGAGAGAAAACTCCCATTCACAAGGAGTTGAAAATTAAAATTTCAAAACATAAGAAGAAAACGAAAATTCATTTTTAGGAATGCTGCTTAAAAAGCAAGTGGAAGATGAATTCTTCCAGGTGAAATGAAAACATCAGAGCGATTTGAAAACATCAGAGCAGTTTTAAAATGTCTCTAAAATGCATATATTTTGGACTTACAAAGAGATGAAGAAGAAAGTATAATTTCTCATGAGAAATCATGAAGCCAGAAGGAAGCAGCACAACAGTCTTCAAGTACTGAACAAAATGAACTATCAACTGTAGAATTTGATATTCAGTAAAATCATCCTTTAGGAATGAAAGAGAAATAAAGTTTTTCTTTATCCACCATTAGACAAAGGAAACCAAGAGAATTTGCCAGTAGCAGATATACCCTCACTAGCAGATATACCCTAAATGAATGGCAAAGGAAGTCCTCTATAACCAGAAGAAAAAGGATTGAAAAAAGGAGTCTTAGAACACCAGGAAGAAAAGAAGAATAATGGAAAAAGCAAAAATGTGAGTAAATATCATAGATTTTGCTACCTCTCTTGAATTGTCTACATTATGTTTGCCAAGTAGATAAGAAATTATGGTTCTCAACCTATATAGAGGGAATATTTAAGACAATCATATAAGTAAGAGATGGTAAAGAGACTTAGAGGGAAGTAAAGACATTTAGAGGGAAGTTTCTATACTCTGATAAAAGTTGGCACCAGCAAACTGTGATAAGTATATATGCATAATAGCACAATTGCTAAAAATCCATACAAAGAGATACACTCAGAAATGTTATAGATACATCAAAATGGAATTATAAAAATGTTCAAGTAACCTAGGCAAAGATAAAAAAAAACAGACACTAAAAACAAAATGACAACTGGAAAACTAAAATGGTAGATGTAAGTCCTAACATAGCAGTAATTATATTAAATATAAATGGCCCAAGTAAACCAATTAAAAAACACACTGGGCCAAGTGTGGTGGCTCATGCCTGTAATCCCAGCACTTTGGGAGGCCAAGGCAGGTGGATCACCTGAGGTCAGGAGTTCGAGACCAGCCTAGCCAACATGGTGAAACCCTGTCTCTACTAAAAATATGAAAATTAGCCAGGTGTGGTGGCACACACCTATAATTCCAGCTACCAAGGAGGCTGAGGCAGGACAGTCACTTGAACCCAGGAGGCAGAGGCTGCAGTGAGCTGAGATCATACCACTGCATTCTAGCCTGGGTGACAGAGAAAATTGTCTCAAAAAGAAAGACACACACACACACACACACACTTATACACACACATTGGCACAGTGGATAAAAATCAAAATAATCTAACTATACACAAGGGCATTATGTTGAGTGAAAAAAAAAAGCCAATTTCAAAAGGTCACATACTGTGTAATTCAATTCATATAACATTCTTGAATGACATTTTGTTATTCAAGATGGAGAAGAGATTAGTAGTTGCCAGGGATCAAGAATAGTGACAGGAGGAAGGAGTGAGTATAAATATAAAGTAGTAGCAAGAGGGAGATCTTTGTGGTGATGGAATAATTCTATTTGATTGCCATAGTAGGTATACAAATCTACATAAGTGATAAAATGCCATAAAACTATAAGCACACATTGTACTCATGTCAATTTCATGGTTTTGTTATTGTACTGTAAATGTTACCATTACAGAAAACTCAGTGAAAGGAACCTGGAACCTCTCCAGGCTATGTTTAAAACTTTCTGTGAATCTTTTATTTCCAAATTAAAAGTTAAAAGAAACAAATTATGACAACAAAAATTCAAGATTGGAAATAATTTAAGAGAAAATTAATAAATCAAAAATGTTACTGAGAAATTTACCCAAATCCAATACCAAAATATAAAGATATAAAATACATGAAACAAAGGTAAACAGACATAAGGAAGAGATTAAGAATCTGGCCGGGGGTGGTGGCTCAGGCCTGTAATCCCAGCACTAATCCCAGAGGAAAATATAAAATTAGCCGGGCGTGATGGCAGGCACCTGTAGTCCCAGCTACTCAGAAGGCTGAGGCAGGAGAATCACTTGAACCCGGGAGGCGGAGGTTGTGGTGAGCTGAGATCACACCACTGCACTCCAGCCTAGGCAACAGGAGCAAAACTCTGTCTCAAAAAAATAAATAAATAAAATAAATAAATAAATAAATAAAAATCTGCAAAATCATATAAAAGAGCAGATTCAGAATGAGAGGATAAAAGAAATGTTAGAAAATGTTTTAGAAGTGAAGAGATACATAAATATTATAAATAAAACAGATGCCAAGAAAGTTAATGAAAATAACTCTACGCCCAGACCATGGAAGTAAAAGTTTATAACATCACATTTAAAGAGAAATCTCGAGGGTAACGAGAGCTAGAAAGGACAATTATTAACTGTGGAAAAATCTCACCTGCAATAACAAATGGCAAAGGCAAAGGCATGGAAGTAAACAAAACTATTTTTCTACCCACTAAGTTGTATTCAAAAAGGACAAATTACAGCCATTTTCAGACAATCGAAAAAGATCAATAGTTACAATGACCTTTATTTTATCAATGAATAAGATCAACTTATATTTATACATTCCAGAGTGTTTAAAAATAAAAGATCAACTATTTGCTCAAAGTGAATAAAACAAATATTTGTACATTGTATAAACCCTTTAGCTGAAAACATTTTTCACCACAACTAGATTATACATCTTCAAACAGAATGGAAGATGGAGGAAACTGCAGACAATTGTTTCCAAAGCTAATTTTGTCCTACTCTAAGAGCAGAATTGGTTTGTTTTTCTTACTAATATCTTTCTTGAACGGATGAAATTATCAACATAAAAGTCCTTTCTTTTAAAAACATACACTTTTGTTTTGTGTACTAAGCCTGTTTTTCCTGGTTCCAAAATAACTTCAATTTCCTCCTTATTCTGAATTTTTGGTGAGTACCAAGAAACAGAAAATTTCTTTTTAAAAGGGAAACATATTACTACATTTTGTTTAGAATTCAAACATATGATTTTTTTTTCTTGGCTCACTCATTTGGGAGCTATTCTAATGAGCTGACAGGAAGTCAGTCTATTTTAGTCATCTGTCAATAAATTATGATTTTATTTTACTAAAAATATTCGAACATGTTAATAAAAATTGTATGTTTTGTGATTTCGATTAATTTTACAACAAAAGGTTAAAACACAAATACTAATCCTAAGATTAAGTGGATAATATCTTTTTCTTAATTTACAACAGGGCAAGTTGAGCAGTGAAGTGGCAGCCTGCTGTGTTGGGGTGATGGCCTCACTTTTGTCATATTAATGTGAGATACATAAGCAGGTGAGTGTCAGAGGAGAAAGTAGGATTGTGGGCAATCCTAAACCAGTTAGTTAGGTAGAATTCACTGAAATCGAATTAAATTTCACAAAACTACCATTGCTGTGTGGGATGATATGACACACAAAAGAAATAAACTTGATTATTTCACTTATCAAGGCATTCCTTTGGCATTGTCTAAAAATAACTATTAGCTGATAGAGCCAAGCATGTCTGCTCTAATAGGAGAAAGGAAATTGAGATTTCCCAATATTCTTTTCTTGCCATGACAGAGACTAGATTTGTGTTCAATGATACGTGTTTTTCTCACCATTCCATTGACACTTTTTTAATCTGATGATTAACTTTTATTCCATCCCTTAAAACTAATCCTAGGAAAGAGGTTAGAGAAATTTCCTGAATTACCTGGAGCGACAAAGAAAAACTAAAAGCTAAGTTTTTATTTATATTGCTAGCATTTTTGTTAGATACAACGGTATTTGATACCTTTTAACTTCTATCAAATTTATTATTTAAAAATCATCAATCTACAATTGATGCTTAATAATTTTGTCAAAAATATTAAGTATTAATCATTGTATTATCATGATTTTTTTTTTTTGAGACAGAGTCTCACTGTGTCGCCCAGGCTGGAGTGCAACGGCGCGATCTCAGCGGCTCACTGCAACCTCCGCCTCCTGGCTCAAGCAATTCTCCTGCCTCAGCCTCCTGAGTAGCTGGGATTGCAGATACGCACCAGTATTATCACAATTTAAAAAAGGGTTTTGTAAAATATTAACTCTCAATCTCCACTAAACCTAAAGCATCTCATATACACTCTAATATCAAAAAACAAATGGTTTAACTGTATTTAAAGAGTGGGAATAAACATAGAGAGGTCATTATGTCAATATCAAGTTTACTCTAATGTGTGAGTAAATTTTATGATTAAGAAGTGTTGTCTAATTGTTTTCTAAGGCAGTGGGACTCACCTAGCACAGCTGTGAAAATTCCACATCTTTTCACACTGAAGTTTAAATTGAAAAATAGAGGCCATGTAAGTTTATGAAGTATGGTGATAAAGTTATTTCGTGACCATTTTTTTTAAATGTCTATCAATGGAAATACTGTAACTGATGTGGTGGTAATATTTAGCTACCAGAAAAATCCATGGCTAAGCCTTATGAATATTATCACTTCTCCCTGTATAGGCCTGCACTGGAAAAGTCATTCATTAAACTACAGTTTAATGAATTAATTACACCTCTCATGGTAACCATTACTGGAGGCTGATTCTTTACCTCTCCACCTCCTTTAATCTGTAACAAGAGAGTGATGGCTACAATTCCACAGACTTTAAACACCGGTCAGCATTTAAGTTTTTCTTCTATCTTTCAGGAGGCACTAAGAACATATTTTGCACAAAAAACACTAATAAGATTGCAGAATAAAAGTCTCAATCATGCATATATTCTTTCCCCACTTCTTTTACTCTTCTGTTGAGTTAGTGCTTAAAACAAATACCGCACCTTTCTCCATCAATTTCCTCCATGAAATTCAAAGTATTCAGGTGAGGATAGGTTATTTTCACATCCAGCCTGTGTATCTCGCTGGATCATGAGAAGCTCAGCTGCTGCTGTTGTTTTGTTTTTGTCTGAAGGCAGGATGTGTTTGATTCTCTTTTTAAAGTTACTCAAGAGAAAATGTTGACTGCTGTAATAAAAATCTGGATGAAATTGTAGTACAATGTGTTCTGAGACTCATACTCTAGGAAATGTATGCAGAGTACACTGAGATTAATAAATGAAGTGGAAAAATCTTCTATATTAAAATGTTTTTCTTTTGAAATTTCCTGTCAGTTTTGCATGTGTTTTATGCTGTGCTTTTTGCCAAAGTTTAAGTATTGGCTTGTGGATGACAGGTGAACAGATATGATTGAAGTAAGAGTAGTGCTTAATTTGGCTAGGATCTGGAAGAATCAAATAAATAGGCAAGGCTGTGAAATCAATGGATGACTTATTGCTACAGTGTGACACTATGATCAGAGAACCAGGTAAGGCTGGCATCTGAGCAGGTAGTCCTGACATGCTGTTCAGAATTAACACATGAACAGAATACACAAGCAGAGGCTTGGAGGGTGGAGAGTGGGCTGCAGAGGCAGCACTTTTGTATCCAAAAGACCAAACTGAAATAAAGTCAGCAGATGGAGTGGAGTTCTGAGAGATAATTTAGTCCTAAAGACCAAAATTAGGCTTTTTAAAGAACAGTACAAGATAGCAAGGTGGTATAAACAGATGGTGAAGATAAACTTCTATGAAATCAAGCATTAGCATCAGAGACACAGCCACTGACAGCCTGGCTGTGAGAGGAGAATAGTTACTAGAAAACTGAGTAGAAACTATAGGGGATAATCTATATAAAACTAGGAAAGTAAACAAACAAAAAACTTGCCTTGATATTAAATTTTGCAGTTCTGCTTGAAGTAGTATGGATCGGTATACAGCAGGCCAATGATATTGCTTAACAGAACTATAAAAATAGGATAAATTATAAAAGACAGCAAGACCTGACAAAGCAAAGAAAACTACAGAGAGCAGAGACATTCAGAACTAGAGGCTCACTATTCAAATTTGGCCTCTGGCAGAGCCCCACTACAGGAGAACAGAAAATCCACAAGATATTTTGGCAATTGTGTAATAGTAGAGTGATAAAATTGAAGACTTCAGGGAATTAAAACATGCAATTTGTCTCTGCCTTAAGACATTTGAGAGTTTCTGAAGCTATACTGGGTAAGTGAATAAATAATATGGAAATCTCTTGAAAACAGAACGTAAATTTAAAAAATACAAAGACCACAGACCATTAGTTGAAAGGCCTAGAAAATATACAAATCAGAGGTAAACTGAATTGTATTAAAACTAAAATTGGGACTTTCCTAGCACAATTTATTATTGGAATACATGATCAGTTTCCTACTCTCCCTCACAGAGGAAAAGGTAAACCCCTGCATGTTTTGGGGCCTGAAAGAATGTTTAGCATATCTCTCAGTTTGATGTTCCACCCCTCTGTGTAATAAGTTGAATAGTATCCCAGTTTGCAGTCAAGGGATTATATTCAGCCAAGGCTGCAAACTGGGACACTATTCAAAACCTTAGTATATTTTCATTAGCTTTTGTTTATAATCTTTTCCTGCACTATTTTGTGGGAAAAAAATAATTGTGTAGAGAAGTAGCAACAGAGAAAAACAATTTATGTTCCTCTTTTTGAGGTGCCCTAGAGAGATTTTTTTTTTTTTTTTTTGAGATGGAATCTCATTCTGTTACCCAGCCTGGAGTGCAGTGGTGGCATGATCTTGGCTCATGGCAACCTCCACTTCCCAGGCTCAAGTGATTCTCCTGCCTCTGCCTCCTAAGTAGCTGGGACTACAGGCACCCGCCACCACACCCAGCTCACTTTTGTATTAGTAGAGATGGGGTTTCACCATGTTGGCCAGACTGGTGTCAAACTCATGACCTCAGGTGATCCGCCTGCCTCGGCCTCCTAAAGTTCTGGGATTACAGGCGTGAGCCTCCATGCCTGGCCTGCCTCAGAGATTTAATCATAAGGACATCAGTGCTATCTTTGACAGTCTCCGAAGGAATTTACCATCAGATCTCTGAAAACAACAGTGAAATCTCAATTATCACATTTCAGCAGATTCTCCATTTTTGTATCCAACATGTTTCCCATCCAACTACTCACCAGGCCCAGCACTGCTTAGCTTCCAAGATCAAATGAGATGGGGCGCTTTCAGGGTGGTAGGGCAGTAGACTGTATCTAACATGTTTGAAGGTAGAATCTCTTTCTTTACAGTGATCCTTGGATTACAACTATTGACTAGGTCATCTACAGTTGAACAATATAAGGAGGGGACAAAACTAATTCAACACAATCATTGACCCATGAGCCTTCAGAATTGAATGGGAATAAATCAAAGAGAAATGAAAGAAATTGTTATGCACAGCTCAATTTCATTTTGCATGTATATTTGCCATTTCCTTGTGTTATTAGCATTCTAGCATAAAATCAATCTGTTCAAAGTGCCAGAGAAATCTATCATGTATTTCTTACCTATAGCAGAGGATTAGAATTATAATTTCTTTTTAGTAAGGCTAAATGTAGTAGGGCTATGAAAATCTCCTAAGCCAGCTATAGTGAAGCCTGTCTTCCTGACTTATCAAACTCTCCTCCTTTCCAAAATGAGTTGTGTTTATAAGCCCTTTGCTGGGCTCTGTTGAAGGCCTATCATTTGGGGCTTCACTTTAAGCCACTAGGTAGTGGTTTCAGTTGTGTTTTTCTTTGAGTTCTCAGAGTTAGTCAAAACTGGGGCCCAAACTGAAACCACCAGAATAATAAAGTTATATGCACTGGAAAGGGGAATGTGGGGAAAAGAAGAAAATGTTAAGAATAGTTTTACCCTGTTGTGCCAAGATTCACACAGCTGTATTTTTCTTTCAATATTACTTATAGCTTTCCATTTTAAATGATGAAAGTGGGAACATAACCTCATTACTTAATAGATTTTTATCTCTCTGAACCCCCTAAAATGGCTCATTTTAGGGGATGCCAATAAGAACCTGGTATAAGATATTCTCTGTGGAAATAGCGGTGGAAATGACAAAGAAAACACAAGATGGATTATGTTGATTTATTCAAAAAGAACTCTCAACTAGTAATTATCTCATGATTCAGGTTGGAAATCTTCCAAACTACCTTTCTGCTTATATTTCATAATTTCTGCTGCCTCTTCCAAGCACAGTAAAAGAAGAGCAGAAAAAGCAGATTATTTGAAACCTCAAGAGTCTGCTTTTCATTAGTATTCTCAATTTTTATGAACTTAGTTTCTCTTATAAGATATATTTTATCCTACCACACAACCATTTTATATGAGAGCCAAAGAACTATTGCATCATCTTATCAGTAGTGATTTTTCAATCACTGGTACAATTTTTTCTGCCTTCTTGGAGTTTGAATTTGCCAATTTGCTCCAGAAAATAAGTTGGTTCACTTAATGGATGGGTTTTCTTTGGGGATGACATCAGTTTAAACAGCAATATTTATTCCAGTAATTCTAGTTTTTTAAAAAAGTGTATCTTCTTTTGAGCAGAGAACTGATTGTAAACATACTTTTAACATAACTTTTACAAATTAGAAATAATTATTAGATGTTTTAGGCAATGTTGGAAAACTAATGATGTAATTATTCAATGTGCATTTAATCCTTTCCCAATAATATATTTTTATGTCATTTTGATCTATATATTCCTTTAAATAGGATTTGAATAATTTAGGTATTAGTCATTTTAAAACACTAATATTTCATTTTTCTACATAAGATATCACAAAAGTATTCTCATCAGAGTCCCCAAATAAAGTCTTATGACCAATTTCCTTACAAGTAGAAGTAGGGGAAATAATTGAGGTGAGCATGAGAAAATTATTCAAAGGTTAACAATTTGAATGATGATGACAGGAAATTTTGAGAGCATTCACTTTAAAGATGGTTCTGAGAGGCACTGGAATTAGAATAGAATTAGCTGCTTACCACTATTTGAAATATTTAGTTCTCTTTTTACTTCACAGAAATGTTTTCTTTTTTTTTCCACATAGGTCGCTAACATTGACAGTGACTTACTAAATCTGCTTTGTAACTTGCATTAGTCAGCCAGAGCACATGTAACAGATTTTCATTTCTAGAGAAGATATTGGAATATAAAGGTAAACTTGTAAAATATTTCTTTATATATTGTACATTTAATTACTTGCCATGATTGTCCAACTTAAAATTATTATCAACGTATTTCCTTTTTTTTTTTTCCTTGAGACAGAGTCTTGCTCTGTTGCCAGGCTGGAATGCAGTGGCACAATCTCGGCTCACTGCAACCTCCACCACCTGGGTTCAAGTGATTCTCCTGCCTCAGCCTCCCGAGTAGCTGGGATCACAGGCGCATGCCACCACATCAGGCTACTTTTAGTATTTTTTTTTTTTTTTTTTTTTTTGAGTAGAGACGAGATTTCACCATGTTGGCCAGGAAGGTCTCGATCTCTTGACCTTGTGATCCACCTGCCTCGGCCTCCCAAAGTGCTGGGATTACAGGCGTGAGCCACTTCGCCTTTGAATTGCTAGTTAATAGTTTCTATGACTAATTTGGGGATTATCATTCATGTATAAAAACTGAAGCAAAGCTATTTTTAACACTGGGTTTCACAGAGAGTGGAACAGTGGTTACTAGGGATGAGGTAAGGGCAGGGGGAATGGGATGATATAGGTCAAAGTACAAAGTTGCATTATGTAGGTTAAGTAAATCTAGAGAACTAATGTACAACAGGAGGTCTATAGTTAGTAATGTATTCACACTGGTACTTTGCTAAGAGAGTAGATTTTAGGTACTCTTACCATGAAATAAAGGAGGAAAGGAAGGAAGAAGGAAGGAAGGAAGGAAGGAAGGAAGGAAGGAAGGAAGGAAAGAAAGAAATGTAGGAGGGGAGAGAAAGAAAAAAGTAACTATAAGAGATACTTGGTTTGTTAATTTGCTTGATTGTAGTAAACACTTCACTATGCATATGTATATTAAGGTAAGTATATCAAAACATCATGTTGTATATTTTTAATATATATACAGTAAAAGGTAAAATAAAATTAGGTTTCAATATATTCTTATAAAGCCAAATATGATTGGATATTTGATAATATTGAAGCTTTTCTACTTTGATCAAATTGCCAAATCATAGAATTGCTCATTTAAGTCATATTCTTATTTTATAGCTATGCTGTTTTATATCTTCCATGGATGAATAATTTATTTTTTCCAAACCCTTTTGCATTTTGAACTGTGTAGATATAACCATTGCAAATTTCAAAATAATTGTATCTGAGTATCACTATTATGAGTAAACCAACCATTATAAAAATAACATAAAATAAAGCAACATTCTCTTTAACTAGAATTCTGTATAACAAGAGGAAAACTTTTATTTTTTTAGTTATAGATGGAAAATTTATTCTTAAAATCACAAGATGTTACTGTACACATTAAATACATATGGATGATTATAAACAAAGTGGTAATCTTTTCATGGCTTAATCAACTGAAGGCATCCTATCATCAATGCAAGTTTTTTTTTTGTTACTAACAGAAAGAGAGGTCAATGGAAAAATATCCTTAAAATCCTATTTCACTTTCTATAAGTTTTTATCGCCTTGAAAAATATAGAAGTTAGTTTTTGTCACTTGATCATCTGAAATAAACATTCACTTTTCATCCTAAATAACATGCCTCAAAAAAAGCAATGCTTTATTTATTGAGTTTTAAAGATTGAAGGATTAAATATCTGTGTAATTGGATTCTGTTTTCAGCTCTTGGTATTTTTACCTATCCCGAAAATCTTAACCTTCATGCAGTTTCTCAGTTTTCTTGTCTCAAATGTAATTTACTTGAGGGTTGCACAGTGTGTTCTAAACTGCAGTGATTATTTCTAGTAGCTATATGGAAGAACTGTGAAAGGACAGACCTGTAACAAGATACCAACTCAATATGTTTGGTACCAAGTTCAGATAGGAAAACAGAATATACATATATCTATAGATGATAGAGAAACAGAAAGATGAAGGAAAAGGAACTTTATCTTTGTATAAGCCTTAAACTAACCATTTTTTTCTCATAATGGTGATAAACGAGAAAAATAGAATAAAAACATATTTAAATGCAGTTTGTAGATTAACGCCTATGACAATCTGTGTCTTATATGTAAGGTTGTCTGTCACCATGGATCAAAATGTGCCCAATATTTTAACAATAATTTATTGCATATATACTCTGTGCTATGCATCCTTTTAGGAACTGACGTCACACCCTCCTGGGGAGTTTAAACTCTATTGAAAAAGACAGATGATTAAAAAGCAACCACAGTACAGTATGATAAGTAAGGGCTGCAACAGACGAAGCACCGAGTGTGGGAGAAGCATATATCAAGGGCATCTATCTTATCATTTTTTTCCTTAAAGGAAATAAATCTTTATAAGCTTGCTGCTGAGATGGCCAGCATAGGTGAGTGGGCAAGGAAGTTGGGTGGGGTAAGACTGGAGATGAGAAAAGATTTTCATCAGATGAAACAGCTTGTGGGAATGTCCCTGAGGTGTGAGAGAGCATGACGTTTTTTAGAAACTAGAAAAAGCTCAAATATTTGGACTATAGAATGCCAGGGGTGAGTTCAGAGAGAAGGGGTTGAAGATTTAGTAAGACTAGATGATTCAGGGATTTGAAACTGTATGAAGTTTGTAGTTTATTCCAAAAGTGATGGAAAACCAATGGAGGGTTTTAAGCAGAAAGAGGCATGACCAGATTTCTTTCGTAGAAAGATCATTCTGACAGTTATGTGGAGAATGAATTGGAGGAGTCCATCCTGGATACAGGTAGCTCAGTTAGGAAGACATTGCAGTTATTCAGGTGATGGATGATGAAGGTGGAACCAGGTGAGAGAGATGCTTAAGGGAAAGAATGGACTCGACTTGCACACTGACTCGACATGGGTGAGGGTGGGGGAACAGGTGACAGGAAAAGTGAGTCAAACATTACATGCAGTTTCTGGCTTAGATTTTGAGTTCATGGAATTGTTCATATTGTGGTACTTATTGATTATCCAAGTGGTTAGAATTCAGATATAGTCACTCTCTGTAGTGAAAGCGGAGCTGAAGACACAGATTTAGGAGTCTTCAGCACCTAGGTGGTCAATAAAGCCATGAGAGAGGATGAGAATGCCCAGGAAGACGGTGGAGGACTAGAGAAGCAGAGGGCCAAGATAGCAACTCTGAGTAACAGCAACAAATAAGGAATAGACTGCAGGGAAGAGGCCTGTAAAAAGACACAAGAGAAGCCAAGGATTCGAGGGGAAACCTCATGGTAACCTACACAACTTACGTCAGCATACTCTTCAGGGTAGGCATGAAGTTGTCCCGGATCAGCTACTCCACATTTACATGAGTGGCACATGTGTAAACTGCTTACACATGGCGTGCGGTTTAGGTAGATCATTTGTATCATACCATGTCTGGGCATATATGTGGAAAAAAAATAGATACTTTATAGAGCTTTCTCCAATTTTTTTCATGTTCTATGCTCGATTTCAACATAAATAACATTACGGCAGATAAATCAGATATCCTTTTCCTTGTTATTTTGCTTATTAAAGTTTTTAAATAAGTATTTTGAGTTCAGTATATAATAACCATATTTCAGACCTTTTGAGGAGGCTTGGCAGGAAGTTGAGGGTATCACAAGACTCTTTGGAAATCTCTTCTTGTAAAATAAAATTTTGGTGGTTTAAGAAAATAATCCAGAAACAGATGGATCAAATTTACTTCCACACACATGAATTTGAATACAAAGTGGTTGACCAAATGCATTTTGCATTCATCTAAATATAACTCTGTGAGTACTGAACTGGCAAAAATGCTGAGTTGTGTGCTCTTTTGCTTTTCTAATGTTTGGCCATTATGTTTTAATAGTCAATTTTTAAAAAATTTTTCTGGTGGCTCATTGTTTGCAGTTGCTTACATATTTTTTAAGGTTAAGGAGAAAGTTTTTAAACAAATATTGTTGTTCAAGTTTTTTAAGGATTCTTATTGTAGCAGATATTTCAGATGCCCTGCATCCAGAAAGGCTCACAATTATCTCTAGTTGACCGAACCTATCTCATTTTCTGTTCTTCTCTTAAAGCTAATACCTCCAGCTTCCCTGGTACCTTTTAATGTGACTTGGTTTCAGTACCACGTTTTCCTGTTTGTCTCATGACTTGATGCCACCTCTTAAAGGCTGGTGCACAGAACTGAACACAACATTCCAGACCAAGGTATAAGGCATTACAATTCTGCTATTGTAGCAGAGGACTAATAGGCTCTTGTTTAACTTCATTCCACCTCAACCTCATACCACATGCATCTTTCCTCTTTCTCCCTAGGGCATTCTCTGACCCTAGAAGAATCAAATACAGGTGAAGTTAATGCTCTTGGGGGACAGTTCACAGCCACTAGAGGACTGAAGCCGGTGAGTGAAAACTTCAGCCTCCTGTTTTCAGGTGGGCAGCCCCAGCAAGGTAGGCTAGATGCATCTTAGGAGGTCCCAACACAGTCAAGCCTTCATTTCACAGCAATGACCTTGATAATGAGTCTTTTATTTACTCCTTCTCTCACTTATTCTTGCTTTCTGAAATTCCATCCCAGATAAAGTACTTCCATCCAAATCCTTTTCTAGTCTCTGCATTCCAGAGACTTTAAGTCACTCATTTTTCATATTTATCTGTGACATGAAATAATACATCCTTGAACTTCATTGAACAAAGATCAAGAAGTATTTATTCTTCTTTAATGTTAATTGAAATTTTACCAAATAAGTAGAGTAAAAAAAGGAGTCATACTTTCTATTCTATTCCAGAAAACCTTCTTCAGTGAATACAACTACATAATTCAATTATCACAATTCAACGTGAGTAAGATGTGTTAAATACAACATATACTGACAGATAAGTGGAAGAGAGGGAGCTACATACACGGAAAAGGAAAAAGTATGACTGACCCAGATTACCAGAAGTTCAAAAAATAGTTGGAAAAATGGGATACAAACACATATATGAAATAACCACATATTAGATCAAAGGAATGTAGATAAATACATTATAAATTAAACTTTAAGCACTATAAAGCTGCCAAAAGCAGAATAAACAGAGGTTATGAATTTGGAGAAGGAAGCAAACATGATGACATTTTGTTGCTGGGTAAAGGGCAACTATATTAACATATGAAAGAACATACGGACGTATGTTATATGACCCCTTTGGTCTACTATGATAATTTTTTTGTTTTTCTTTTCTTATTTTTAAACTTTTTTGATTGCATTTTCTTAGCTCATACAGTTTATATACCGAAAGTGGCTACATTTGGGACAATTTTTTTTTTTTTTTTTTTTTGAGACAGAGTCTCTCTGTTGTCATCCTAGACTGGAGTCAATGGCATGACCTCAGTTCACTGCAACCTCCGCCTCCCGGGTTCCAGCAATTTTCCTGTCTTAGCCTCCCAAGTAGCTGGGATTACAGGCAGCTGCTGCCACAACTGGCTAATTTTTGTATTTTTAGTAGAGATAGAGTTTTACCATGTTGGCCAGGCTGGTCTCAAACTCCTGACCTCAGGTGATCCACCCGCCTTGGCCTCCCAAAATGCTGGGATTACAGGTGTGAGCTACCACGCCAGGCCTGGAACAATTTTTAGTAAGAGAAGTGCTTCATAAGAAGTTCATATCTAATGTCGATGACATATTCCATTTTTTAAAATTGTGAAGAAACTTAGATTAAAACACATCCAATGCAATTCCTATAAAGATATCAATATCATTTTTCACAGAATTAGAAAACAACAACCCTAAAATTCATATGGAACCAAAAAGGAGCCTGAAGAGCCAAAGCAATCCTATGCAAAATGAACAAATCTGGACGTATCGCATTACAGGAATTAAAATTATTCTACAAGGCTATAGCTACCAAAACAACATGGTACTGGTATAAAAGTAGACACCTAGACCAATGGAACAGAATAGAGAACCCAGAAATAAAGCCAGTTACTCACAACTAAATAATCTTTGACAAAGCATACAAAAACATAAACTAGGGACAAGACACCCTATTCAATAAATGGTGCTAGGAAAACTGGCAAGCCACATGTAGAGAAAACTGGGTCTCTACCTCTCACTATATATAAAAATCAAGTCAAGATGGATCAGAGTCTTAAATCTAAGACCTGAAGCCATACAAATTCTACAAGATAACCTAGGAAAAACTCTGTAAGACATTGGCCTAGGCAAAGAATTCATGACTAAGACCTCAAAAGCAAATGCAACAAAAACAAAAATATATAAATGGGATTTATTTAAACCAAAAAGCTTGTACATGGCAAAATAATAATCATTGGAATAAACAGAAAACCCATGAAATGGGAGAAAATATTTGCAAACTATGCATCCAACAAAGGACCAATATTCAGAATCTACAAGCAACTCAAACAAATCTGCAAGAAAAAAAATAAATAATCCCATTAAAAAGTGGGCAAATGACATGAATAGGCAGCTCTCAAAAGAAGATATACCGATGGCCAATAAATGTATGAAGAAAATGCTCAATATCACTAATCATCAGGGAAATGCAAATTAAAACCACAATGAGATACACCTTACTCCTGCAAGAATGACCACTATTAAAAAGTCAAAAAACAATAAATGTTGGTATGGATGTGGTGAGAAGGGAATGCTTAAAAACTGCTGGTGGGGATGTAAACTAGTGCAACCTTTAAGGAAAACAGTATGGAGTATTCTCAAAGGACTAAAAGTAGATTTACTATTTGATCTAGCAATCTCACTACTGGGTATCTACCCAAAGGAAAAGAAGTGAATATATCAAAAAGCACCCACATGCATATGTTTATTGTTGCAAAATTCACAATTGCAAAGATATGGTACCAACCTAAGTGCCCATCAACTAATGAGTGGATGAAGAAAATGTGGTATCTATACACCATGGAATACTACTCAGCTATAAAGAGAATGAAATAATGTCTTTTGCAGCAACTTGGATGGAGCTAGAGGCCATTATTCTGAATGAAGTAACTCAGGAATGAATAAAACAAATATTGTATGTTCTCATTTATAATTGGAGATAAGCTATGGGTACACAAAGACATACAGAGTGAAATAATGGACTTTGGAGACTCAGAATTGGGAGAGGGTGAGGGGGGTGAAGGATTAAAAACTACATATTGGGTACAATATACACTACTCGGATGTCAAATGCACTAAAATCTTAGATTTCACCACTATACAATTCGTCTACGTAACCAAAAACCCCTTGTGCCAGGAGTGGTGGCTCACACCTGTAATCTCAGTACTTTGGGAGGCCAAGGTGGGAGGATCACTTAAGCCTGGGAGTTCAAGACCAGCCTGGGCAAAATAATGAGATCTTAGCTCTACAAATACACAAAAAACTAGCTGGGCATCATGGCACACGCCTAGAGTCCCAGCTACTTAGGAGGCTGAGGTTAGAGAATTACCTGAGTCAGGGAGGTCAAGGCTGCAGTGAGCCGTGATCATACCACTGCATTCTAGCCTAGGAGACAGAGTGAGATCTGTCTCAAAAACAAAGAACAACAACAACAACCCAAAACCCACTTATACTCCAAAAGCTACAAAATGAGACATCTCTAACAGGAAGCTGGTTTGAGCAGTACCATTTGCAGATTACCTCTATGACACTTTCAATCAAAATTATATGGAACAATCAAAGATGATAACATAGGAAAGGAATTCAAAATAGGCCAGTAACAAGTTCATATTTCTCATCCTAGTGGAAATATTCCTTCTGCTTAACAGCAACCATAGAAAAGAAGATCAATACTTATATAAATTGAAAAGTAAATGTTGCAATATTATGGACAAATAGAGTATACAAGTTTAGAATTGTGTGGAAGAACATAAAGAACATCTACTCCAAACTCGTACTCAAAGCAAGGATCCTTTCTGTGTGTCTTAACAGACTTTCAATAACAGCTTACACAGTTTAAATAAAAGGGAGTGAATTAAGGACTTTTGAAACAATCTCTTATAAAAAAATGAAATAACAATTAGAAAATTATTTTCTATTCTAAGCTAAAATCTACCTGCCTGGAGCTTCTGCCCACATCCTTGTTACTTATAGCAGTTGATGACTCTTAAAAGCTGATCCTTAGAACTGGGCACTACATTCCTGATGAGGGTGTGTCACAGCTCTCTTAATGTCATGAAGGACTGTATCAGCTGCCAAACACATTAGGCACACACAGCCTATTGCCTTTTTAAATCCATGGATTCGATTCACAAAAACCATTTTCCTTTCTTCTGTATGCAGTCGACTTTAACTAGTTAAAAACAGGATCTTACATTCTTCCCTGATAGAGCTAATCTTGAAGGGTTTCAACCTATCTAAATGGCTTGTCAGGATCTCTTCAGCTTTGATCCTGCCATTCAATGCCTACATATATCTTTTCAGTTTGGGGGCATTAACAAGACTTCACTTAAAGTCGTCAATAAAAAATATCAAGCAAATATAAGGATGCAAATATTGAGACAGAAGAAGCAAACCACTAAGATAGTTTACTCCAGGTGCCCATGTATCCACTAATCTATAGGGATAGTTAGTTTAAAAATTATGAATAAGGCTGGGTGCAGTGGCTCGTGCCTATAATCTCAGAACTTTGGGAGGCCGAGGTGGGCAGATTGCTTGAGCTCAGAAGTTCAAGACCAGCCTGGCCAACATGGTAAAACCTCATATCTACAAAAACCACAAAACATTAGCTGGTCATGGTGGTGTGTGCCTGTAGTCCCAGCTACTCGGGAGACTGAGGTGGAAGGATGGAATGAGCCCAGGAAGTGGAGGCTGCAGTGAGCCATGATCAGGCCACTGCACTCCAGCCTGGGCAACAGAGTGAGACCTTATCTCAAATATATATATAAAATAAAATACATATAAATATAAATAGAAATTTCCTGAATATATTCATATTATAACCCAATTATTCTCCACAGTAAATATAGAGATATCAGGAGATATTTTCCAAATATCTTACTGATATATATGTGGTTTCAGCATGACTTTGATCAATTAATAGAATAATCTAATAAAAGTGTAGAAATAAAGTTGTGAGGAAGTGATTTGCTTTTAATGAGCCTACTCTTGTTTCTAGGAAATGACATTTTAGGTTACTGAGATGTCTGTAATAGATTTTGCTTCAAATTCAGGTGAAATTAACAGTTCATAGTTTCTAAACTCTGATGTTTTCTTGTTCATAAACATCATGATTATTTGCAGCTCATTTATTTCACCTGTATCTTTATAGGTTGCCATCAATAGCTTGTTGATTATAATTGCTATTCTTTAATTGCTTGGTGTTACACATTTTTTTTTGTTTTGAGATGGAGTCTTGCTCTGTCACCAGGCTGGAGTGCAGTGGCGTGATCTCGGCTCACTGCAACTTCTGCCTCCCAGGTTCAAGCGATTCTCCTGCCTCAGCCTCCCGAGTAGCTGGAACTACAGGTGCCCACCACCACACCCAGCTAATTTTTGTATTTTTAGTAGAGACGGGGTTTCACCATGTTGGCCAGGATGGCCTCAATCTCTTGACCTTGTGATCCTCTGGCCTTGGCCTCCCAAAGTGCTTCCTGAGCCTAGAAAGCTAAATAACAAGCTCTCCTATTTTATTACTGAACTTAGATTCAAGTCTTCTTTAACAATATTTACATCTCATCCTCACTTGGAGGAGAATTTCTCTTGTAGAAAACTGTGAAAGAAATATGAGTCAACAACCTCTGCCTTTTTTGTTTGTTTTTGTTTTTAATCTAATATTCTGGCATTGTAACAAAGCAACTGGGAATGCCCTTCTTCTTTTTGCTCCTAGAGAATCTAAAAGCTATTTTATGTGTATGTTTAATGGTATGTTATTTTCAAGCCTCAATCCGTTCTGGTATTTAGCCTCTCTAATACAATTCCTACAAATCCACTCTCTCTTTGAAATTCACATGTTGTTATGTGTTCCTTTTTTTACCTTTGTGTTGTTTCTAAAAAGTGAACATCTAAGGTCTTATCTTTATTGAAACATGCTAATATAACAGAAGGGTAGGATAAAAATCCAGGCTTCTAGTGAGTTCACCTTGAAAATGCAACTTACAACTTACAAATGTGTCATTTAATAGTACATGTATTATACGTACACATACACACACATATTAGGTTGGTGCAAAAGTAATTGTGGTATTTGCCATTATGTTATATATATATATATATATATATATATATATATATGCACACACACTATGTTTTATATATATACACACACACACACACACACACAAACACATAGAGAGAGAGACAGAGAGAATGTATATATCAGGTTAAGTTATAATAATAACAGTTTCTATTCTCAATAAATTTAGAATTATGAAATGTTGACAGTAGAATGCAGAGATACCTTAGAGATCACCTAGATAAATGTAGTTATTTTAACTATCTAAATACTAAAAATTATGTTTATGCAGAAAAGCAGAATTAAGTATTAGTATACCTGTGTAGTAATTTCATGTTTAAAAATGTTTGTGCATTTTAGTTATATATATGAAATAAGCAACAAATAATAATAGTAATAATCCAGTAACTACTATTTAATAAGTACTTAGTTTGTATCAGGACTGTGCTAAGCATTTTAACATGTTATATTCTATTTAATCTCAACAAAACTATTGAGTGGTTATTATCAGCCTCCATTTACAGGCAATAAAAGAAGCAAGTCACATAATTAATGGAGAAACCAGGATTTGAAACCAGTTCAAAGCAGAGCAACTGAGTCCTCAAGAGGAGAAACTATCTAAATAGAGTTACAGAGATTGTAAGAAGGAGAAGGGCTTTTTGTGTTACCAAATAAATTGAAATCAAATTCAGGTTGAATTTGTAGTTTCAGCCTTCTAACTCACTTTGTTGAAAGGACTTGTTTTGGAGAGCCCGTTTTCTCTTCTGCTGCTCAGTCACAATCCCTGTATGTGGAAAAGCAAATGTGTGTGTGTGTGTGTGTGTATAAACACACAATGAAATGAGGGAGTATAGCATACATAGCATGAGTCTTTATAGTATAATCATTCTAGGATTAGTCAGAAACAATTAAGCTTTTTCCCCTTGGGATATTTAGAATTGGTAGCAAGAATACTGTATTAGTCTGTTCTCACACTGCTATAAAGCACTACCTGATACTGGGTAATTTATAAAGAAGGGAGGTTTAATTGACTCACAGTTCCATAGGCTGCACAGGAGACATGGCTGAGGAGGCCTCGGGAAACTTACGATCACGGCAGAAGGCAAAGGGGTAGCAAGTGCATCTTCACTTGGCCAGCATGAGAGAGAGAGAGCGAAGGGGGAAGTGCTACACACTTTCAAACAACCAGGTCTCATGAGAACTTTGTCATGAGACAGCACTTGAGGGATGGTGCTAAAACATTAGAAACCACCCCCATGATTCAATCACCTCCCACCAGGCCTCACCTCAAACACTCTGGATCACAACTTAACATGAGATTTGGGTGGGGACACAGAGACAAACTATATCAAATGCCAAGAAGTAAATTCTATGAAGAAACAAATTATGCATAATTCCTCATGGCAATTTCTTTTAAGTAAGGCACTTACATGATTTGTTAGAGGCTTACAGTTGAAAAATTGAGAATTAAATAGTTACTAAAAGCTGATGAAATATTGTGAAAAAATATTTTACTTAGGCATTTGAATGTTTGAATGTAAAACCAGCTTTGTATAATAACAACCATTTTTGCCATTCATTCATGCTATAAACTTTCACTGTGAATTCGGCACTCTATTCAATGATGGGGATGGGAGGAAGCAAGGTGATGTGGCGATGAAGAGCCCAGATTCACAGTCAAGACTACAGAACTATTTAACAGATGTGCACATGGGCATACAGTCACTTCCCATTCCCTCACAAAGCATTTATTGAGCAACAAGGAGGTGCCAGGCACTGGGCTAGGTATTGGGAATAAAAAGTGCAATCAGATACAGTCCTTTCTTTCAAAAAGAGACAGACCCAAAATAATCACAATGTAGTGCATTAAAGGTGTGTAAGGAGCCACAGGAGTACAGTTCAATCCATAAAACATTCATTGTACTCCTAATATGTGCCTAGGACCATGATAAATGATGTGAACATTTGCTGATTTTGGTGGCCTACCCTCCTATTTTCTTTCCAACAGCAACCTAATAACTTTTGAGGAGTTACATTTTTCCTCTTTGGTTAAGTTTGATGAGACTGCCTTTTAGATAACCTGGATCTACTTGTGGCCTGCCCACTTATTGACATTCGCACATTTCTGACTTAACATCCTTCCAACTTAAGCCTTCTACTTAAATTGACCAGAATTAATTTGAATAGGTATGAGTAATTAAAACATCAGTCAAACCAGTCCTGCCCTTAAAAGTTTATAGTCTATTTGTGGAGAAACAGTTTAATATAAAAACATCAATGTGTCATGTCATGCTGCTTTTTCTGCCACCTCTCTGCTCTCCAGCCTCAATGACCTTCTTTTTGTTCCTCAAACATGTTATTCTTCTTCCCACCTCAGGGCTTTTGTACATATTTTTCCTTCTAAATAAAAAATATACACTCTATCTCTTCCGTATTTTGCACTGAAAGTATTAATTCCATGACTGAGCCCTCTTGGACCACCTAGACTAAGCTACATCTGTCTTGTTATATACTCTGATGCCACCTTTTAATCCAACTTGATAGCATTTATCACGATTATCATAAATTAAGCATTTGTGTAGTGATTGATTTAACTTTGTCTTCCTGTCCTTAATAGCACAATGTATAAGAAAATGATTTTGCCTCTATTCTGAATAGGGCAGTTTCCTAGACATAGTAGGCACTCAAAAATATTTCATTGATTGAATAAACTAATAAATAAATGTATTATGGTGTGCTCATGGGGTCAAAAAACACTACACATTCTAGAAAATTCTAGAAGACACACATTATAGCCTGGAGTTAAAAAGCCTTCTTGATTCTAAACCTGAATCTTGACAAAGGAGGAATTAGCCACTGAAAGATCAGAAGAGTTTTGCAGGAACAGAGAATATCATGAATACAATGATACATTTCTAAAACTTTTCTGCGTCCTGGTACCTAGAAGCAGTTCAAAGCGATTTAGCGTAAGGATGAGATTGAAAAGGTAAATAGGAAACATCGTAGCTGGCCTTTAATATCACACAAACGAGCTTGGAACTTTTTCTGCACTTCTTAGAAAATTTTTGAAGGGCTTCATAAATAGAGGAATAGTGTGGTCAGATGTGTATTTTAAGAATATGACTGTTGGAAAAGAGAAGGGTAACGGCAAAGTTGGCACAAAGAGTGAGACAAGGTTATCGTAAAAGAATGGAGATGATAAGGACCTGAGTTAAGCAGTGGTCATAAGGGAGATGTGGGCCACATTTGAGAAATATTTTAAGAGACAAAATGGGCAAAAATTGATTATTAGTTGGTTTTTAAAGAATACATAACAAGGAGCAAGTTTGGAAAGTTAAAGGAAGTCATAAATTCACTTTTAGACATGTTAAATTGATATGCCTCTGGGACAACCAGAGTTAGGGAAACATCCAGATGATTTTTAAACATGGACGTCTAAAGATCAGGCAATATTTTTGGCTCAAGACACTGATTTGAAAGTTATCAGTATATGACTGACAGTTTTAGACTATGAGAGTAAATAAAATTAAGAGAGTAAGTATAGGTGTCTTGAGGAGAATAGGTATTACAAGCTCTAGAAAGATCATTGTTTGTGTGGTAGGAAACTTAAGAGCAGAGCAAGATGTGGCAAGGAAAGGAGGACATCACAAAAATCAGGGAAGAAAAGAATTGCAAGAAAGTTAACATAGCTAACAATGTTAAGTAGTAGAGAGGGATCAAGGACTTTAAAAATGATTACTGGATTTGGCAATTATTGGATAATTATTAATAGTAACTTTTAACAAAGCAATTGGAGTGGAGTGAATTTGGGGGTAAAGTCAGACTGCAACAGGCTAAAATGAAATAAAAGATAAAGAATTTGCAACAACTCTCTCAAGAAGTTTGTCTCTGAAGGGCAGAAGATGAGGTAATGCCTAGAGAGCTCAAGAGAAGTTTTGTTTTTAAAATAAGAGGCTTGAATATATTGATAACTTAAGGAGAAAGCATTAATATTTATCGAGCACTTAGTATGTTGGGCATTATTCCTCCCATCACGCTATTCTAATCCTCATAATAGGTAGTGGAATTATTAACATTTTTATAGATGAGAAAATTGAACCTCTGGCATTGTATAATCCAGGGCAGCTCACACAGCTTGTAAGTAGTGGAACTAGAACGTGAACCCAAGCAGTCTAATTTGAGCCCACACTGCTAACTATACTGCCTTTCAGCACGAATGGAAACACTGAACATAATGGAAATAAATTCATCAAAAATAAGTATGTGGTGGGGCCCACTATGTATCAGAAACTGCTCTAGGCTCCTGGAATATACCAGTGAACAAAAACCTGACAAAGATCTTTTCCCCTTAGTAATGGAGACATAAACAATAAACACAATAAATAAGTTAATTATATGGTATGTTGGATGGTAATAAGTATTATGGAAAAACGAACCAGCAGTGCAGAGTAATGGGTTTGCAAACTAAATATGGTAGACAGGGTAGGTCTCACTGAGAGACCGACATTAAAGCAAGGTTTGAAAGAGGTTAAAAAGTTAACCACGTCTAGAAACAAATGCAATAGTTGATATTCAGTTCTGATGAAACCAATATGTTAACTCTTCTTTAGATTGGATTAGCTCAGTTGAAAGGGATGGCCCCCTTGAGTTTCGGCTGAACTATGAACATTTCAGAAGGCCAGTTTCCATGTTTATCTGCTATGATTTGTTGGTGTATTACATCACTGTAACCACAAATTTAAATGTTTAAGAAAGAACAAGTTACCTTCTACCAACGCAAAAATAAATACTAAACTTTAAACTGATACCCACAGGACTTCCCCATGAAGGGGCACGAAAATTTCTAACTCTCTCCAACAATCTCCCGAGTTTAAGATTGGGCTATGATCTGGAATGTGGAAAAAATAAGATATGGTACAATTTCTTTATCATACATACATGCTTCCTAAGTGAATATCAATCTTTTTTTCTTTTAACAAAATCTTCTAGGTAGGTTTGGTTAAGTAGTAGAATTACTCATAGTAGAATATATAAACCATAAATTATAGAATTTATAAATTTTGAAGTTTCTAGTAAAACATTTCAGCAGCTGTTGATCATGGGAAAACAATGTGTGTGGTCAAAGAGCTGTATCAAGTGTTTATATTGCAATGGGACTAAAATGATATTTGATAAGAAAATAAGAAGTGAGGCTATTGTAATACAAATTATGCCTAAGTAATTACAGCAAGGCTTTTGATTTCTCCTTTAACATATTGTTGAATTCTTTTAAAAAATGTGTTTGAAGAAATGATGACATCCTAAGTCATAAATACAAATTCTCCAGGCTATAACTAAGTTAAGTAAATGATTTAAATTTTTTTACTTTATTTTTGCCTCCAAACATTTTTATCCGAATGTTTAGCAACTTAACGACTTTTTTCTTCACATAAAAATAATGTCCACTTCTTAAAATTCAAGCAAGACAGTCCACTATAGTGAAGAAAGCCATTCAATATTACTATCCAAATATAATCATCATTATCACGTGAATCTTATGCCAGATAATTCTTGTTACATAAACACATATAGAAGAATATAGGGGGAGGAGCCAAGATGGCCGAATAGGAACAGCTCCAGTCTACAGCTCCCAGCGTGAGCTATGCAGAAGACGGGTGATTTCTGCATTTCCATCTGAGGTACCGGGTTCATCTCACTAGGGAGTGCCAGACAGTGGGCGCAGGTCAGTGGGTGCGCGCACTGTGCGCGAGCCGAAGCAGGGCGAGGCATTGCCTCACTTGGGAAGCGCAAGGGGTCAGGGAGTTCCCTTTCCGAGTCAAAGAAAGGGGTGGCGGACTCACCTGGAAAATCGGGTCACTCCCACCCGAATATTGGCTTTTCGGACCGGCTTAAAAAACGGCGCACCACGAGATTATATCCGGCACCTGGCTCAGAGGGTCCTACGCCCACGGAGTCTCGCTGATTGCTAGCACAGCAGTCTGAGATCAAACTGCAAGGCGGCAGCGAGGCTGGGGGAGGGGCGCCCGCCATTGCCCAGGCTTGATTAGGTAAACAAAGCAGCTGGGAAGCTCGAACTGGGTGGAGCCCACCACAGCTTATGAAGGCCTGCCTGCCTCTGTAGGCTCCACCTCTTGGGGCAGGGCACAGACAAACAAAAAGACAGCAGTAACCTCTGCAGACTTAAATGTCCCTGTCTGACAGCTTTGAAGAGAGCAGTGGTTCTCCCAGCACGCAGCTGGAGATCTGAGAACGGGCAGACTGCCTCCTCAAGTGGGTCCCTGACCCCTGACCCCTGACCCCCGAGCAGCCTAACTGGGAGGCACCCCCCAGCAGGGGCACACTGACATCTCACAGGGCAGGGTATTCCAACAGACCTGCAGCTGAGGGTCCTGTTGTTAGAAGGAAAACTAACAAACAGAAAGGACATCCACACCAAAAACCCATCTGTACATCACCATCGTCAAAGACCAAAAGTAGATAAAACCACAAAGATGGGGAAAAAACAGAACAGAAAAACGGGAAACTCTAAAACACAGAGCGCCTCTCCTCCTCCAAAGGAACGCAGTTCCTCACCAGCAACGGAACAAAGCTGGATGGAGAATGACTTTGACAAGCTGAGAGAAGAAGGCTTCAGACGATCAAATTACTCTGAGCTATGGGAGGACATTCAAACCAAAGGCAAAGAAGTTGAAAACTTTGAAAAAAATTTAGAAGAATGTATAACTAGAATAACCAATACAGAGAAGTGCTTAAAGGAGCTGATGGAGCTGAAAACCAAGGCTCGAGAACTACGTGAAGAATTGCAGAAGCCTCAGGAGCCGATGTGATCAACTGGAAGAAAGGGTATCAGCGATGGAAGATGAAATGAATGAAATGAAGTGAGAAGGGAAGTTTAGAGAAAAAAGAATAACAAGAAATGAGCAAAGCCTCCAAGAAATATGGGACTATGTGAAAAGACCAAATCTACGTCTGATTGGTGTACCTGAAAGTGATGGGGAGAATGGAACCAAGTTGGAAAACACTCTGCAGGATATTATCCAGGAGAACTTCCCCAATCTAGCAAGGCAGGCCAACGTTCAGATTCAGGAAATACAGAGAACGCCACAAAGATACTCCTCGAGAAGAGCAACTCCAAGACACATAATTGTCAATTCACCAAAGTTGAAATGAAGGAAAAAATGTTAAGGGCAGCCAGAGAGAAAGGTCGGGTTACCCTCAAAGGGAAGCCCATCAGACTAACAGTGGATCTCTCAGCAGAAACCCTACAAGCCAGAAGAGAGTGGGGGCCAATATTCAACATTCTTAAAGAAAAGAATTTTCAACCCAGAATTTCATATCCAGCCAAACTAAGATTCATAAGTGAAGGAGAAATAAAATACTTTACAGACAAGCAAATGCTGAGAGATTTGGTCACCACCAAGCCTGCCCTAAAAGAGCTCCTGAAGGAAGTGCTAAACGTGGAAAGGAACAACCGGTACCAGCCGCTGCAAAATCATGCCAAAATGTAAAGACCATCGAGACTAGGAAGAAACTGCATCAACTAATGAGCAAAATAACCAGCTAACATGATAATGACAGGATCAAATTCACACATAACAATATTAACTTTAAATGTAAATGGACTAAATGCTCCAATTAAAAGACACAGACTGGCAAATTGGATAAAGAGTCAAGACCCATCAGTGTGCTGTATTCAGGAAACCCATCTCACATGCAGAGACACACATAGGCTCAAAATAAAAGGATGGAGGAAGATCTACCAAGCCAAGGGAAAACAAAAAAAGGCAGGGGTTGCAATCCTAGTCTCTGATAAAACAGACTTTAAACCAACAAAGATCAAAAGAGACAAAGAAGGCCATTACATAATGGTAAAGAGATCAAGTCAACAAGAAGAGCTAACTATCCTAAATATATATGCATCCAATACAGGAGCACCCAGATTCATAAAGCAAGTCCTGAGTGACCTACAAAGAGACTTAGACTCCCACACATTAATAATGGGAGACTTTAACACCCCACTGTCAACATTAGACAGATCAACGAGACAGAAAGTCAACAAGGATACCCAGGAATTGAACTCAGCTCTCCACCAAGCGGACCTAATAGACATCTACAGAACTCTCCACCCCAAATCAACAGAATATACACTTTTTTCAGCACCACACCACACCTATTCCAAAATTGACCACATACTTGGAAGTAAAGCTTTCCTCAGCAAATGTAAAAGAACAGAGATTATAACAAACTATCTCTCAGACCACAGTGCAATCAAACTAGAACTCAGGATTAAGAATCTCACTCAAAACCGCTCAACTACATGGAAACTGAACAACCTGCTCCTGAATGACTACTGGGTACATAACGAAATGAAGGCAGAAATAAAGATGTTCTTTGAAACCAATGAGAACAAAGACACAACATACCAGAATCTCTGGGACGCATTCAAAGCAGTGTGTAGAGGGAAATTTATAGCACTAAATGCCCACAAGAGAAAGCAGGAAAGATCCAAAATTGACACCCTAACATCACAATTAAAAGAACTAGAAAAGCAAGAGCAAACACATTCAAAAGCTAGCAGAAGGCAAGAAATAACTAAAATCAGAGCAGAACTAAAGGTAATAGAGACACAAAAAACCCTTCAAAAAATTAATGAATCCAGGAGCTGGTTTTTTGAAAGGATCAACAAAATAGATAGACCACTAGCAAGACTAATAAAGAAAAAAAGAGAGAAGAATCAAATAGACACAATAAAAAATGATAAAGGGGATATCACCACCGATCCCACAGAAATACAAACTACCATCAGAGAATACTATAAACACCTCTACGCAAATAAACTAGAAAATCTAGAAGAAATGGATAAATTCCTCGACACATACACTCTCCCAAGACTAAACCAGGAAGAAGTTGAATCTCTGAATAGACCAATAACAGGAGCTGAAATTGTGGCAATAATCAATAGTTTACCAACCAAAAAGAGTCCAGGACCAGATGGATTCACAGCCGAATTCTACCAGAGGTACAAGGAGGAACTGGTACCATTCCTTCTGAAACTATTCCAATCAATAGAAAAAGAGGGAATCCTCCCTAACTCATTTTATGAGGCTAGAATCATTCTGATACCAAAGCCGGGCAGAGACACAACAAAAAAAGAGAATTTTAGACCAATATCCTTGATGAACATTGATGCAAAAATCCTCAATAAAATGCTGGCAAAACGAATCCAGCAGCACATCAAAAAGTTTATCCACCATGATCAAGTGGGCTTCATCCCTGGGATGCAAGACTGGTTCAATATACGCAAATCAATAAATGTAATCCAGCATATAAACAGAGCCAAAGACAAAAACCACATGATTATCTCAATAGATGCAGAAAAGGCCTTTGACAAAATTCAACAACCCTTCATGCTAAAAACTCTCAATAAATTAGGTATTGATGGGACATATTTCAAAATAATGAGAGCTATCTATGACAAACCCACAGCCAATATCATACTAAATGGGCAAAAACTGGAAGCATTCCCTTTGAAAACTGGCACAAGACAGGGATGCCCTCTCTCACCACTCCTATTCAACATAGTGTTGGAAGTTCTGGCCAGGGCAATTAGGCAGGAGAAGGAAATAAAGGGTATTCAATTAGGAAAAGAGGAAGTCAAATTGTACCTGTTTGCAGATGAGATGATTGTATATCTAGAAAACCCCATGGTCTCAGCCCAAAATCTCCTTAAGCTGATAAGCAACTTCAGCAAAGTCTCAGGATACAAAATCAATGTACAAAAATCACAAGCATTCTTATACACCAACAACAGACAAACAGAGAGCCAAATCATGAGTGAACTCCCATTCACAATTGCTCCAAAGAGAATAAAATACCTAGGAATCCAACTAACAAGGGATGTGAAGGACCTCTTCAAGGAGAACTACAAACCACTGCTCAAGGAAATAAAAGAGGATACAAACAAATGGAAGAACATTCTATGCTCATGGGTAGGAAGAATCAATATCGTGAAAATGGCCATACTGCCCAAGGTAATTTACAGATTCAATGCCATCCCCATCAAGCTACCAATGACTTTCTTCACAGAATTGGAAAAAACTACTTTAAAGTTCATATGGAACCAAAAAAGAGCCTGCATCGCCAAGGCAATCCTAAGCCAAAAGAACGAAGCTGGAGGCATCACACTACCTGACTTCAAACTATACTACAAGGCTACAGTAACCAAAACAGCATGGTACTGGTACCAAAACAGAGATATAGATCAATGGAACAGAACAGAGCCCTCAGAAATAATGCCGCATATCTACAACTATCTGATCTTTGACAAACCTGAGAAAAACAAGCAATGGGGAAAGGATTCCCTATTTAATAAATGGTGCTGGGAAAACTGGCTAGCCATATGTAGAAAGCTGAAACTGGATCCCTTCCTTACACCTTATACAAAAATCAATTCAAGATGGATTAAAGACTTAAACGTTAGACCTAAAACCATAAAAACCCTAGGAAAACCTAGGCATTACCATTCAGGACATAGGCATGGGCAAGGACTTCATGTCCAAAACACCAAAAGCAATGGCAACAAAAGCCAAAATTGACAAATGGGATCTAATTAAACTAAAGAGCTTCTGCACAACAAAAGAAACTACCATCAGAGTGAACAGGCAACCTACAAAATGGGAGAAAATTTTCGCAACCTACTCATCTGACAAAGGGCTAATATCCAGAATCTACAATGAACTCAAACAAATTTACAAGAAAAAAACAAACAACCCCATCAAAAAGTGGGCAAAGGACATGAACAGACAGGTCTCAAAAGAAGACATTTATGCAGCCAAAAAACACATGAAAAAATGTTCATCATCACTGGCCATCAGAGAAATGCAAATCAAAACCACAATGAGATACCATCTCACACCAGTTAGAATGGCGATCATTAAAAAGTCAGGAAACAACAGGTGCTGGAGAGGATGTGGAGAAATAGGAACACTTTTACATTGTTGGTGGGACTGTAAACTAGTTCAACCATTGTGGAAGTCAGTGTGGCGACTCCTCAGGGATCTAGAACCGGAAATACCATTTGACCCAGCCATCCCATTACTGGGTATATACCCAAAGGACTATAAATCATGCTGCTATAAAGACACATGCACACGTATGTTTATTGCGGCATTATTCCCAATAGCAAAGACTTGGAACCAACCCAAATGTCCAACAATGATAGACTGGATTAAGAAAATGTGGCACATATACACCATGGAATACTATGCAGCCATAAAAAATGATGAGTTCATGTCCTTTGTAGGGACATGGATGAAATTGGAAATCATCATTCTCAGTAAACTATCGCAAGAACAAAAAACCAAACACCGCATATTCTCACTCATAGGTGGGAATTGAACAATGAGATCACATGGACACAGGAAGAGGAATATCACACTCTGGGGACTGTGGTGGGGTGGGGGAAGGGGGAGGGATAGCATTGGGAGATATACCTAATGCTAGATGATGAGTTAGTGGGTGCAGCGCACCAGCATGGCACATGTATACATATGTAACTAACCTGCACAATGTGCACATGTACCCTAAAACTTAAAGTATAATAAAAATAAATAAATAAATAATAATAATAATAATAATTTTATTTACTTGAGGTTTGGCAAAGAGAAAGAGAAACAATTTACTCTTTAAGTCAATAATTGCCTTATAAAGAGTATAGGACCTGTTTTATTTTTTGCACAAATTTATGCAGTACATGTGCAACTTTGTTATGTGCAGAGATTGGGTGGTTGTCAAGTCATAGCTTTTAGTGTATATTCCTCACCCAAATAACATACATTGTACCCATTAAAAAAAAAAAAAAGAGGAATATATTAATTTTTTAATTTAATGGATTTCTACTATCCACGATATTGCTAGTATTTTTGTTTGTTTGTTTGTTTGTTTGTTGAGACATATTCTTGCTTTGTTGCCCAGGCTGGAGTGCAGTGGCATGATCTCGGCTCACTGCAACCTCTGCCTCCTGGGTTCAAGCAATTATCCTGCCTCAACCTCCTGAGTAGCTGGGACTACAGGCTCATGCTGCCATGCCTGGCTAATTTTTTGTATTTTAGTAGAAACAAGGTTTCACTGTGTTGCAGGCTGGTCTTGAACTCCTGAGCTCAGGAAATCTGCCCACCTCGGCCTCCCAAGATATTGCTAGTTTTTACAGGTTCTATAATACTTCTTCAACTTAGTGAACAAAAAGATAGTGATGTAAATTTCTAGAAGTTAGTAAATTTCAAATAAATATTTCTTCACCGAGAGGTAACAGCTCTTTAAAGATAATTTTACATTGTGAAAAAATAGAGAATATTATTTTAACAATATTTCAAGTGTAGTGGTTATCAATTGACTGCGCTCTGAAATATTTTAAAAATTAGTACTTTAATTTGTCCTCAAACTGTTTTTGTAACCCTTAAATTTTTTGGTTCTAATTCTTATATTTCAGGATATAATGTTTACATTCTCTTCCAAAACATAGTTATTTAACCTTAATTCTAAGGATAGATATACACTCACAAATACTGTTTGTATCACAGCTTCTTCATGCTAAGTCCTTTTTAACTTGCTCAGATTTAGCTGAATTTCATCATTAATTATTTTTTAGAAAGCCTCATAGAAAACTGTTTTTAATTCTTACATGCTTGAGACTATCTGTACCTTGAAATACAAAAATAATTTGTCTGGTTTAAATATATGTTGGGTCACACTTTCCTTTAAAATCATGTGGATATTGCTCCTACCATATTCTGTAATTTAGCGCTATTATGAGAAGGAGAAATTTGCTTTTTATGCCTGTACATCTGAATAATTATTATTAAATTTCAGGGAGAGAACGGTGACTCATACCTGTAACCCCAGCACTCTGAGAGGCCAAGGTGGGAGGATTGCTTGAGCACAGGAGTTCAAGACCAGCCTGGCAAAACAGTGAGACCTGGTTTCTACAAAAAAAAAATTAAAAACAATAAATTAAAAATTAGCCAGGCATGATGGTGCATGCCTGTAGTCCCAGCTACGTGAGAAGCTGAGGTGAGAAGATTGCTTTAGCCCAGGAGACCAAGGCTGCAGTGAGTTATGGTTGTGCCACTGTACTCCAGCCTGAGGAACCAGAGGAAAATCCTGTCTTAAAAAAAAAATCAATCATTTAATAATAATATTTTATCTTAAGCACACTAGGCAAGTTGTTGTTGGATCATCAATGTCCTTTCAACTCCAGTATTATAGTTTAAAATTTGATACTATATAATTTGTTTTTGTTGTTTTCTTTTGTTGGAGGTGGGGCAGTTGTCAAGGGTGACACCAATTGTCCTTATGTTGGATTGTCTTTGCCCTCACTCTTTTTTTCAAGTTGTTTCCATGTCTTTTCCCTACACATGAACTCAAGCTTTTCATCCAGATCAGTAATTTCACTTTTAGCTTGCCTATTATATTTTCCTTTTTATTTGTAATTTATTCATCAATTCAGTAGTGGTACCATTTTGGTATATTCTTTCCATTTTATTTCACTGTTTCTTCTTATCATCTGAAGTTTTAGCTGTGGGATCATGAGAGTCATGTTGTTACTCAGTATTTCTGCATCACTGAGCATTGACGAATACATTTTTTTCTGTTTCTTGCATGGTAATTTTCCCATATTGCCTACTTAATCTGCCTGTAGCAAGCTACATTGTGGTTTTTTACATTTGTCTCTATGTGTTATATTTACAAAGTTGCTATTCCATTTCTTTATATTTTGATACGATAAACTATAGATCATTCTTGATATTATTTCCACATTAATTTATTATCTTCTTGCCACAAGTTACAAGTAAGAATTGGGTATTTCTACATCCACTTTTGCATAACCTAAGCATATGTCTAAGGATGAGTGGGGAAGGAGGGCATCACTGGTCTTGGCTCTGATATTTCTTCAACATACTGTTAAATTTCTTGCGTTAGGGTTCACTCCACCTGTTAGCAACATTCATTATTTATAAGGGAGATACACTTATTGTTCTCATGAATTATGAAAGCCTGGCCATGATGATTTCTAATGGTCTCTCAAGCTTCTACTAAGATCCTGAGATTCTACAGTAGTGGTTAATAGTTACTACTCTTCAGGGTTTTATTGTCTCCTGTAAGATTTGGAAATCTGTATAGAAATCACCTTTAATCAAAGTCTTTTCAAATTGGATGTTTTAAATAAAAATTCACAGAATTATTTTGTGCTACGTATGTGTGTGGGGATGGAGTAGGAGTAAACAGCCACTCTGAGTTGGGATAGAGTCTATTTCTTTCCTTCACTGCCACATTTTAAAGTTCATGGCATGGAGATTTACTGGTTTGCCTCTTTTGGTGCTGCTAGTTTTATCTTATTACTTTTCTACAGGTTTTACTTTTTTAATTTCACAAAGAATGAAGGCAACTTTATTAAATTGTCTATACCCAGATTTATGAATTTTGCTTTATCTCTGATTTCCCCCCAGAGTCTTGCAAAGTGGTATTTAGCCTATGCTCACTAAATATTTTTTAATTTAATTGAAAACATAAATTGACTTCAGGTGAAGATGGTGTTAACCAAAAAATTTTCATCAATTTATGTCTTACAGCATGTAGTGGTTTCTTTAATTAAATTATTTGTTTAATTTAAACAATAGCACAAGTTAAGTAAACACTAGGTACTAATTCAGTTTGACATTTCTTCAGAAAACATACAATTTAGATCATGACTGAAAGAAATATCTACTCATAAGTGGTTCATTGCCAACACATTTTAGAATCTTTCTTGCTTTTTAACTCTGATTGTAGCCCTATTGGCTTAGAGCGTTTCTACTGGGGTCTCTCCTCCCCCTGCTATTTCTGGCTGCCTCACAGATAAATATCAAGCAATGTGTCAGGTGATTAGCTCTAATGTCTAAAGTGTTCGTTCATTTCTTTAAAATGACCACTTTCTGTTTTGTGTAGGAAAGGATAAATATATCCTGATACTTTCTAGACCACATTAGTTGCTCCTTTACCTGCCTTCCTTTAACCTCTTTAGCTCTTTTCTGTCTGATACTTTTTCTTTTCAGGAGCAGTTTTTAAAAGGCAGAGAGAAATTACCATCATCTTCTTTCTTATATTAAGGAATCTAAAATCTTAAGAAAATAACCATTTTTTTTTTGGCTGGGCGTGAGGCTCACGCCTGTAATCTCAGCACTTTGGGAGGCCGAGGCAGGAGGATCATGAGGTCAAGAGATAAAGACCATCCTGGCCAACGTGGTGAAACCCTGTCTCTACTAAAAATACAAAAATTAGCCGGGCGTGGTGTCTCGCACCTGTAGTCCCAGCTACTCGGGAGGCTGAGGCAGGAGAATTGCATGAACCCAAGGGGTGGAGGTTGCAGTGAGATGAGATTGTGCCACTGCACTCCGGCCTGGTGATAGAGCGAGACTCCATTAAAAAAAAAAAAAAGAGAGAGAGAGAGAAAGAATAACCATAAAATTTGATGACTTGGGCCATATGAATAGGTTCTTATACCCCAAAGAAACTTCACAAGGGTCTACTCCTCACTTCTTCCTAAGCAATTAAGGACTCTTTCTACCACATGCATGAGAGACAACAATCTAGATTCTGCCTGAATTACCAAAGATTCATTTACACTCCAGCCCATTCTTTCCCATGATGGAGGGTAGGAGGGACAGGGGTTACCAGCCAACAATATTGAGAAAGAGAAGTCACCCAGGCTATTACAGAAAAAGAGGGCGTGGGATCATGAAAACAAAGGGTGGAGAGAATTTCAAGAAGAAAACTGTCAGCATTTTCAACAGAAGCTTAGATATCAAGACAGATAAGCACAGACAAGTGTATTTGGATAAAGTGACCTTCTAGAGAGGAGATTTAGAGAAAGCCAAATTGAAGTGGGTTCAGTGACTAATGAGAATCCAAAAACAAAGTCAGACTAACCTTTGGAAAGCTGACTCATAAACAGCCAGAAAGAAATCAAATACCATATAGAAAAGGTTGGGGAAGGTCAGAACAAAAGTATTTTCTTTTTCTTTCTCTTAAGATATGGGCTCCTACTCACTTTAAAAAGCAGAAGAAAGGAAGACAGTGGGGAAAGAGAGGATCAGGATACCAGAAAGGATAGGAATTTAAACCCCTTATGGAAAGAGAAGAGAAAAAGAATCAAATAACATTAGAAGAAACTTCATGTTGAGAAGAGTTGTGGTTTCTTCTGAGGCTGTCAGGGAAACAGAAGCAAAACAGTGTTCAAAATGTGAGGGGCCTCTAGGGAACGACTTATTCTACTCTAGGCTTCTGCAAACATTTACCTTTACCCTTAGGCCCTTCATGCTCAAAGAGAATCCTCATGTGGCTCTCAAAAAGACAGAGGGATAGGAAAGTACAAGTTGCACAGTCCTTCTCATTCTCTAACCCCCAATTCCAGAACGCATGAACATGTCTAATAACATATTTTATCTAAGATATTACTCTTCTTTCATCTAATTCTATGCAGTTATAATGTGGGAATTAAAACATATAATCTGTTTACCTCAGATCTTTCTTATCAGGAATCACAGCATGAATATTTTTAAATATACTAAAATAGCTTACCAAATCAAAATGATGCTACTTTAATTTAAATACACATAGGGCACTGTAGTCCTTTAAATCTTTACAGTCATCAGCAATCTCCTGCTCCTCTGAAAACTAATTATGTCTCTAATGAGGCTTCAATATTAAATATCAGACAAATAGTTAACTTGTTTAAACCAGTTTCAAATGGTCGTAGTTTCAGGGAACTGATTTCTTAAGCATCTCATTTATTTAGTATATCTGATGTTCTCAAGTCACTGTTACAGAGATGGATCTATATGCCACTGCTTACTCTGAAGAACACTTCATCAAATTAGTTGCTAAGCTTGGCTTCAGCTCAGGAATTTCTATTTAATATGTTTTGCTGATTTGATAAACTTCTGGATCTGATCCCTGGAGCTTATTTCAATGCTGTCTTATGAAACTGGATGTCTTTCATAAAAATTTTGTGTTTAAGAACACTGGATTTGTGATCAGATCTCTGAGTTCAAACTCTAGCTCTGCCACTGATTTGTTATGTGGTATCAGGCTCATTACTTAACCTCCCTGAACTCATTTTCTCTTCAAAAATGGGGAAAAGAGCTATAAGTAAAAACTGAATGAGACACTTACCCATTCTCTGTTAATAAACCTGCCCTAAGTATTTTGGGATGCTTCTAAAGGGTTAATAAAAAGAATAATCATTTTTGAACAAACAGCATAGTACCATTGTATCATCAGCAGGCTCAGAGCTGAGGGTGGCCACCAACTAAGAAAATACGTGCCTTCTGGTTGAAATGGCATGAAGTTGTAGCAGCTGTGCCCAGTAGAGCTGTAAAAATCATGGGAAATTGTACACATGTGATACTCCACCTAAGGGATGGCAAAAATATTTGATGAGAGAAAGTACTTTGCATGGGGCTGGAGGGCCCACATTAGCAGGTAATGGCTACCATGCAAAGAAACTTCAGGAATTAGTGTAAATAAGACCACATCTAGCTCCACAGACTGACAAGACTTAGATAACTTCAAGCTGTATCTATAATGATACAAACCTTTACTCTTTCAAATAATCTCTACATTTGGTCTTATTTTTGAAGTTGAGTTGTTGTGTATAAGAATTTTTTCATGGCATAAATATACTTATAATAACATCTCAGTAATGTAATGTTGCATTCACTATCTGTGTTTAATATATTATAATATAGATATATATGTTCACTATACTTTCGTAAATGACTAACTTAATTTTCACCACAAAAGTATTTTCCTTTTCCAGGTTTCTAATTACCCAATTATCCATACTTAAGACTCCTGCTTGACTCTCTCATCATCCTCATTTTATACTCAGTAGCCAATCAATGATTCAAGTCATCAGTTGATTCATTTTTCTCAGTGCATCAGAAATTAGTCTTTTTCAATCGATTGCTTTCCCATCCCCCAGTCAGATCCTTATCATTCTTTCCTATACTATTCCACTGGTCTCCTAACTGACTTTCATGCCACTCCATGTTTCAAATTGCATGCTGCAAGACTGAACCTCATTTAATCACATCATGTTCTAGCTCATAGAATGACAATAATTTTTATTTTGCAAGAGAAATTCAGAATTATTCATCCTGAACCCTCTGGTCCCCACACACCTAAATTCTCACTGATCTGTGTTAACCATCTGCTCTAGTCTAACTGGCCTGAACAATCTAAACTTTATAAGGTCTCCTTCCATGATTTTCCACAAGCTATGCCTGGAATGTAACTCCAACTCTTCCATGAAGTCAATTCTAAAAACATCAATCTTCTTAGAGTTCTCACTCTTCCAAACACTTACAGCATTTACTGTGGACATCATTATTAAATAATGAATCATCTACTTATTGCAACTCCTTTATATTGTTTCTCATTTCTGTTAGCTGTCCTAATTTCCTTGTCTTGTTTCCTTAAACTAGTTTGTAAGCTAGCTAATCAGAGATCTGGTTTATCCTAACACATCCAGCATAGAAACTAGACTTAGGAATTATACTCTCAATGTTTTTATTTGGTCTTAGTTTAGGTAGATCATTATAGCTGAGAGCTTTATAGTATAAAGTCGTTTTTTCACATTACTGTCCATTTTTTGCTTTAAATATTTAAGAAGACAGGATTACAAATATAAAATTTGAAGGAAATAAATAGAAATAACTATTATTGATTAGTCTGAATGTATAATACATAAAGTCTCAAACTATAACTTAAATTATAACCATGCTCTTTTATCTGACATTAATTTAGAATAACGATCATTCCTCAATATAAACAGCACATTGTTTTACAATGCAAAACAAAAAAGTATGATTTTTCCTTTTGTTGACTTATCCCAGAAATCTAGAGCTTTTTCATCATACATCTCTTTTGAGACTAACAATAGATGTACAGTATGACAGTTCTATGAAAACAACATGTTCTGCAGTAAACTCCTATTAAATACATGGAAGTAAATGAATGTATTTTGACAAATATAGCACTATACATTTTAATTTATTTCTCTTGCTGACAAAACACAAACTCACAGAATAAATTGTTTTCTTCATCACTGCATCTACAGTACCTAGAACATGTAGTTAGTGCTTAATAGTTATTAATTGATTGCATAAGTGAAAAATTATTTCAATTCACCCCTATATTCTTTAAATGTTAACATTCTACTGTGCAATTGTACTGCTAGCCTCTTACCTAAGTCTAAAATCACTCATTTTTTGTTGATATACAAACTTCAAGCCATATAAGCAAAAACAATGAGCAAGGAGAAATAAGTATAACTTTTGAAGTAAGTTATATAAAAATTAGAGTGAATTTAAAAAATTCTGGTGATAGTGATTTAACAATATGAAAAGGTAGCTGGATAGTGGTTATAGAGTTAAAATATGGACTTAGACCAGTCCCCAAATATAAATTAATAACTCTAAAATGTATTGATAAATTTTGATTATATATATACATACATATATGAGTGTGTTTCCAGAAATGTAATTTTTATAATCAGTTAACTTATTGCTAAATGTATACTTAATACATGCATAAATAAATAAATGCACTAAAGATATAGTTGATTCACTTAGAATGTCTACTGTTAGAAGAAACTTATAAAGCCTGTTGGCCTACCAAGTATTTGGCAAAGACTTCAAAGATGGCTCAACCTCTTCAAAGATGGGTAAACTATATACTATCATGAATTTGTGATGACAAGGAAAAATTCCTTTTGGATTATGGATTAAAATAAGATTGAAACTTTACTCCTGTAATTGGAAATTTGGCTATGAATCACACAAATTAGATACTTTAGGGCCTACCCTATAAAAACGACATAAAACTTAAACAGATGTCTAACCACTTTTAAGTTGCTAATAGAAGGATAAATACAACTGACAATAAAATCAGGAACTCAGACTCACAGTTTGTTATCAGAAACAAGGACAAAATTAGATGTGTATTCTGACTAAATGGTTCCTATGTTTTATAGAAGCTGTAGTATTATCATATTTCAGCTAGAAAAGACTAGAAATCAGTTTCTCTTTCAAATATATGCATAACTACTTGTATAAAAATACCAGTTCGATGGACTTTCATGTTTAAAATGGAAGGAAAAAGAAAACTTTTATTAGACAACTACCATGTGCCAATAACTGTATTATTTCATTTAATCTTCATATTAATATTTACATAAAGTGAATAATACTACACTATATTCCAGATAAAGAAATTGCATTTCAAGAGGAAGCAGAGCAAGATGGCCAAATAGAAGCCTCTAGCAGTCATCCCCTCCCCACCTGTAGGAATACCAAATTGAACAACTACCCACACAAGAAAGCAACTTCATAAGAAAGAACCAAAAATCAAATGAGCAATCACAATCTCTGGTTTTAATGTCATATCACTGAAAGAGGCATGGAAGAAGGTAGAAAAGACAGTCCTGAATTGCTGATGCCACCCCTCCCCCATTCTCCAGCAGTGACCACATGGTGGGGAGAGAGAATCTGTGTGCTTGTGGGAGAGAGAGTTCAGAGATTGTGGGTCTTCGCATTGGATGCCCATGGAGGGGGCATTTAGACCAGCCCTAGCCAGAGGGGAAGCACTCGTCCCAGTGGCTGGAATCCTGAGACTCAGGTAGCCCCACCAACACAGGCTAAAGCACTCTGGGGTCCTAAGTATGTTTGAAAGGCAATCTAGGCCACAAAGACTGCAATTCCTGGGCAAGTCCTAGTGCTGTGCTGGGCTCGGAGCCAGCACATGCACACGTGGGGTGCAAATGACCTAGTGAGATACCAGCCAGGGCAGCCAAAGGAGTGCTTGAGTCATCACCCATCCCTTAACCACAGGCAGTGAAGCTCGCAGCTCTGGGAGAGACCCCTTTACTCTGCTTGAGAAGAGGAGACAATAGAATAAAAAGGACTTTTTTGCGACTTAGATCCAGCTCAGCCACAGTGGAACAGGGCACCAAGCAGAGCCCTAAGACCCCCCATTCCAGGCCCTAGCTCCTGGATGACATTTCTAGACATACCCTGGGCCAGAAAGGAACCCACTGCCTTAAAGGGAAGGAACCAGTACTAGCAAGATTCATCACCTGCTGACTGACATTTTCTTGGGCATTGAATAAACATAAGCTGGAGCCAGCAGTATTCACCATGGGCCTTAGGTGAGACCCAGTGCTGTGTCAGCTTCAGGTGTGACCCAACATAATCCCAGCTGCAGTGCCTAATACAGAGGGAGAGACTCTGTATTAGTCCATTTGCACACTGCTGATAAAGATATAACAGAGACTGGGTAATTATAAAGGAAAGAGGTTTAATTCACTCACAGTTCCACATGGCTAGCGAGGCCTCACAATTATGGCAGAAGGCAAGAAGGAGCAAGTCACATCTTACATGGCAGCAGGGAAGAGAGAATGAGAACCTTATAAAACCATCACATCTCATGAGACTTATTCACTACTACGAGAACAGTACGGGGTAAACTGCCCCCATGATTCAGTTATCTCCCACCAGGTCACTCCCACAACATATGGGAATTATGGAAGCTACAATTCAAGATGAGATTTGGGTGGGGATACAGCCAAACCATGTCAGACTCCTTCTGCTAGAAGAAAGGAGAGAGAAGACTAAAGGGGACTTTGTCTTGCAGCTTGGGTACCAGTTTAGTCACAATGGAGTAGAGCACCAAGAGGACTTCTAGGGTCCTTGATTCTAGCTATGGCTTCTGGACAGCATTTCCGCACCCACCCTGAGCAAGATGGGAGCCCACACTGCCCTGAAGGGAGAGACCCAGGCCTGGCAGCGTTCACTACAAGCTGACTAAAGAGTCCTTGGGCCTTGAGTGAACATTGGTGGTAGCCAGGCAGTACTCACCATGGACCTGGGGAAGTGGTAGCCACAAAGAGAGTCTCCTTCTGCTTGAGGAAATGAGATGGAAGAGTGGGAAGGACTTTGTTTTGCAGCTAGGGTGCTAGCTCAGCCACAGTAGAAAGGAGCACCAAGTAGGTTACTAAGGTTCCCTGTTCTAGGCTCTGGCTCCCAGACAACATTTCTAGATCTACCCTGGGATGGAGTAGGGTTTGCCGCCGTGAAGGGAAGGACATCAGCCTGGCTGGATTCACCACTTACTGACTGAAGAGCCCTTGGGCCTTGAGTGACAACTGGCAGTAGCCAGGCAGTGGTTGCCATGGGCCTTGGGCAAGACTCGGTGCTGTGCTGGCTTGGGTCTGAACCAGTGCAGTCCCAGTGGTGGCCACACAATGCCTGCATCACTTCTCCCAGAGTTCTACACAGCTCAGCACAGAGAGAGAGAGATTCTGTTTGTTTGGGGGAAAGTAATGAAAGATAACAAGAGCTTCTGCTAGGTAATCTAGGAAAGTCCCTCAGATTTTAAAAAGACCCCCAAGGCAGTACCTCTATGAGTCTTGAAGAATCACAGAATTACTGGGCTTTGGGTGCCTCCTAATGCAGATACAGCTACAGTGACCAGATAGATAACAACACTCGATGCCCTTTCAATACTTGGAAAGCCTTCTCAAGAAGAACAGGTACAAACAAGGTTACACTACAAAGACCACAATCAACACCTGATTCTTCAGTGCCCCAAAATCGAAGAATATGAACAAACATCAAGACCATCCAGGAAAACATGACCTCGACAACTAACTAAATATGGTACTGGGGATCAACCAGGAGTGACAGAGATATGTAAACTTTTAGACAGAGAATTCAAAATAGTTGTTTTGAGTAAGCTCAACGAAATTCAAGATAACACAGAAAAGGAATTCAGAATCCTATCAGATAAATTAAACAAGAGATTGAAATAATTTTTAAAAATTAAGCAGAAATTCTAGAGCTGAAAAATTCTATTGATATACTGAAAAACATATCTGAGTCTCTTAAGAGCAGAACTGATCAAGCAGCAGAAAGAAATGGTGAGCTTGAAGATAGGCTATTTGAAAATACACAATTGGGGAGACAAAAGAAAAAGAATAGATAAGAATTAAGCATGCCTGCAAGATCTAGAAAATAGCCTCAAAAGGGCAAATCTAAGAGTTGATGGCCTTAAAGAGGAGGTGATGAAAGAGATAGATATAGAAAGTTTATTCAAAGTAATAATAACAGAAAACTTCCCAGACCTAGAGAAAGATATCAATATTCAATTATAGGGAGGGTATAGAACACCAACCAGATTTAACCCAAAGAAGACTATCTCAAGACAATAAACTCCCAAAGATCAAGGATAAAGAAAGGATCCTAAAAGCAGCAAGAGAAAAGAAACAAAAAATAACATACAACAGAGCTACAATATATCTGGCAGCAGACTTCTCAATGGAAACCTTACAGGCCAGGAGAGAGTGTCATGACATATTTAAAGTGATGAAGGGGGAAAAAACACAAACTTTTACCCTAGAATAGTATATACAGTGAAAAATCCTTCAATCATGAAGGAGAAATAAAGACTCCCTGACAAATAAAAGCTGAGAGATCTCAACAACACCAAATCTGTCCTATATGAAATGCTAATGGAAGTTCTTCAGTCTGAAAGAAAAGAACATTAATGAGCAATAAGAAATATCTGAAGGTACAAAACTTACTGGAAATGGTAAGTACACAGAAAAATGGAGAATATTATGACACTGTAACTATGGTGTGCAAACTATTCATATCTTGAGTAATAAGACTAAATGATGCACCCATCAAAAATTATAATTACAACAATTTTTAAATACATAGAAAGTACAATAGCACATAAATAGAAACAATAAAAAGTTAAAAAGCGGTGAGGGTGTATGAAGTTATAATCTACAGTTTTTATTAGTTTTCTCTTTGCCTGTTTCTTAGTTGTTTGTTTTTGCAATCAGTGTGATGTTGTCATCAGCTTAAAATAATGTCTTATAAGATGTTATTGGCAAGCCTCATGATAATCTCAAATCACAAAACATACAAAAGACACACAAAAAATAAAAAGCAAGAATTAATGCATACTACCAGAGAAAAATCACCTTCATTGAAAGGAAGACAAGGACTGAAGGAAGACCACAAAACAACCAGAAAACAAATAACGAAATGGCCATAGCAAGTCCTTACTTGCCAATAATAACATTAAATGTAAATGGACTAAACTCTCCAGTCAAAAGACATAGAGTGGCTAAAAGGTTTTTTTTAAAAAGACCCAACTATGTTGCCTACAAGAAATACACTTCACCTATAAAGACACACATAGACTGAATATAAAGGGATCAAAAAAGATATTCCATGCCAACAAAAACCAGAAATGACATACAATATAGGCTGTACTTATATCAGACAAAACAAACTTTGAGAGAAAAACTATAAGAAGAGACAAAGAGGGTCATTATACAATGATGAAGGGGTCAGTTTAGCAAGGGGATTTAACAATTGTAAACATATATGCACCCACCCATGAAGCACACAGATAAAGAAAGGAAATATTATTAAAGAGAGATATAAATCACAATACAATAATACCTGGAGACATCAACATCCACTTTCAGCATTGGACAGATCATCCAGACAGAAAATCGACAAGGAAACATAACACCTAATTTACACTATAGATAAAATGGACCTAATAGATATTTACAGGTTATCCAATGACCATAAAATACACCTTCTTCTTCTCAGCAGGTAGATCATTATCAAGGATAGACCATATGTTAGGCCACAAAACAAGTCTTAACAAATTCAAAGAAAATGAAATAATTTCAAATATTTCTCAGACCACAGTGGAATAACATTAAAAATCAATAAGAAGAGAAACTTTGGAAACTATACACACACACATCAGAATTAAATAATAAGCTCGTGAATAACCAATGGGTCAATGAAGAAATTAAGAAGGAAGTTGAAGAATTTCTTGAAACAAATGAAAATAGAAACACAACATACCAAAACCTATGGGATACAGCAAAAGCAGTACTAAGTGGAAAGTTTATAGCAATAAGTGCCTACATACAAAGTAGAAAAACTTCAAATAACCAACCTTACAATGCATCTTAAGGAACTAGAAAAGCAAGAGCAAACCAAACCTAAAATTAGTACAAGAAAATAAACCATAAAGAACAAAGCAGTAGAAAATGGAATTGAAACAAATAAATTAATAAATAAAAAATCAATGAAATGAAAAGTTGGGTTTTTGAAAAGATAAACAGAATCAACAAACTTTTAGCCAGATGAAGAAAAAAAGACAGAAGATTCAAATAAATAAAATAAGAGACAAAAATGGAGACCTCATAACCAATACGGCACAAATTCAAAGGATCATTAGAGACTACTGTGAATGGCTATATGCCAATAAATTTTAAAACCTTGAAGAAATGGATAAATTCCTAGACACATACAACCTATCAAAATAGAGTCCTGAAGAAATCCAAAACCTGAATGGAGCAATAGCAGGTAATGAGATTGAAGCCATTATAAAGCCTCCCAACTAAGAAAAGCCTGGCACCCAATAGCTTCACTGCTGAATTTCACCAGTCATTTAAAGAACTAACACTGATCCTACTCAAACTATTCTGAAAAACAGCAGAGAAGGGAATGCTTCCAACTCATCCTGTGAGGCCAGAAGGACCATGATACCAAAACCAGACAAAGACACATCAAAGTAAAGAAAACTACAGGCCAATATCCCTGAACAATGATGCAAAAATTCTCAACAAAATACTAGCAAATGGAATTCAATAACACATTAAAAAGATTATTCAGCATGACCAAGTGGGATTTATCCCAGGGATGCAAGAATGGTTCAACATACACAAATCAAACAATGTGATACATTATAGCAATAAAATAAAGGACTAACACCATATGATCATTGCAATTGATGATGAAAAAGCATTTGATAAAATTCAATATCCCTGTAAGATAAAAACCCTCAGAAATTGGGAATAGAAGGTACATACCTCCACACAGGAAAGCCATATATGAGAAATCCACAAGCTAGTGTCATACTGAATGGGGGAAAACTGAAAGGCTTTCCTCTTAGACCTAAAACACGATAAGGCCGACCACTTTCACCATTGTTATTTAACATAGTACTAGAAATCCTAGCTAGAGAAATTAGATAAGAAAAAGAAATAAAGTGCCTCCGAATTGAAAAAGCAGCAGCTAAATTATCCTTGTTTGTAGACAACATGATCTTATATTTGGAAAAACCTAAAGACTCCACCAAAAAACTAGTATAACTGGTAAACTAATTCAGTAAAGTTGTAGGATATGATATTAACATACAAACATCAGTAGCATTTCTATATGGCAACAGTAAACAATCTGTAAAAGGAATCAGTGAAGTAATTATCTTTAAAATAGCTACAAATAAAATAAAATACCTGGGAATAAACTTAATTAAAGAAGTAAAAGATTTCTACAATGAAAACTGTAAAACTTTGATGAAAGAAAATGAAAAGGACACAAAAAAATGCAAAAATATTTCATGTTCATGAATTGGAAGAACAAATATTGTTAAAATATCCATAGTACCCAAAACAGTCTAGAAATTCAGTGTAAATCCCCATAAAAATACCAATGACACTTTTCACAGAAATAGAAAAAAAACTATCCTAAAATTTACAAGAATCACAAAAGAGCTAGAATAGCCAAAACAATCCTGAGCAAAAAGAACAAAACTGGAGGAATCACATTACCTGACTTTATACTACAGAGCTATAGTAACCAAAACAGCATGATCCTAGCATAAAAACAGACACACAGACCAATGGAACAGAATTGAGAACCCAGAAACAAATCCACACACCTACAGTGAATTCATTTTTGACCAAAGTGAAAAAAACATATAACAAGGGAAGGACAGTCTCTTTAATAAATTAGTTCTGGAAAAACTGGATATCCATATGCAGAAGAATAAAACTAGACCCCTATCTCTCACCATAAACAAAAATCCAATCAAAATAGATTAAAGACTTAAATCTAAGATCTCAAATTATGAAACTAAGAGAAAACATTGGGGAAACTCTCCAGGATTTGGTCTTAGCAAATATTTCTTGAATGATACCTCACAAGCACAGCAACTAAGCAAAAATGGACAAATAGAATCATATCCAGTTAGAAAGCTTCTGCACAGCAAAGGATACAACAAACAAAGTGAACAGACACCCCCACAGAATGGGAGAAAATATTCAAAACTACTCATATGACAAAGGGATAATAACCAGAATATATAAGGAACTCAAGCAACAGTATAGGCAAACACTAAAATAATCTGATTTTAAAATGGGCAAAAGATCTGAATAGACATTTCTGAAGAGATACAAATGGCAAATAGGTATATGAAAAGGTGCTCAAAGTCATTGATCATCAGAGGTATGCAAATCAAAACTACCATGAGATATTATCTCATGCCAGTTAAAGTGGCTTTTATCCAAAAGTTAGGCAATAACAAATGCTGGTGAGGATGTGCAGAAAAGGAAACCCTCATATGCTGCTGGTGGGAATGTAAATTTGTACAGCTACTTTGGAGAACAGTATGGAGGTTCCTGGAAAAAACTAAAAATAGAACTATCATATGACCCAGTAATCCCATTGATAATTTGTACCAAAAGAAAAGAAATCAGTGTATTGAAGAGATATCTGTACTCTCATGTTTATTGTAGTATTATTCATAATAGCCAAGATTTGGAAGCAATCTAAGTGTCCATCAACAGATGAATGGATAACAAAATGTGATACGTAAACACAATAGACTACTCTTCAGCCATAAAAAAGAATGAGGTCCTATCATTTGTAACAACATGGATAGAACTGGACATCGTTATGTTAAGTGGAATAAACACAGAAAGACAAGCTTCACATGTTCCCGCTTATTTGTGGGAGTTAAAAATTGAAACAAACACATGGTGATGGAGAGTAGAATGATGGTTACCAGAGACTAGGAATGATAGTGGGGACTAAACGGAGAATGAATAAGAACTAGTATTTGATAGCACAACAGGGTGATAACAGTCAACAATAATTTATTGTGCATTTTAAAATAAGTTAAATGGTATAACGAGAATATTTGTAACACAAAGAAATGGTAAATGCTTGAGGTGATGGATACCTTATTAACCCTAATGTGATTACTACACATTGTATGCTTGTATCAAAATATCCCATGTACCCCATAAATACATTCACCTACTATATGCCCATAAAAATAAAATTTCTAAAAAGAAACTATATTTCACAAAAATTATGTCGCTTTTGTAGGATCCTTTGATGGCTAAGTAGTAAAACTGAGCTATAAACCCACATCTATCTCACATCAAAACCTTCTTGCTTTACACTACTGCCTTCAAAGTAAATTTATCAGAAAAGTCCATTTTCTGTTTTTTTTATTGTAAGCCATCAAGAATGATAATAAAAACATTATTTTAAAACAGTGAATATAATGATGAAGTGTTAAAGATGGGAGGGTCCTTTGAAACTATTGAGTCTGTCCCTCTCTACCAGTTTGCCTTAACCAAAGGCATTGGCAATGACCTTGAGGGGTCTATCCCATATTACATCAAGCATAATACAATTCACTCATACCTCACACTAAATGTAATCTGTTTATAGACATTTATGCAAAAGTATTGATTTCTATTTTATTTTATTTTTATTTATTTATTTATTTAATTTTTTGAGACAGAGTCTCGCTCTTTTGCCCAGGCCGGAGTGCAGTAGCACGATCTCAGCTCACTGCAAGCTCCACCTCCTAGGTTCACGCCATTCTCCTGCCTCAGCCTCCCGAGTAGCTGGGACTACAGACACCCACCACCACTCCCGGCTAAGTTTTTTAAAATTATTTTTAGCAGAGACGGGGTTTCACCGTGTTAGCCAGGATGGTCTCGATCTCCTGACCTCGTGATCCACCCGCCTCAGCCTCCCAAAGTGCTGGGATTACAGGCGTGAGCCACCGCGCCTAGCCTTGATTTCTATTTTGATACATTTTTACATATACTGAATGCACTGAAAATTTTCTGGCCTTACATTTTTTGATAGGTCCAGATAAAACTCCTAGTCTCCAGGCACTTTGCCTCTGTTGCCTAATGGGAAAAACATGGCCTGGGAAAAGAAAGACAAATTGCCTTACTAAGGTTACTTGGTTAGTGGAAGTCAGGACAAAATCCACTACTATCTAGTTCTCTTTTATTCCACCACCATATGCCTTAATGTGGCATTATTCTCAAAAGCATAGAATTCCAAATAAGGCGCTATGTACAACACAGATTTGGGGATCAAAATTCAAGTGGTGTCTGCTATGAAATGTTAGGCTTAGAATGGAATTTCAATTGGATATTAAATATAATTTAAATGTAGAATAAAATGTAACTATAGAATTAGTAGTATGTTAGTATTCTTATTGATATTGTAGAAAATAAGCAAGCCATAATATACAACCACAGAATGATGAAACATCCTGAGAAATCAGTTATGCGGTATGTTAGTGTATACGTAGATAGACCTGTGTGTATGTGTGTGTGTCCAACAATATCTAAAATTGTTAAATTTCAACACAAGGATCAAGAATGTCATCTCATCAAACCTCTTAATTTCATAGATTCAAAAAATGAAACTCTAAAGACATGAGGCAAATAGCCCTTTATCTAGCTAGATCATGGCAGACTTGAGATTAAAATCTAGATTAGTTATTATTGTTTTAGTTTTTTAAGTATTCCCTTATGTCCTCCGCATAAATAAACAAAAACCAATAAACAATTTTTATAGCTGAAACATGAGAATATATAAAATAACCTAACCAGATATACAAGGAAATATCTACTACATCTTCATTTTGAAGACCAACATGATGAATACTCTGAAAGCTATCAACAAGCAGTAAGAAGGCAGATTAACCAGTTGAAATCCTAACATTACAATGTCCATGATTGTCACTTTGATAATTGCTCAAGACTTTAGGATTCTTGCTGTTTTGTAATAACTCAAATACTTCAATAATGGTTCATGTACAGGGTTGTGTTTCAACTTCTTTGTGTTATACTCCTAATGGCACATGGCTTCACACACATGTTTCAGCACATTTGCCTTACAAGAAGAAACTGCTTAAAACTTAAGACCGTTGTTAAAAAGGAACAGACCAGCCAGAAAACATGTCTAGAGATTTTTCAATTGACCCATGTGATTTTGCTAAAAATTGTAACCACATTCAGCAGCAACACTTATCCTTCGGGCCTGAGAACCAATGTGTGTCACCAGAAATTATGGACAAACTGGCTGAAGTATCACTTCTTTTTCTTCTTAGGAAATCTTGTTTCATCAATGCTGTATATCATATATGCCGATCCGATTAACTTTACATCCACATTTAGTCTCTCTCATCTAATCCTTATTTTCTGGCTAAGAAATAAAAAGGCAATATTTTTAAGAGTCTTCAAAGGTTCTAGTGAAGATCAAAGTGTATGTATTTGATCTTTTATAACCAAAGCCTCACTTCCATATATCATGAAGTCTTTATTTAGTAAGATCATGGATAATAATATAAAATTAACCCAAATTCTCTTTCATTGACTTTTAAGTTGCTAGTTCTTTAATTTCAACTACTGGTCTTTGGGGACCCTTCATCCCTCAACTTATAAAATCACCATCAAACATAAATAACAAATGCAATGATGAGATTGGCAGAATCTCCAGCTGAGGAAAGAAAAAAGAATATTCTTTTTGTTTCAACAACTTCCAGACTATTAATGTTTTATTTACTGTGACTACTTTTGGCTCTAATACTGTGATGCCATAATGCCAAACATTTTTATTTATTATTTTCATCTTTTAAACTACCCTGTGAGGTAGGCATTATTAGTTACATTTTACATGTGAGTAAACTGAAGCTCATAAGATTGGGTAGCTTGCTTAAAGTGACAGACCTAGTAAATGACATTCAAACCTAGGTCTTTTTCGTTCCAACGTTAACCTCTTCTGTTATACCACACTACCTGGCAAGCAATATAATTTTTCTAAGATCGGCACTGAAGAGAATAAGAAAATGGTTAGTGTAGTAAGCTCATATTTGAGACGTGAAAATAATTGTATAAATAACACAAATGATGCAAAATATGTGTTTATGTTGTATATAACAGATGCCCCTAGTTACAGATAGAAACAATTTGCTACTTCTCACTTACAAATCTTCAAAATTCCAAAACCATATTTAGATAACTTGTTCAGTCACACATGCTCACTTTCCTAAAAATTGAAAATGAAAGATATAAAACTCATCAAAGAAGAATGAAAAATGTTGCTCCCATTAGACTTTGAATATGAATGGATATATTGAACTGAGGCTATACATTTTCAGATTAGCTATTCCTTAGAACCCCTATATGTGGAGCAGTTGTCAGAGCAGAGATAATATCCCATAGATTTTCTGGCAGCATGTCAGTGACTGCTCAGCAGATCAGTAGATGTGAGTAACTAATCTAAATTGCTTAGCTAATGATGTACATGTCTAATTGAATTTATTTTAATGATTAAGAGCAGTAATTGTTTTTAAGATAGTTATATTGAGCCTATAGTATATATATTGCCAACGTTATCGAAGTAATAATTACTAGGTAAACATTTCTGTTTTTAATAAGCACATTGTGCTTACTCTAAAAACATCTAGTAAATTAGTTTATAATACTAGCAGCTCCATTATTGAGCCATTACTTCCAGGAATGTTATGAATATTTCATATGAGATTAGAATGAGGGCTATTTTATCTACCATGTCTAGAGTAATGGGTTCCATTCTGAATTCATTACCATCCCCACTCTCCCAAATGGCTTCTGTCTTGTTAGAAAAGGCCCCAGCATCTATAGCTTTAATTCAGTACTCCAGTACTCTTTCTTATCACCACCTCCAATTTTGCCATCCAATAAATCATTAAGTTCACTAAATCTCTATGCACTCAGGTTTCTTTATCTGCAGCCACAGGGACCTTCTTAAAATAAAAAATGAGCATGTGAGCCCTCCTGCTGGTGAGCCCTCCTGCTGAAAACCATCTCGTGGTTCCTAATCCTAACTCTTTTGAGATGTTTACAATGCCTGCCAACATGGCACCTGCCAAATCTCCACCCTCCACCTAATGGCACACCATGCCACACATAACAGGCTCCATTCATAGCATTGAATCTCTAATGCCTTGTCATGTTTCTGGGCTTTTGCCTCTACTTTTCTTTGTGTCTTGGATAGTCTTCCCTGCCTTCACCCTAAGATTTCAGCATACTCTTCCTTACCCTCCCTATCATTGACTGGGCTATGTGTTCCTACTGTGTGCTTTTAAACCATCCTATATTTCTGCCATCACAAACTCCATCACCTTTCATTGTGAATCCTCAACTCAGCACATAACTGGCCTCAGTAATTATCTGTTAAATGAATGAAATGTTGGTGCTATACTGAAAATCTGTGTATTGCTAGGGAGTAGAATAATGAGACATCTAAAAATATTTCATAATTGTAAAGTTAAACATACCTGCAAATTTTAGATAAGACAGAACTGAGAGCAAATGAGATGTCTGCCCCTAAACACAGGAAGGGTGTTCAACTGGAAGAAGTATTATACTTTTTCTGAGATCTTTTGAAAGAATTGACCAAGACTAACAGAAGAAAGCTTCAGGAAAGATATTTTAACTAGGTATATGGCATGCCTTTCTAACAATTAGAGCTCTCCAGTCAGAGCCGTGATGTTTCAAAACCAGCCAAAATCCTAACCACTGGAAATGGTCAAGTGGAATCTGACTAATCATCAGTTGAAATTCCTGGAGAAAGTAATCCAGCATAGAGCTGAGATCAAAACTGGGCTATGTGTTCCTACTCAAGCTTTTATCAATTTTACTGTGTACCTGATTTGTTTATGAAACAATCTATTTCAAAGTTAATGAAAAGGGGATGGTTTTAGTGGGAGCTTGGGAGGCTATTGAGCATTCCTTTTTTTTAATAATTAAATTTGTGCAAAGTCCAAATGGTAGTGTCCATTTTACATACACACACACTACACACACACACACACACACACACATCCAACAAAAATCATAGAGGCTGACTATTGAGTTTATTAGCTTGGAGATGCTACAAGACTGATTTATGTCCACTTTTGGTAGAATGTAGGAAATTCAGAGATATAAACTGCTACCTAACTGTACTCTACTTAGTGATATTTTTTCAGCTCTGAGCTGCAAGAAAACATATTTCTTGTATGTCCATGTCCAAAAATGAAATAAAATGGAATCTGAGTATCTTAAAAAATGCAAGTATTTAGTAAAATAGGGTACTGGTGAAGGCATTCTAAGTAGAAAAAAAATTCTATCAAAGGTTTAAGGTAGAAATGGTTAGAAGACAATTAGCCAGTCTGGCCAGAGATGCAGGTCCAGGCCTAAGAATAAAGCAAAGTAGATTTACAGGTTTTGTATTTCTTCAGACTAAGAAATCTAAGTGTTATAGTTGTAGGAGCAATGGGTGAGCAAAGGTAGTGAAATACAAGACTACTGTTTGGAAAAGATGAGGCAAGATTATGCAGAGCAGATCTCAAATGTAAGCACAAATTGCAAATATCTTTATCACAGTAGTTTAAAAATTGACAATTTATGTGACTCCTTTGTAATTCAGTGGGCCCATTTCCCCTATATGTTGATAGTTTGGCAGAATGTTGTTAACCTCCATTGCTGAAGGAAACTCCCTGTGGTTTGCTTGACTATGGGAAAGAATATGGGTCAATTTTCTCCCAATATAATAGTTGATGACAGTTCTGGGGGATTTCAGGGTTTTGGGGGGGGGGTTTATGGCATCACTCTTGGTGGTATGATTCTACCAGTTATGGAAGACGAAGGTGAGAATGACTATGTACAGATACTAGGGGGTGATCTTATAAACACAAATTTCAAATATATCTTTCTGCTCTCAAATGTTTGATGGGATTTCATGAGGGTATTAGAATATTTAAATTTGGAGATTTTAAAGCATGTAAATCAGTCTAGATCATGAAGCATATTAATAAACAATGTCATGAAAATCCTCTAATATTTTGTTTTTCAGTTCTTTGAAATATCATTTTGGAGCATTAGTCTTAGCCATTCTTTTCTTTATCAGACATTTAACCAAGATTATTAATAAAGAGCTGGGATTCAAATATTCTACTTTAAGCCCAAGGAATCTTGCTCATTATTACATAATAATTTTTATTAATAAAAATATAAATCCAATAACTTCTGTGGAAACAAAGGTTTGTTTTTGTTGTTATTGTTTGGTATTATTTTGTTTCAGTTTACATATATTTCTTAGAGTATAAAATTTGGAGCAGGTAATCGTTTTTTATTCCTTCTCAATTTATTTTATGTCAGTTTCAAGTTTATATCATATCTTAAAAAGTTATTTTCTCATAAGGAATTTCATACTAAAGTTTTTCAGATTTTTTACTGGAGTGAAAGGTAGACCTATAGTTCTAAAAACAATGAGACAATTGCAAACTCTAGCTACTACACAGAAAAATTTTAATACTGAAAAGAAAAAAAAAAATACCTTGATGGAAAGTGGGTTGTAGTATGTCAGGAAAAAATCTAAGAAGAATATCAACATTCTAAGCTGGAAATAAGGAAAGGGAGCTGGTGCCTGCTATAAGCTCATTGTTATACAATATAACAGCAATATGTCCACAATGATACGCATGTTAATAAGCACCCAGATAACAGAAATACATAGAACATAATCTTATCTGACTCAGTCAGAAAATAATATAGCAGCTGGAATGTTGTAATGTGAAGCTATACATATATGACTGCAAATAATTCAGTAGGGTAAAAATAAGTTGTTTCTATAGATTCCTTGTGTATAAGGTGAGGGAAAGGAAGGATATAGTACAAAGTCCACTCTAAAATGATTTCTCGTACAATCATTAAGTTCTGCTTACATAGAAATCTTACCAGAAAACACATCAAATGGATTTTGGAGTGAAGTTGTATAATTTTAAATGCATTTAATATGTAATGAACTGTTTGATTTTCAGTACTGACTGTAGGGTTGCTAACTATTCCCTGATAGTTTATTGCTAACAAAGGAAATAATTTAAGTTGTAAAATGTTTATTTTACAACTCAAAGGAAATGAAAATAAAACCTAGCCCCTATTTATCTGGGCACATACCAAGTTCACATAGAAGGAAAGTATATGACCATCCAGTAGGACAGAGATGGTTACTATTTGATGGCATTGAATTGGACTCTTGAGCTCCTATATTCTTAGAAGAAAGCAGCCAAATTGATTGTGTATTCAGTTTTCCAGCATTACCATTTTATTGACACTTTAAAATCAGATGTGAATAATTTAAAGACAGCAAAAGAATAAAATTGGTCATTAAACAAAACACGCTCAGTCTTTCAATTGTCCTCTAAAACTCCAGAAGTCCCAAAATCATTATTATGCAAAATTGTCTATGCATCTGCAGTCACTAATTACCTGTGATGCCTACCTCAAAGCATGTCTACACTAAAACAGTGAAACAACCAGCTCAAGTCTTCTACTACTAAAATTCATTCTTGTTGAGATGATTCCAAAACTTTGGTCAGCCTGTGTTTTGTGCTTCAAAGGCCACTTTAAATTATGCCCATAAATATTTTATGTAGGAGCTCATAATAATCCAATGGGTTATGCATCAGCAAGTGTAGGTATCTGTGAACTGGGAGGACAAGAATAAACCTCATGGAACACTCAGGTTAGTTTTAATGACCTCTATTTTCCTTCCACAGTGAGGGATGCTCCATCCTCAGAGCCTTATTTGCAGCCATCCTATCCAGAGAGGAATTATAAGGCCTCATATACATGGACCTTTCTTCTTTCCATCCACATTAAATTTTATTAATTCCAAGATCTATTCCTTCAGGGCATTATCAGGTGACAGAAAGGCATTGAGCAATCGATTGGAGCAAATGTATTAATGGATCCAATCACTGAAACCGAGGACTAACCTGATTAAGCCCACCAAGCTTAACCTGCCTTGTTCACCTTTAATGGCTTACTTCTAGTTGGTCTTAAAACCTAGATAGCTAAAAGTCACATAACCAAATAATACATAACTAAACTTTCATTAGCTTCCTTATAGATAATATCTCTAATGTGTATGTCTCTATGGTAACTGTTGCTAAAAGTTGTTTTTCAGGAGCAAGGGGGCAAACTCTTGTCCAATTCCAATTAGTTGAGATTACTGATCCTCCAACTTGGCCTGCCTGGTTGCCCAAAATGTGACCTTTTGATGTCAGGAGGCCAAAAACTCCACCCTCAGATCATGCTAATGCCACTATTTTTGGAACATGCATCCTATGAAGAGCCATGTAGATTGATTACACTTGGACAGAATCCTGATTATCTCACCTTTCCTACCCAACAATCACCTTTCCCCACACTTTAGACCAACCCCGTTTCTATCCCATAAGTACTACCAAGCCCTGATTTCAGGGAGGTGGGTTTGAGATTTGTTCTCTCATTTACTCTCCCAGCAGCCTTGTGAATAAAATCTTTTCTGTTTTGCAAAGGCCACCATCACAATGACTGACTTACTGCTAGCTGGCAGAACAAGCCTGGTTTGGTGTCATGACATATTATGTTTACTCGTGCAAAACCTTCCAGCTGGAGTGGTCCAAAAAGGTTTCATGAAGGAAGTGGGATTTGATCTGAGTCTCACAGGACAAGAAGAACTAAAATGGAAGGGAAGGGAAGATGACTGTATGTGCACAAATCGGTCATGTTTTGAGTTAACTAGAATCCAGATGTCCCTCAGCCTCACAACTAATGATGATTTAAGTCAAGATAATGATTTCTTAAAATAAATGGATATATATAGGTAAGCAAACACAGAGATGAATAAATAACGGGGTTCATCTCTAAGAGGGAATAATGGATGATATTTACTTTTTTCTATTTGGTTATCTTTTTTTTTGGTTTTTAGCTTATAGAATAAAATATCTAGTATAAGCAATGCTAAAGCAGTCTTCTTAACTAATAAATACAAAAGAAGAGAAAGAAAAAAGTATAGAATTACCACTTCAAAACCAACTCATTTTGGAATAAAGATGAAATACATATTGGGATATATTATATCAAACAGAATCTCACATGGCCAAGCTACAAAGAGGAGCTTGCTTATATTTTATTCCATGAAAAAGACAAATAAAATAGAAACAGTGCTGTGTTGCTTATTTACAGAAATAAAGATGTTATTAATGTAGTAGGAAGTACATTGACCTTGGTTACACAATCTATGTGTACATTACAGACCTACCTACTGAAATAGCTCTTTTGACCTTGAACAGCTCACCCATCACCCTCTCTCTGTAAAATGGAGTTTAAAATATTCATTTGATAGAGTTTGTAAGGACATGTATTATAGAACAAATGGATTTGCAAACTGTAAATCTACCAAAAGTAAGATACATTTCTGTAACCCCCTTTAAATTTGCTTTTGAGTTGGTATGTTTTTCTTTTTAAATTATTTCACTTGTTGCTTAGAGGCATTTTTTCTCTTTTGTGTCCTAAACATGTTTCAAAATATATTTTGAATATGTTGCTTATTCTGTAACTGTCTAAATGAAAAGTACAGCTGGTGTTTGTCTTGATTCCAATGATGGCTGTGTACTGTAGATCTAGAATGTGTGAAAATATTTGCAGACATCTCCAGACCCTTAAGTAAAAAATTGTCCTTTATTGGCTAAGTGAAGCAGGAACTCTGGGCCATTCACCAAGTAAAATGACCTGTGGTAGAAATTGAGATGATCCGTTTTAGTCCAATCATTCATGCTGTTTTGCTTCACTGAAATGTGATGGTGAGTGGGTCTCTGGCATTCTTTCTTGAAAACCTTTTAACCATTAGAGGCAGGTGAGAAGTGCTTAAAATTCACGAAGAAAGAGTGGATATTCTTAAAAGCGTTTTGGGAAGCAAATCCAGCTTAAGCCTGTTCCTAGTTGATCGGAAATCTTTACGCATTTTGAAAAATTATTTTAAATAGGAAGTTCTCTATGGCAAATAAACAAGGTTCCTGTGTTCTGCTTTATGAGCCCTCCACAAAAATAAAGGAGGAAGTTAAGTGGTAACATTAACCATAATCTAACAATCATCTCCCTTTCTTCTGTTCATTTCCTTTTAATCAAGCCTCAGCTTTAGTGCAGTTGTCAACAATTTGTGTAATAAGATTCTATAATGGCTGACTTATTCAAAAGAAGGAATGAGAATGATGTGTATATTATGATGAAATAGATGAGCTATTCATGAGAAGACTCCAGGTGCCTTATCTTAACTAATTACAAGCTAGGGCAGATAAATCACAGGATACAAATTAGAGCTTATGACAAATCAATTATGAAAGTAAAGCTGCCATAGTCAATCACATATCATATAATTATGTCTGCCAAAAGCCTCTCACACAAACCAGAATGGGCAAAGACCGAGCCTAGCATCAATAGTGTTGCCGGCATGCATGATCTCACTTGATTCCAGCAACACAATCAATGCCAGTGTTACCAGGATCCCTGCTTCCTGGAGGAGGAAACTAAGACTCAGACATTTACTCATGCCACGAATGAAACCCGTGTTCACTGATTCTAAGGTTAGGCTCTTAGTCCTACACAAAATGGCCTCCCAGTGTCAAAGTCAAAGAAAACTAGTTTGAAAGTTACTGTGTGAGTTCAGAATAAAGCAATATGTGTCACAGACACAGCAGAAACAATAAAAACACATAGGGCAGATTCAACCTATAGAATGGAGTTAACAGAAAAAACATTGCTATATTTAAGACATGAAGGAGAGATAGAGGAGCCAGAGATGATCCTAACGTTGTGTGGTTTAGTGATTAGAAGAATGGGGATAAAATTAACTGTAATGCTGAAGTCAATAGTTGAAAAGTTGTCTTCAAATATGGATGATGCATTTTAGTTAGACATTGACTTTCAGGTGGTAGCTGGAGGAGCTCAATTTCTACATCTAATTATAATACTTCTGTCTGTAAATCATGAAAATGGGCATATGAAACCTACTCAAATGAGAATATAATCTTAAAGTATTGTTAATATTCAATACATGCAATTTATTCTTTAAAATACTCTTTTTACTTTTTAAAAAATAATTTAATCAATCTCATTACTTGAATCCATGCCAATAATTTCAATGTTTTTTATTCAAGGTTGGATTTTAAAATACTACAATTTGCTTTTAATCTATTGGTTTTTAATTCAAGATGTTAGAAACAAAAAAATTATTATTAGCTTATTCCATTTAAAACCTGAATTTTCAAAGCTTTTCAAGACACTTTGGCAGGTTCAGGCCTCTTTTGTAAGTCAGGTTACTTAGTGGATATGGATTTATTACTTGGTTAAGTAGTCCACGTGGGGTCTTTTTTTTTACATACAGTTGGATATCTACCTCTGTGTGCATCATGTGTACGTGTGTTCATGCATGTAAATATTTGTGTATATGTGTTCTTTTTTTTTTTTTTTTTTTTTTTTGAGACAGAGTCTTGCTCTGTCACCCAGGCTGGAGTGCAGTGGCGCAATTTCAATTCACTGCAAGCTCCGCCTCCCAGGATCACGCCATTCTCCTGCCTCAGCCTCCGGAGTAGCTGGGACAACAGGCACCCGCCACCGCGCCCAGCTAATGTTTTGTATTTCTAGTAAAGACGGGGTTTCATCATGTTAGCCAGGATGGTCTCGATCTCCTGACCTCGTGATCCGCCCGCCTCGGCCTCCCAAAGTGCTGGGATTACAGGCGTGAGCCACCGCGCCCGGCTGTGTATATGTCTTCTAATACTCTGTTATTTATCATCAGACAGGGGAAAAAGCATAAAATGATATTGCATCATTGAGGCAAAGTATTCTAAAAATTGGATTCCGAAATAACTTCTCATTCTTCTATGTTGTGCATCCAGTTCTATTTTCACAAGCAAGTCAATATGTATTTATATGTAAAGAGTGTAATTCTGAAAATTGTTTTCTGTAATGATGGAAAATTGCTCCCAGAGAATGAAAAAAACATGAAAGATTATAAATTCTCTAGCTTTTTAGTTTGCACAGTCCTTTTTTTCCTCAGCATTATTACCAAGGTCAAATTGTAATTGTGTTCTAATCAGATTGTCAATATATGTCTTTCATGATGTGGATTTTGGCAACTTATTTCACAAATGGCTTTGTTAAACACTAATTTTTACTATATCAAATTATTCTAAATGAAGTAAAGTCACAAAGATAATATTCTACCCAAGCCCAGAGAAGACTCACAGATATAGGTGTAACATTTTCCAACATGTGCTGGGAACCCCTGAAGTATTAGGGAAGATCTGAAGGGACTCAAATGAGTATGGAGAGGGCAGAGACCGCACACAGACTGGGAGGGAGAAGGTGAATTCTGAGCCCCCTGATTGTCACAGCTGGGACATTTGTTTTAGGACATGCCTTTCCCTCCACCTCTGGCTTTCACAGGTCCTTCCTGAGCTCCAGGTAGGCAATTTTTCTAAGGTGTCAAGGACAACGTGTTATATCTTCAGAGTACTTGTGTTTTAGAAGTTATAGCAACAACTGCAAAAGGTAAGATTTCAGGTAGTATGGAAACTAATTTAGGGAGATACTTTCCAGTATCTCTAAAATCTTACCACTTAGGTGTTCCAACCTGTTATAGTGCTTTCTCAATGTCCTTTGCAGTTTTATCTATTTAATTTGAAAGCCTTGGATGGAGCTTGTGTTCTCCAAGTAGACTACAGTCCCCACCACGGCCTACTGTCCTTCTTAGGGCCCAGGCTCTCATCTATGTCACCTGCCCAGGTCCCGGGGCATTTCTGCTTAAGCCCCTGGTAAATTCTGTCTGGAATTGTGTCTGGAATTGTGGAAACTGTGTCAGATCACTACTTAGTGGAAGTGATGCCTAGAAAATGATGAGAGAAAAGACAGAAAAATCCCAAGGCTCCAGGGCTTGCTCCTGAATAATTCCAAAAAAAAAAGGAAGAAATTTAGAAGTAATCTTTTTCCATCAAGCACACAGCTTAGCTAGATTTATTGTTAGAGGTCCACTAATTTGCGGTCTTGTGGAATATGACTATCAACTAGAAGCAATTAGAAAGAACTGTTAGTAATTTTTTCTATCAAATTTGAAACTGAACAACTGTTAAGCTACCCAGAACAACTGACAATGATGTCATCTGTGTCTATTACTATGCAGACACCTATTTATTCAATGGACTCAGACTAGAGTTCTTTGAAATTAATGTATTCTATATTTAGTGGTGTGGGAAAACACATGTATTTTGATGACGCATGAGCCCAACTACCTCATGTGGCTTCTTGGGTCTTAGGAGGATGCGCTATTTTTCTGAGGAAACTCAGGCAGTAAACAGCCATCTAAGATTTATATCCAGACCTGAGTGATTCCAAAGCCTCTACTCTTAAGTATTACATATCTGCCTCCCCAAAGTAATCATTGTCATTTATCAGGCATCTAGTCTGTGTACTGTACAACATTTTAATCTAATCTTTAAAAATCCTGTGATAGACACTTCTTTACTGAATGAAATATATTTTGTATTTTTGGCATATACTATTGGTTTTACTACAAAAATGCATATGTCAGATTGTAAATATGTCTCAGATAAGTTTCTCCATGTGGGTAGCGTTGATAATTAATTTACCTGTTTTATCCCCTAGAAGAGTAACATTGTGCTTTAACCAGAGCTGGTGCCAAAAAAAGTTTGAAGGATTGACTTTGAATCGTTCACAGGCATTTAACATCTACTCTACTAGTGAGTTGGAATAAACAGTAAAATTTTAGCTCTGACCTCAATCCTTAATAGCTTAAAGCCCAGAGATCAAAATTAGTCATGCAAATGCTTCATAGACTAGGAAGCATAATAAATAAGTGCCTCTATGCCTTGGCCAGAATTAGCTTTACTGTGGTTTCAGCAACAGGGATTTCTGTTATTACAGTTGTATCATGGTACATCCAGACATAATATTCTCTGTTACCTAGACCACATGTTCCCAGAGGATTTAGAATAAGGACTCAATAAATCGAATTGAATGTGTAAACCAATAAACAGCTTTAAGAGTAGAAACTAAGAGAAGAATATTAGACTAACATGACCAGACAATGGGTCAGATTATTCAGGGAAATCTTTTGCAATTTAAGTGAGTCTTGTGCTGAAGTTTATTTAAATAAGAGAAATTCGTGAAAAAGACAGAGACTGATTTATGCAAGTGAGTCAGTCTAGACTAAGTCTTAAAAGTCAGCATGAGAGAACTGCTTCAATAAATAAAGAAAGGTTAGCCAGAATATAGAACAGAGATGATGTATGAAAAGAAGTGAATTAAAATGGAGTGGAATGAAAATTGAGCAACAAGAGTATTTGATAGATATCTCTAAAAGATTTTTATACTCAATCCTTAAATTTTTTTTCTTTCTACATACTGTTGGAATATGAATTTCATTTTTGGTCAAACACAAATTGGCCACAAATATGTCAATTATTTGCAATAATGTTTTTCATAACCTTATGAAAAACCTAAGCATTAGTAGCATGCTTATTTTAAAAAAATCTTAAGAACTCATATTCCATGAAAATTATATTGGCAAACAGGGCATGCTCAGTTAAACCAACACTACAATATAGGATACATAATACTTCCACAATTGTATATGCCTCTCCTGATGAATTAGGGGGTACTATAGATCTTTTTTTTTTTCTTACCCACTACTACTGTTTTATGGGAAAACTATTTGCCAATGACTAACATCATCTGGATTAGAAAAAAGCTGGGCCATCTTTGAATAAGAAATGCAGGTCCCTTTCATTTTTTTTTTCATTTAATTTGAAGATTGGACAAGTTACTTTGAAAACTTACAATGTAGCAAGCCTTGTCACTATCAAGAACTGGAACCTCATCTTTGGCTCACAATTATTCCAACTGATTGGGCTATTTGGCTGCACATACTGAAGAGTTAAGGGAAAATAAGTCAATTAATTGTACAGTACATGAATCACTGAAAGCCACATGTGTAACTTTTAAAAAAATCATTCAGCATTCAATAACTCATAAAAATAAGTGCTGAGGAAAATAAATAGGCTTTTTTACAATTTCTTAAAAATTAATACTAGCTAACACTTCAATGATCTTCAAACACTGGACCATTTTTTTGTATTACATTGTCATTAATACAGACAAGGCAAAATAAACGCTGAGCAATCAGCAAGGATTGTGGATTCAAATGAATTACAACCACATTCAAATGAGACCATTTAAAATGCAACATAAGTATGTGGACAATGGGCCAGTATAGCGTTTATTTGAATACATTTAATTGGAGGTCCCTGGAGGTGGCTGGTACCTCAAGATCTGGGCCTGATAATGTCTTACTCATCTTTAAGAGTCCCCAGAAACTTCTCAGTATGGTCCCTGGAGCCCAATTTTCTCTTGACAACACAATCATTCATTTTGCAAAATAGAGGGTCTCCATGAAAAGAGATTTTGTGCATGTGATGCCCTAATACTGGAAATAAATTTCTACTTTCATTTTGTTGACCCTGAAAAACTTCCTGTTATTTTTGGATTAAAAAATAATCACCAGAAATTTCTGGAGCCCCCTTGCGTTTTGAACATTCAATCTTAGTCCAGCATTATTTTCTAGCTATCATCCAGTGTCTCAGCTCTTCAAAATCTGTTTTTTTAACTTAGTTTCAGAATCCTGAAATGTATGCCTCATTTAGAAAGTAATATGCTACATACAGTATAAACTGTGGCTTCTTTTTCGTTTCTGGAAATGAATAGCCAAAGCAATTGCACATCTCAGTTCTCTCTAATGACCAGGCCTGCTATCAAATTTGAAAGGAGATAGTATTATATTTAGTATCATATATCTCTTATGTCTCCTATTAACTAACTTTTGGGAACCTGAGGCATGTGAGAACAACTTTTGTTTTTATTCTTGATTTCAAAGGATATTTGACACTAAAAGGGTCAAAGATAAAGTCGATTTCCCCAAAATTTGGCTGTGATAGGAAGTTCAATAAATATACTCAAAAAACTATTTTACCTTATGTTTCGGATTCCACTTTTTAGATGTACAGTGAGCTTTTAAATGACGTCAAAACTCCTGGGTACTTACCCAAATCTGCACTTATCTCCAGGCCTCATACAGCTCACTCATGTTTAATAGGCATCAGGTCCATTAAATATAACTGTAACCATATTGTCTCTGCTTAATGGTAAATGGAAAACAATGGATGCCACAAACTTTAATATTCAGAAGACCTGGTCTAGGCTGGCTTTTTACTGGAAGACTGTGTCCAGCTCTGGGCTTCAAAGGCAGAGCAATAGGGAGAATTCGGATAGAGTTTATTAAAGCCCTTAGGGAGATTTAGAATAAAAGAAAATAATCATTCATTCATATTTTTTAAAAGGTGAGAAAATGACTTTTTATTGCAGAGAACAAATGAAGTTATTTTAGAATAAAGTGGGGAATTTATATTTAAGTTTGGTATAAGAAATCATTTTCTAACATCTGAAATTATCAGAGCTGGAGTTGAAAACCCCGGTTAATTATGGATTCTTCTCTGAGGTATATAAAATGGAGCGAGTCTCAGGGACTTGGGTTGGTTTATGTATGTCTGTCATGAAGATGTGTGGTTAAAGTAGGTATTTTCTGAAATTATTTTCCAACTCTAGATTTCAAACGCTGGTAGCCAAATATACAGTCTTTTCATAAGTCTACTTAAGACATTACTTGTTTTTAAGTAGACTTAAAATATTTATAGATGTGATGGAATAAATTACAGAAAGTATCTTTGCCATTTATTTCCCTATAGAGAGGATTTACACATAAGCAGCTCTCTAGATAAAAAAAAAAATAGGAACCAAACCAGTTCACTACAGATTATACAAAAGTAAAAGCAAACAGCACACAGTATAAGAATAGATAATAATGCTCTCCTGTGTAGCTTCAGAGAGCTTATCATAAAGAGGCCCTTAATCAGAAGAGGAACTGAAAATACAGAGAGGCAGTTTGCTACACAGGTCACTCATGTTGGTAGCCCCAGAAAACATTTGAAAAAGACGAAATATAGGGATCTTTGGCGATTCCCTACTTCCCCTATCTCAGTTTTTCAGTATCTTTTTGCTGCCACCTGACTGTTGAGAGTTATTCCTAGGAGCAAATACATTGTTTCTGCTTTTTCTACCCTAAAGACACACCTTTGTTACTAAACTTTCCCAGACTCATGCCTTCAATTTAAAAATTTTAGTTTCATCTCCCACTATTTTGAGTTAAACTGATTTACTAACCCATGCCAGAGGGTGATAGTTCCTTAACAGATTAAGTATCTGTTTACATAGTGCTTCTACTGCTGAGAGTTCTAGGTTATTTGTCAGAAAGGGACTGATGGGACATTATGCTGCCCCTAGAATACAACTAATCAGGTGCCTATCTCATCTATGTGTTTAGACCAGCATAGATGAACTAGCAAACAAAAAATCTGAATATACATCTTGAAATATCTTTCTATTTTTCCTCTACAAAATATAAACAGAATATATATAATCATTCTTTCAAATACTCCTATAATTTACTCTTCCTGCAAACACTTCAAAAGGTTAAAAAAAAAAGCAAGCTATGTCTAATCCATTTAACAGTGATTGCAGTACACTGATCTTGTCATATGAATTGGAATGTTTTATTACTTATGTTTCTATAACGAAGAATTTAATTTTCTTTGCTTTATTAATTGACAGTAAAGAAAGATTTGCAGGGTTTTGAATTTTAAACAGCATTAATGACAGGTGAGTCCAAGAACAGCCAATTATTCCCTGGCCAATTTCAGTGAATTGAAGAGATTTGTTTAGTTTTACCAGGATTTAAAGCTGCACCCAGCTTTTGTTTTTCAAACAACATATTGCTTTTGGGGGACAGGAGAAACACTTGCTTAAAAATGGTCATTTAACACTTATGAGTGTTTTCGTTGTTACTCTTATTTGTTTTGTTGTTTGATAGAGAGTGTTCAAATAATGTGTGGAAAAGAAACTGTTGGATCGCGCAGAAATATTTAGAACAGATGAGATTATGAAAATTCTGTTTTTCTTGTTATATCTTTGTTCTTAAATATCACATGCAAATATTGTATTCCCGAACACATCAGTTAATGATACCTAATCTTTGTTGCACTTTGCAATTTTTAAGTCATGTTCATGGTAACTCTTTTGATCATTACTACAACCCTGTGAGGTTGAAAGAAAGAACACTATGATCCCTATTTTATAGATGAGAAAATAAAGCTTGGAGGCCGGGCGCTGTGGCTCAGGCCTGTAATCCCAGCCCTTTGGGAGGCCGAGGCGGGCGGATCGCGAGGTCAGGAGATCGAGACCATCCGGCTAACACGGTGAAACCCCATCTCTACTAAAAAAAAAATACAAAAAAATTAGCCGGGCGGGGTGACGGGAGCCTGTAGTCCCAGCTGCTCGGGAGGCTGAGGCAGGAGAATGGCGTGAACCCGGGAGGCGGAGCTTGCAGTGAGCTGAGATCGCGCCACTGCCCTCCAGGCTGGGCGAAAGAGCGAGACTCCGTCTCAAAAAAAAAAGAAAGAAAAGAAAGCTTGGAGATATCCCTTTCCCAAGATCACATCACATGGCTAGTTAAGACCAGTATCCAAGTTTGATTTGGTTTAGTGTTCTTTTTTTGCTGTTTGTTTCTTTGTTGTTGTTGTTGTTGTTTTATCTTCAGAGTTATTTCCCCAGTAAGCTTGGTGCTAGATCATTTTTACTGGGAAAACTATAAGCTTTTAAGGGTTTTACTACAAAAATCCATCACTAGTCCAAAATCTCTAGTTGCCACGCACACTTATCCAAGTCCTATACACAGCCAAAAGCTGATTAATTCTTTGTAGACTATTCTAGTTTCCATAAAGGGGGATGAAGATGCAGGCAGGTGATGTACTAAAATAAAGTAGTTCTCTGTGAGATGCTATTTGCATCTAATTTGTCTCCAGTGGTGCTTAAAAAACAAAGAGAAGTATGAGGTCAATTAGAGAAAAGGGACAATGCCATCTAGTAATTGGGAGATCTGACAAAAAAAAAGGTTTCTAGAGAAAAACTGAATCTCATTCCCAGGGCTATTTAAGTACAATTCCTTAATCTACTAAGATAAGTGGTCCAGAAAATGGATTTACTTTGTTTGGATTTGCTTGTTTATAGGGCCTGAATGACTAGTCACATTATAAAGCCTTCACCATGTAGTGCAAACTGATATTTTCAAAGCCAGTGCCAGTGGAAATGTATGGGCTTCAGTATCAGAATTACCTGCATTTGTCTCTGGAATCCGTCACTTCTAGTGGAATAGCCACAAAAATCACTTCACCTCTCTGATACACACTTTCCTCATCCAAATGTCACATATTTGGCACTCAAGAGAATGTAGCTGCTATTTTGGGAGTTCAAATGAGAGGATGAAGGTCACTTACATGACTTCACTATGTTCAAACAGCAATGATGCCTATAGACCTCTGAAAACTGCTCTCCAGGAGATAGAACACCTGGAAATCAAGTTGTGCAGTACACCTTAAGGCAGGCATAGGGAGGAAAGTTTTAGGACATTACAGAAATGTCTGCTACCGTGAGCAAGGCAGTGATGGAAAATTGCTATAAAATTACCCCCCAAATCGAGAAGACTTCATTATCTTCATACTTGTATTTATTTTAGAATTATAATTACATATCATTTGCACCTCTTATTTAACCAAATATAAGTTAACATTTATTGAGATAATATATTTGAAAATAATTTTAAATGCAATGACACTCTAAAGTTATAGGATCAAATTATAATTATTCATTTTCAACAGAAATAAATTAGCTTGCTTATTTTCCATCACCTGAAAATTTTCTTGGATTTGGGCTAAATGATGAGTAGCCTATTAGTTTACTTTCTTTTTATATGTTTCTCTAATTAGAAAAGAGTCTGAAAAAGTCAAGGACTATTTCACCCTGGTATTCTTAGATCACTCGCTACAGTCTATTATTAGACATATTATGTTTCCAGTGTTTAAACTCCTTTTGTCCACCCATTATTGTTTATACCTGCAAAAAAATCCAACACCAAGTTCTGCCTGGTTGCAAATTAATGTCATGACCTTTCCTATCCTACTTGTATATCCAGAAGCAGCACTTAAATGTGAGACTAAAAATCACCCCGCTTCAATAAGTAAATAATGTTTGTGGATTACAGATCATAGTCTTTTATCAGGAATAATAATGCAGTTTTCATTTTTACAGGAAATGGAAAATAAAACCTCAACAAATGGATTCAGCCATTCAGAATGGCTCTCAAATAGGCGGTGCTGAAAATTGATCTGGTTACTTGTCAATTGCATTATTCAGAGATGACGTCAGCAGCAAAGCTGAAGCCAACGCTGGGTCATTGCCCACCCCATGTCAACCTTTTCCATATAAAAAACTTACTCTGTAAAGATATAAGCATCTCTAGGGCTGTAATTTGAGCTTTGAAACCTAATTAAACAGCTTTCCACCAGCCTCATTAATAAGCAGTAATCCAGGTTCCATACAAACACCTGAACATATGACAGCCAGTGCTAGCAAAATATTTCATAGCATATCATCACTTATGATATTCTAGAGGAAATACAGGCTGTGGCTTGAGATTATTCCTGTAATATTTATTTCTGATTCTGTTTACGATCCATTTTATAGATTAGCTTTCTAGAGTATTGCTAACTGTGAAATCCTAAATTGAAACTTTTCAGTAATGACATGTACTTTGATGTTCTTTAAACAATTCCATTCTGTTCCATCAGTGTGAAACACATCATGCTTCTTTACCTGGGGGGTTATGCTCATTGAGAATCACAAGTGATGCTGGTGTAGGTCTTCTTTTCCTGATCTGTGAACGACAAAAGCCCAGCTAATATCAGTGAGTATTAGACACTGCTCCAGGTTACTCTGCAGCTTGCAAAGCTGTCTCACCCTCATCTTTTCCCCACATGCAAAAGCAAATTTCTGGAGGACACATGGAAGGTGCTCACTAATTTTATTTTGAAATAATAGAAAGCCACAGAATTGAACCGTCTGATAGAAGTATCACCCTCTTTGACCAAAAAGCTACATTTCCACGGAAAAGAAATAATTATATACAACTGAATGATACAACAGAAAATTAATTTACAGTGAAGGTACAGGGTTGACCTGATAATGTTAGTGGCTTGCTTGGAGCCTCATAACATTGGTGGTGCTTTCAAGATTCATTACCCTTATTTTTAAACAGGATAAGGAAGAGCTTGGAAACCTATTTCTAGCAGGTACCAGAGTCAAATCAATAGCATAAGCTTTGAATTTCAATTAATTTTGTTAACTTTTTTATTTTCTAGTATAGTATTTAGAACAAATAAACAAATGAAGAATAAATATGGATCTTATGAGAATATGCAACTTATTACAAACTCTAAAGTTTTTTTTTCATTTTAAGAGTTACAGGAGCATAGTATTGTCAGAATCCCTTGAATATAATATCCTTTATTTGTTTATTATATTCATTTATGGGTAAATTCCCAAAGTAAGTGTCAGTAGGATAGATAATAAAATTTATCAATGACATCCTGTCCAAGATAGAAGCAACATCCCATTCAGCATGGATAGACACATGTTCAAGGTTACATTTATCTGGCCTGAGTCTAGGTGCATCTACCTCAGATTTCAAAACATCCTGAAACACTATGAGTCACGGATTAAATAATTATTTTTAAGACTTTATATCAAATACTTGGAAAAGGATTCAAGAATAATTTAAGTTTTAAGAAATGAATGGATTAGGTTGATGTCCTCATAAATTTCTTTGCTTTTGCCTCCTCACAGTTGCAGTTCTAAGAGATGCCATTGCATCAAGAATCTAAGTAAATCTGAATATGAAAGGTGATACAGATGTAAACCAATATTAGACATGGACAAAGAATCTAGGAAATGTTAAAACACTGTTTGTAATGTCTGAACAAAACGATTTTAAAACTGTACAAAAAGCTACAAATCCTAGCTGTAATATATTATATAAACTTACAATCATTGTTTTGTGTCCACAATAATAAAACATATGAAAATAAAGTATTAGGCCTATAGTCTCAAACTATTGCAGGATTTAATGATTTTATTGCTAAATCATTTTTTATAAAATAAAATGTTGCTCATTTTGATAATTTTTAAAAGTTGCTCTAAATGTTGAAACTGTTATTTTAATGAGCAAAAATGAACAGATTTATGAATCCATATCTGAATTGCTTACAGAGCCATTTTCCCCTCAGAGGTGCTAATTTTGTATCAAATGAAGTGTTACATTTTAGACAATAGTTCTCCCAATGCAATTTAAATACAAGTATGTGTAAAAACCAACTTATTTCTTGTTTACATTATCTTGAAAGTCAGAGTTAGCAAAATCAAAAGGTAAAGAACCTTTCAATTAATAACCAGAATGCATGTTCATATTACCTTATGTACAGGAATGGTTCCCCATGCAATTTCACATACCTGCTCTGCTGCTTCAGGTGCAATCTGACTCTGGAATACAGGCACGGCAAACTGTATCTTTTTGGGACTGTTGGGCTCCATGGTAATGATGATAATTAGTCAGAGATGTGAAGAGCTCAGAAAGACTAACCCTAAGTGGTGTCTGGGATGTGTTTCCTCAGACACACTCCACTAAGCCACACAGAGTGCTTCGTAATAAATAGCTGTAATTCCAGATCGAGCAAGTGAAGATGCCGAGGTTTGAGTAACCCCCTTCTTCAACATCCACGGTGATGCCTGGCTTGCCTGTTCCCCCACCAATCCCTTGGATCCTCTCAGCACAATACAGAAAGGAACAATACACTAATTGTGTGCCTCTTCACTAATACACATGCCAAGCATTCACTCAGCAGCTAATTGAAAATGCAATGCTAGCCTTGAAGGACCCACTGCCCTGGGATTTGAAAGAAAGGCTCTATCCACTGTACATTACTAACCGGCTGCTCAAAAGTGCAATGTAAGCTCCCTCTGAGTATTGCAGGGATGGGCCATTCATTATTGATGAACATCAAGCAGGAAGTTTTTAGAGTTGGGGGCAGGGTTTTGGTATGGAATCATTTCTCTCAGCAACTTATAAGTCAGATACCTTTGCTATTTCACATTCAGCCACGAAACAGTTGAATGGCCATGGAGGGTAAGCCACAACCAATAATATCAGCTATGTTTATGCTATAAGATCTGGTTAGTTTAAACTCATCCTAGGAGGCAGAGCATCTGTGGTGTAGTGAAGGCAGCATTACTGCAGGGCTGAGCAGATCTTAGTTCGAGTTCCATCTTCATAATTAACAAGCTCTGTGGCCTCCAGAAAATTACTGGCTACGTCTAGGCCTCCACACTTCCATCAGAAAAATGAGGGGATTGGACTCAATGACCTTTAAAGTCCCATCCTGTTCCAACATTCTAAAATTGCAGTTCACAGTTTTCATTAGAGTGGAAAGTATTGTGCTGCTAAATTTAGCAAACAGCTTGGAAGTCACTGCTGCTTCAATGACCTCTATTTTATTTCCTGGTGGAGCCAGTTACATTCTCTGACTTGGAAGAATATGACTGCAAAACATTAGTAGAAACCTAATGGTAGTCAACATTATGGCTTGTTGTCAACAGTAGAAATGTATGCAAAGATAAGGACTTGAAAAAAGCATGAAGTGGGTAATGTTCAGAGGGTTGATATTGGCTAGTGGTCAGGGAACAGTGGGACACTAGCCTGATTGCCACATTAGTTAATGTCAAAGGGGGGGTAGTAACATAGCCAGATGGCCTTCATGCATTCGAATACTTTTATGAAGGAAGTGTGAAAATGAAACTGCTTGAGATCTCTGCTTTCTTGAGAGGCATTATGTGATGAATACTAGATTTGTAAATATGTTTTTGGATGTACTTAATATATTTAGACATCGACTATGATTCCAGGTATTTACAATTGAAGTTTTTATTTTTTTAATTCTGATTCTGTACTAGGAATCCATCTTAATGATTTAAATAGGCAACATTCTGTTGAAGGAATATAGAAAGGAATATGCATTATTGAAGTAGTTTTCTATATACACTAGGGGAAAAAGCAAAGATGTGGATGTGAAAGCACTTTTAGTGGAGAACAGTGCTGACTAGCAAGAAATCTTGTGATGAGTTTATCCGTGTAGTGTCGAAGGGAAATTTATAAATTACATTTTATGTAACAGTTTACAAAAGTCTCCAGAAATAAAATCTAAATTGATATCATTAATGAAGTTATTTCTTTGAATATATCTTCAAATTATATAAAAGGAAAACAAGACAAGACAGTATTTTTAGTGAGGAGTTAATCCAAAACTTCACATAATGTAATAATTAAGAACATGCACTTGGCAACCTTGAGTTCAAGCTCTAGCTCTGCTACTTACCAAGTTTATCAGTTTGGGCAGTAAGAGAACTTTCTTCTTGTGAGGTTTAGATTACTCAATTCCTGAAAAGAGCTCATTACAAGGCCAGCACGGAATCACTCAATAAAAGATAGCTATTATTTTTCTTTCAGCCAGATTTTTCAAAAGGCATAAACATATACATTTTCAACCAGAATCACTAAGAATATCTATCTACTTGGAATAATTTGATTCCACTTAGAATAATAGGTGATAAAGTGAAATTTCATATATGTGTTTGGTATAAATACCAATAAAATGGTTCTCATTAGCTAATTGCCCTATTTTGAATAGGTTGATCAGAGACAATATTGTAAATGGGCTATCTAGACCCTTTAAGCTTCTTGTTTTTTATGAGGCCAACTCCTGTGTGTCCATTAAGATTCAGTTAAGTATCATTGCTTCTAGGAAGCCTTTGTAGATTTACTGTTCTCCACATTGGGTTTAAACTCACCTCTCTGTATTCTTAAATAATGAAGCATAACTCTATTTATCATAATAACTACCTACATGTCTTTTGAATGTTTAGTATTTTGCAACTTTATTTATTCACATAGCAAATATTTGTTGAGTAGATACTATAGTCTACTCCACACCAGGCCTTTTGCTATGGCACTAGAGGAGAGATTGTGTTAAAAGGTATTTGAAGTCCTTTTAAAGCTAAATTGTTACTTGAAGAACTACTTAAAATGCAACTTAAATGTAAGATAATCTAAAAAATGTTAATATAGAGTTTGCATGGGGGGTATAATTTTCCTAAACATTAAGTGCACATTTTTTTATCCCTATTAGAGACAAGAGTAATAATTAACCCTTATATGATACCATGTGCCAGGAATTATTCTAAGTGCTTTATCTGCATTAATTTATTCCAACAACAGTTTGAGGTAGATATTATTGCTATCCTCAATTTAAAATTAGGTAATCGGGAGTCAGAGAGTTTAGATAATTTGTCCGGGGTCATCCAGCTAATATATGGCAAAGCCCAGTTTCAAACCTGGGCAATTTTGCATAGGGCTTGGGCTTTTAATCACAACAGCATCATGATGGCCACTATAATATAAGGCCGGTAGAGAAGTCAGTGAAAGTCAACAGAATCTCCGCAGTGGTTAGAGGTTCTGACCATATCAATTCCATGGTAAAAGATCTTAAGATGACGTGGTATATGAATGAAAGAGAAGCAAGTAGCATGACTAGGATACTATTAATCAAGATACTCAATCATTGCAAATTAGATATCAATATAGAAAGGAGAGCCTAAAGTTGGATGTTGTACCACCAAACTGAAAAAGGAATCCTCTCTGTTGCTCTTTAAAAGTAATGGGTTCAATCATTAAAGATTAAAAAGGCCTCTAGAACAAGCAACAACTATAGTCTCTCTTCAAAGTAAGTGATACTGGAGTAAAGATGGAAAAACATTAGGAAAATAGGCCATTAGGCCTTCCTAATTTTACACTATAATATCTATCTTGCCCTACTTTGCATGATTCCTCAAGACCCTCCTACAGGCCGCCACAGTTCACCTTACCACCAGTCTTTCTGTGGCCTCCCCTACCTCCCTGGAAGCCATCCTGCCTCCCCGCTCCCTTTTTTAACCCAAATTACATTCATTCTCTAATTCCACCTCCTTAGAAAGAGACCTTCAGATTCTCCACACAAGAAGAATCACTCAATTTGTTCCCTCTCCTGGTATTTAATTATATATTGTTTTATGTTATTCTATAATAATTTCCTATGTGTTTCTTTTGCCTCTTCTCCTAGACTGCAAATCCCATCCTATCTTAAACATAAACATAACAAGCAAGATGCTGGTCATCTAGTAGTTACTAAATAAGTCCAATTAGGCTTTATCTAATACTATCAAGAAACGTAAGGTGTTCCAATAAACTGAATTTTCCAAAAGACTATGGCTCACCCTTTCAAGCCCTACACCTTGCTGTTAGTATTTCTTGCTATAGTTACTGCCTCCAAATACCATAGATACATAGTTCTTATGACTGTTTTTAGAGTTATTTTTCTTTATCTGATAACTGTCAATACTTGTTTTTTAATTGTTACCTGATATTAACAAGTGCTTTCTTTGAGGGAAGAGAAGGGAAAGAAAGGGGAAGAGAGGAGAGGGGTGGAGAGGGAAAAGCAAATTTTTAAACTTTTTAATGTATTTTCTATTCAAGGCTTTGTTTTAAATATCTTGAATTCATGAATCTTGAAAGTTATGCAGATATATGAGACATGACTTTGTTTAACAATTGGTTGGCTAACTAAATGCCATCAAAAATAAAAGCAAATATGTATTACACATGACTACATTAAATGCTGGAAGTACAATAATGAACAAAAGCAGAAAAAATACAATATCATCTAGATATGAGTCCATTGAAAAGATTTCTAGCCCTAATGCAATGATTTTCTGTCTCTTCTATTTAAAACCCAAATGCTGGCAGTCACATTTCAGATGCACTCCCTTGCATGTCCTCCTTTGATTCTAGTTGTAACTTCATTCATTTCCTCCATCAAAGAAAACGGATGCATGGGAGAGTGACAGTATTATTGGGCTTTCATAGAATTATCTCAATTATATTCAATGTAACCTGTTGGAGAACTCCAAAACCTTCATATTAATATTCAATTATTACTGAACCATTGATACCTAATTGAGACAAAGAGGCCTATCTATAAAATGTGGTCGAATCCCAGTAATATAAGTGAAATGAACCACTCTTTCCAAGTGCTCATTTAAATTAAATTTCCCCCATGGAAATTATTAGCCATATTTTAACTCTTTCAGAATGTCCTATAAGTTCAACAATGCAATTTTAAATATGATATTTTTTCAGATCTACAGCTATAAGAAGCCTTACCAGACTAAGCTCACTATATTGCAATCTCATATTAAAATCTGAATTCCCACAGCACTTAAGTATAAAATACTTGCAATCTCTATCAGGCTTAAAGGCAAACATCAATGATTCATTCATTCCACATTTATTTAGTGCCTACTGTGTTCTTTAAAACTTCTCCTTATTTGTTTTGTGATTGTATGTTCTCATCTTCACTAACTCTAACAATTTTGACTCTAGAATCCTCATATCAATCAGTAGAGTGTATATGAGTGCTGAATTGAACTGAAGAATTATTAGTGTGTTACATACTCAGTATTTTTTTCCTCTAACCATGCAGACACTATTTTTTAATGTATAATTTTCCTGAGTAGTCACTCAATTATGTTTAATCTCTATTCTTGTTGAGGCAGTTTCACTAAAGAAAGCCATAAACCCATGAAGAGTTTGTAGCAAGTCCATATTAGCCATGATGCTATAGCAGTGAGTTGACATCAGAGAGAGGGAGCTACAGAGATTTGTAGAGCCGAGGCACTGTAGGTCTTTACTGATGCCACTTTGGGAAACAGCTCAATGGACAGCCCAGGAATAGGAGTGTCATGGGGACACAGTCAATCACAGCCCAGTGTGGACAGTCTTAGAAATTTTAGACCATGTAGACTTTTAAAAAGACTTTAGCTCAAGTCCAGCAAAGGCACAGGAATAACGTGAGGAAGACTTGGAATTCGCTCTCACCCCTTGTCTACCTATCTCCCTTTTCATTTGTTTTGGTACCTTTCACTTTTATGGATTTCCATAGCTTAATGTTAGCCTCTCCCTGCTTTTTGTTTTGGAGAGATGATTATTAAATGAAGTTGGACTTGTAATTGCTGAGTATACCTAGAAATATATTCATTTCCAAAATGCTTTCATAAATATTATTTATACATCCAACAAATATTTATTGAGTATCTCATTCTATGGACAGACACAGTGATACAAACACAAATACAATAAGATCCCAACCTCTAAAGAACATACAGTTGAGAGAAGAAGGCAGAATCCTATAAAAATAAGCACCATAGAGCTGGTGACGCCATGATCAAAAGGAGTTATAGGAAGTGGAAAGGGGACCTAGGTAGGAGGGTGATGTCTGACTGTGAGCCACAGACATTCTTTTATTTGCCTACAGGTGTTGTTGTCGTTTTTAATTGCTACCACGTTTAAAAATACACAAAAACACACAAAAATAAAGATATTCAGCTTCTCAATAAAGTAGAAAGTCTTGCAAAGCTGGGCCCTCATATCCACAAGGTCACAGAGCTGCCCTCTCTATGCAAAGAAGTGATTTTTACATAGAGACAGGCTCCATCGCCTCTAACACTACGTACACTCTATTCACACCCAGTTATCTTCACTCAGTCCCTGACCTAGAGGAAGAAATGACAACATTGCATGCCATGCACATTTCTTTGCAAGAGTAGATACCCCGATACCCCCAACTGAGCCTAGCTTTTGAGTCATTCTTGCCCATGCAAAGAAATGTGGGATTTACTCTGAAGGCAGTGACAGGAACTAAAGAGATTCACATAAGAGAGTATGGCAATTTGATTTAGGTTTTTTAAAGAATGATCACTGTGGTGCCCACGTAGAAGTAGATTGGAATGGGTCAAGACCAGAGACAAGATTATCTGAGGATGTATAAAAATCTACTCAAGAAATGAAAAAAAGCCTCAAATAAAGTAATAGCAGTGAAAATGGAGAGGGAGATGCATAGAATATAGTTATTTAATGAAATTGGATGATAATAATGGAAGAGAGAGTTGGAACAATGATGAACTATGAATTCAGATTTAGTAGCCTAGTATATGGGGTCATATCACTCACTAAATGGTAAAATGTAAGGATAAGATGTAGAACGACAATAAAAATCAATTACTCTAGACTTGGTTTAGTCCAAGTATGTTACCTAGATGGAAATACTCCTTACATTTTCTCATTGTTAAAATTAGTGAATATTAAAATTTAAAATAAGGATAAAACTCTTAACTATTTCATAGAATTGATATAAGGATTCCAAGAGGTAATTCATGAAAACTGTTCAGCACATGGCATAATTGTGACTCAAACAGCTGGCGATGACTTGAATAGCCAGGGATTAGAATGCTCTGGAGACTTCTTTACTCACATGCCTGACACCTGGGCAAGAATGACTCAAAAGCTAGGCTCAGTTAGGGGTATCGGGGTATCTATTTTTGCAAAAATGGAAGAAACAATCTCTCTCATTCCACATATTTTTCTGAAATGGCCCTTACTATTCTCCCACCAAGAGTTGTAGTCTAATTCCCCTCAAATCTAGGCTGGCCTAAGTGACTCATATGTAAACTATAGAACACAGAGAAGGTGATGCTTCCTGATTACTGAGGCTGGTTCATAAAAGGCCATGCTCATTCCACTCAGTTCCCGTGTAACACCCCTCTCCAGTCCCTCCAGCTGGGACTGCTCCCTCTCAGAAAAGAGCCACTGCACTGTGAAGAAGGCAAAGCCACATGGAGACCACCTGTGAGTACTCCAGTGGGCACCCTCAACTGAGCCTGACCTGTGAGTCATTTTTGCCCAGGTGTCAGCCATGCGAGTTAAGAAGCTTCCAAAGCATTCTAATCCCTAGCTATTCAAGTCATCTCCAGCTGTTTGAGTCTCTGATCTGATGCCCCAGACATCATGGTGCAAAGAAAAACACTCTGGCATTGCTCTGTCTGCCTACTCTCCAAATGTTCTGTCATGAGGCACATTCAGAACCCAGGAGGTAGGCAGTGAAAAGCCCAAGTCACATGCAGAGGTTTGGCTGTGTCCCCACCAAATCTCACCCTGAATTGTGATAATCCCCATGTGTTAAGGGCAGGGCCAGGTGGAGATAATTGAATCATGGGAGTGGTTTTGCCATACTTTTCTTGTGGTAGTGAATAAGTCTCATAAGATCTGATGGTTTTATAACTGGGACTTCTCCTGCACAAGCCCCCTTGCCTGCCGCCATATAAGACATCCCTTTGTTCTTTCTTTGTCTTCCACCATGATTGTGAGGCCTCCCCAGCCATGTGAAACCATGAGTCCATTAAACCTCTCTGCTTTATAAACCACCCAGTCTCAGGTATGTCTTTATTAGCAGCATGAAAACAGACTAATACAAGATGTCACATGCTGATTCCTGTCAATAGCCCCAGTGGAGCCCAGACTTTGAGTCATCACAGCTACCCCATGAGACATGTGAGTGAAGAAGCCTCTGGGTAATTCCAGTCCCCAGCCACGTGAGTCAGCTCCAGTTGTGAGAGTTCCAACTGAGGCCCTCAACATAGTGGAGCAGAGACAAGTCATCTTCACTTTGCCTTACCTGGATTCTTGACCTACAGAAACTATGGACATAAAAAATGGTTGCTGGCCTCCAAAGTGCTGGGATTACGGGCATGAGCCACCACACTTTTTAAAGTGTCCTGTTAGGCACTTTAAAAATCATTAGTATTATTCTTACAGTTTTCTATTTTATAACACAGAAGAGTGGTCTGTCTTGAAGGTATACACATAATATATGAGTCCTTGTCAAATAAGCACTGAAAGACATGGGGATAGATAAATTAATCCAAGCAGTTTGTGGAATGCAAAGATAAGAAAAAAGTATAGAATTCTGATAAACCCAAATGTTAAGGGGGAAAAGAGGACAAAATGGAAACAAACACACACACAAAAAAATACAATCAGAGGAGTAAGAAGACCAGGAAAGAATAACAACATGGAAATAAAGATTGAAGAGAGTTTATTTAGGAAACATGCGATCAGCATGTCAAAACTACAGAGGATGTAATTACAAACATCTAAAAATTATCCACTGAATTCTAGTAGTTATATTGAGGGAAAGAGTGGGAAATAGGTAGGTGAGAAAAAATTAGCCTAGCTCTTTTTTTTTTTTTTTTTTTTTTTTTTTTTAGATAGATTCTCACTCTGTTGCCCAGGCTGGAGTGCAATGGCACAATCTCAGCTCACTGCAACCTCCACCTGGGTTCAAGTGATTCTCATGCCTCAGCCTCCAGGTAGCTGGGATTACAGGCATGTGTCACCATGCCCAGCTAACTTTTGTATTTTTAGTAGAGACAGGGTCTCGCTATGTTGCCCAGGCTGGTCTTGAACTCCTGGCCTCAAGTGATCCACCTGCCTCAGCATCCCAAAGTGCTGGGATTACAGGCATAAGCCATTGTGCCTGGCCCATAATTTAGGCAAGTTCTTTAAAAAACACCTTGACAGTTAAAAGAAAGCCTCCTTCAAACATGGGACCTTACAGTAGAGAGCAAGAGCAAGAGTGGAGTGGAGCTTTTTAGATTTATTTTATAGATGAACCAGACTTGAATATGTCCTGGGCTGCAAGGAGGTAGCCAGAGAGGAAAGAGGTTTAAAATACTCAAGAGACAGAGAGGAGTGAGGAATAGATAGATATAGATATAGATATAGATATAGATATAGATATAGATATACAGATATATAGATAAAATTTATATTAAGGTGAGGAGAATTACTCAGGATTCCTGAACAGTAGGCCAGTAGCCTTTGTAGGAGATTATAGGTATGATCCTCTTACTCAACAATATAAATAAATAAATGAATAAATAACCCATTTGCAAAATTCTTCACATTTTAAATAGTTTGGTAATACAATGGAAGAAAATAATGTTATAAGATTTTATTTGGTTTGGATTCAGAGTAACTTCTAGAACTCTGTTTTTGGTAGGGTTTCCAAATAATTTTCAAAAATTTCACGCAATGTTTAAATAGTACAGCTGTATCTAGTATAATTTCATTATAGATTTGTATCCATATATACACATGCATGTACTCATGCATTAAACACCTACTGACATATACATACACGCTTACTTATACTTTTGTGTGTGATGTGCGAAAAATGTTTGGAAGAATATATTCTGAGATGTTAATGGGGTTGTCTCTGGATGGTGAGTTTATAGGTTATATATTTTCTCTTTATGATTTTCTATGTTATACAATGAGCACATTTGAATTTTTTAATAAAAAATTAAGAGCCAGAATAACAAAGATAATTTTAAATAATATTTTTAAGGTTCTTTTGCATTTTGATGCAGAAAAAGATTTTTCACACCCTCTCTTAAATCAGAGAAATTAAAATAGAGCTCTTTTTCAAAAAAACATGCTTTGTCTTCTAATGAAGGACACGCTACTTTGGATGAGATCATTATTTCCAAAATCATATTGAATTTACCTCCCTTACTTCATGCAAAAGAACACTGTTCCTAACATTCTTACATTTACCTATAAGAGCAATATTATAGGTACACAGAGGGCCTTTCAATATGCATTGTACTTGACATATGTAATACAATGGAAACGAACTACAATAATAATTGTGCACATGTACCCTAAAACTTAAAGTATTATAATAATAATAAAATAAAAAATAAAAAGAGAAAGAACCAGGAGAGTGTTTTCTTATAGCTTCCTGTTAAATAGCTATTATTTTATTGGTTTAGCTTTGTTAATTCTTTCTTTAAGCTATGGATAACAAGTGCAACATATTCTTATTTTTTTACATAGTTAAAACGGAATAAATGAATGTGTTGTCTGAGAGAGAAAAAAGAGAGAGAATAAACACGGTCGAAGATGAAGCTCCATAAATTTGAATGAACTTCACATCTTGTACTCAGAGGAAATGTTCAAAATATAAATAGTATTATGCACCATCACTGATGTAGGCAAACCATGAACTATATTTTAGCAATAGTTATCAATCAGGGAAGACTTGAAAGAACAAATTCTCTCAAAGTCTTGCCCAGTCTTACCTTTTTAGATGTCTTTCAAAAGAGAATCTTGAAGAGAGAAAACATTCTAAAAAAAAAAAAAAAAAAAAAAAAAGGCAACAAATAACTACCAGGCTGATGTACTATCTCCAGTTTAGTTCTTCAAAACATTTCATCAGGAGCATTGATCTAAATTACCCCCAAAATTTTATATTATAATTTCTCAAAGCAGGGTTTTAAGAGTCCCTTAAGTCAGTGCCTTGTAACCCCATATGATTGATGTCTGACACAATCTTGACAGTCATCAGAATTTTAGTGGACTCCTTTCATTTATTTTGCAGGTATCAGGAAAAGCATTTGGGGTACTGCCTTTATTGAGAGACATTACAAATGATTGAAGACAGGAAAGACTGCACTCCTAATAATGGTGAAGCACTTTAAAATATGTATAACCTTTTAAACGATGTTCAGGTATAGCTAGTGGAAAATCAGGTAGTTCCAGGCAGCTACTGCTGCCTAACTACTCTCACTTTCTCTGGAAACCAGTGAGCATTCTGATTTATAGTTCTCAGGCAAAGGGTGTCTTCCAACCCAAAGTGATTGTCTTCTCCATTTCACACCTTTACACCTGAATATTCTCAAATTGTTTCTGAAAATCACATAGCACAATTGGAAAATCTGAGTTTCTCAATTCCAGGAATGGTCCACTGTATATAAGGTTGACATGGAGATGCTTCAGATTCATATTTATTCTAGAAGAATCCAATCTCAGAATGGATACCAAATCTTTGTGCAAGGGAGTATGATCACAGTCTTTTCCAATTACAGTTTGTGACAAGACTAGAATATATATTCTGTGATAATATTAAAGTGCAGTTAAGATACTTTCATTGAATTTCTGGTTGTTTTGTGAAATATTTTAACAGCATCTTCTGTTCAATTCATTTGCACCTTCAAATATACTCTATGGAATCCAATTTGGAATTTATGTAACATAGATAAATATCAAGTAAGAAATATTCTCAGAGTATAATCTTCTGTATGTTATTTTAATTAATATTCACAACCATCTCTTAGATTCCTGTGGGAAAGAGGACAAACAGCAAATACATGATTTAAGTCAACTCTAGATATTGGTTCCATTTCTCTTTCCTTAATGACTTTTTTTTTACCTATTTTTTTTTACCTTAAAGTCTCTACCCACCCATATATAAAGCCTTATAAATACTCCAAGGTAGCATAATTGACTGATTTAAATTTCAACTCTTATCTCTCAATCTTGGTAAAATGCTACTATTTAACATAATGTTTAAAAGGCAAGATGCAAGGAAAAAACAAGTCATCAAATGTCTGCATAACCCACAAACTAATTAATCAATCCCCAGAAATAAAAAGTTGGTGCTAACAGTAATTGATTAGACAACCTTTTCAAAATATTTTTTAAAAAGAAAACAGGGATGTAAATTTAAATTAAATATAAATATAATTTGAAAGTTTCATAGAATGTAGATGTCAGTGGGGCCATACATTACATGCTGTATTCATCCTGAGTATGCCTTTACTTTTTCAAGAAATGTATTTGATTAGAACATCTCTGCAAAAGGCAGCCAATTGTTTTTTGTACTAACAGTGTTACAGAAAGATCTGCTTTGCCAAAAGTCCCTTTTCTTCCGCCTTTAATCTTCAACAAATGATCAGCTCTCAGTTGACACTGAAACATTCATTTTGCCTTTTTTATTATCACTATAAAACTTGACTAACAGCTCTCTCCTGTCTTGCTTCTTCTGCTTACCTCCCTATCTGCTATGTAAATGGTATACACACATTTAGTACTTTGTATATGTTCTCTGACTTCTAACATCTATTTAAACAAAAATAAGTTCTTTATAAATGATTTCAAGTTTTGGACTTATGTTGCTTCAGTTTAGCAATCTTCTGGCTCTGCGTAAACTCTGCAAAAGAGCTGTTCTTGAGTGCTTGCCTATGTTTCCATGCAGAATGTAGGCTTATTCATATCTACAAATAACGGAGCATTAAAAATAAAATAATTTTCTGATTAGGATGAGTCACTTCCAGTAAAAGCAAATGTCTCGGTAAGAACATGAAACCTATATTGACTGAGAGCATTTGCCTCTGTGTCTTGGTCATGGTGGTCTGGGGTGGGTCTGGTCTGGCCTATGAGTCAAAGTTGCTTACTGATCATATTTATGCCACAGCAACCTGTTTTGGGGATCACCAGTGCCATCCCATAATCTCTGCTTCTTGAGATTTTGAACTGTTATACATCTGTTCTTACGATTTCTTAATGATCCAGTTTTAAAAAGTGTAACATATGACTCATTATACTGCTTGTGTAATATATGCATAATGAGTTTGGAAGCAAACAGATAATTCTTAATTCAGAAAGAACATGAAATTTCTAGCAGGTTGTAATGTGCTAAGCTTTATTTTCCAGTACAAATAATGAGTCATGGAACAAAATGAATGATAGGAGTAGGTAATTAAGAAAGTATGATAAGGAAATCAATTTAGCTCATCATCTGGCACTCTATAGAAAATAGAAATTAAAACTTTATTTTCTAGGCGCACCTCAGGCCATGTACCCCCTAATCACCACTGAACTTACTCTTTCTTGAATAACCCAAGTCCTTTCACTTTGTACATATGGTCACTTGTAGTGACTCGGAGCACCCTTCCACCCTATGTTTGCTACTTAGCAAACATCTCTACTTTTAGGACCAAGTTCAAATGCTCCTTCTGCTAAAATGTCCTCCAAGTGCTTTGTTGCTCGATCCTCTGGACTTTGTTGATATATTGTGGGTTTTTTTGTCCTATTAAAAAGTAATTACACAAATAATTTATATAATGGATGAATACACATTTATTGTCCACATACACCTCCAAAGAAACAAGATGCTCAGCATGACCTTTTCCACAGGCTTCACTCATCTGCCACAGTGAAATCATCTATTTGTTCGCCATTTTTCCTACATCACACATTTTGTCTTGGATTTATTCTCTGACTTACTGAAGTATATTCTTTAGTAAGCTTTATAGAAATGATTCATAGGTATTAAACTTTCCAAGACTTCGAATATCTAAAAATGACTTTCTTTCCCTTCCCACATTAGTGAATTTGGCTGAGTAAAGAACTCCAGATTGAGAGAGGAGACAGAGAATGATAGCCAAATAAAAGTCTCTACCAATTGTCCCCTTGGCAGAAACACCAAATTAAATGACTATTCACACAAAAGTCCTTCATGAGAACCAAAAAAATCATGTGAGCAATCACAATACCTGGTTTTAAGTTTATATCACTGGAAGAGGCACTGAAGAGGGTAGTAAAGATACTCTTGAATTGCAGACACAATCCCTTCTCCATCCCCCAGCAGTGGCCATGTGGTGCAGCAAGAGAATCTGTGCACTTGAGGAAAGGAGAGCAAAGGGATTGTGGGACTGCATTGGAACTCAGTGTTGCCCTGGCACAACAGAAAGCAACATCAGGCAGAACTAAGCTGGCACCTATAGAGGGAGCATTTATATGAGCCCTAGACAGAAAGGAATCATCCATCCCAGCAGTCAGAACCTGAGTTCTACCAAGCCTCAAGACCATGGCCTACAGTACTCTGGGGCCCTAAATAAACCTGAAAGGCAATCTATGCCTCAAGGACTGCAATTCCTTGGCAAGGTCTGGTGCTGTGCTAAGTGTGGAGTGAGGGGACTTGCAGGGAACGTGACCTAGTGAGACACCAGCTGGGGTGGCCAAGGGAGTGCTTGTGCCAACTCCCCAACCCCAGGCAGCACAGCTTGTAGCACCAAAAGAGACTCCTTCCTTCTGTTTGAGGAGAGTAGAGGGGACATTAAAGAGGACTTTGTCTTGCAACTTGGATACCAGCTCAGCCACAGTAGAATACGGCCACAGGCAGAGTCCTGAGTCCCCCATTCCAGGACCTAGCTCCTGGACATTTCTAGACACACCCTCAATGAAAAGGAAACTCGCTGCCTTGAAGGGATGGACCCAGTCCTGGCAGGATTTGCCAAGTGCTGATTAAAGAGCCCTTGGGCCTGAATAATCAGCAGTGATAGGCAGTACTCGCTGTGGGCCTTGGGTGTAACTCAGAGACGTGCTGGCTTCAGGTGTGACTAGCACATTCCCAGCTGTCATGGCTGTGGTGAGAGACTCATTCTGCTTGAGAAATGGAAACAGAAGAGTAAAGGAGACTTTGTCTTGTGGCATGGAAACAGCCTGGTCACAATGGGGTAGAGCACTAGGTGGGCTCTTTGGGCTCCTGATTCCAGGCCTTGGCTCCTGGATAGCATTTCTGGACCTGTCCTGAAATAGAGGGGAGCCCACTGGCCTGAAGGGAGAGCCCAGGCCTGGCAGCATTCACCACGAGCTGACTAAACAGCCCCTGAGCCTTGAGTGAACATCAGTGGTAGCCAGTCAGTACTCTCCGTGAACTGGGGCAGTGGTGGCCACAGAAGGAGTCCCCTCTGCTTGTGGAAAGGAGATGGAAGAGTAGGAAGGACTTTGTCTTATGGCTTGGGTGCCAGCTTATTTGCAGTAGAACAGAACATTAGGTAGATTCCTAAGCTTCCTGACTCCAGGCCCTGGCTAATGGACAGCATCTCAGGACCCACCCATGGCCAGGGAGAAATTGCCACCTGAAGGAAAAGCCATAAGCCTGGCTGGCTTTGCCACCTGCTGATTGTAGAGACCTAGGCCCTTGAGCAAACATGGGTGATAGCCAAGCAGTGGTTATCATGGACTTTGGTCAAGACCTAGGGCTGTGCTGGCTTTGCACAGCTCAGCACTGAGAGAAAAACTCTGTTTGGGGAAATGTAAGAGAAGAGAGGAAGAGTCTCTGCCTGGTAATCCAGAGAATACTTCAGGATCTTATCCAAGACCACCAAGGTGGTACCTCTATGAGTGTGGAAGATTCACAGCATTACTAGGCTTGGAGTGCCCCCTAATGCAGATATGGCTGCAATGACCAATATCTTAGATCACAACATGCAAGTCCCTTCAAATACCCTGAAAGCCTTCTCAAGAAGGATGGGTACAAATAAGCACAGACTGCAAAGACTATAATAAATACCTAATCCTTCAATGCCCAGAAACCAATAAACAACCACATGCATCAAGACCATCCAGGAAAACATGACCTCAAAGGAAAAAAAAAAACTAAATAAGGCACAAGACACCATGGACCAATCCTGGAGACAGAGAGATATGTGATATGTGACCTTTCAAGACAGAGAATTCAAAATAGCTGTTTTGAGCAACTTCAATGAAATTCAAGATAACACAGAGAAGGAATTCAGAATCTTATCAGATAAATTTAACAAAGAGATTGGAATAATTAAACAGAATCAAACAGAAATTCTGGATTTGAAAAATACAATTGACATAATGAAGAATGCATCAGAGTCTCAATAGCAGAATTGATTAGGCAGAAGAAAGAATTGATGAACTTGAAGACAGGCTGTTTCAAAACACATAGTCAGAGGAGACAAAAGAACAAGAATAAAAAACAAGCATGCCTACAAGATCTACAAAATAGCCTCAAATAGTAAATCTAAGAGTTTTTGGCTGTAAGGCAAGGTAGAGAGAGAGACAGGGGTAGAAAGTTTATTCAAAGAAATAACAGAAAATTTCCCAAAACTGGAGAAAGATATCAAGATACCAGTACAAGAAGGTTATGCAACACCAAGCAGATTTAACTCAAATAAGACTACCTCAAGATATTTAATAATCAAACTCCCAAAGGTCTAGGATAAAGAAAGGATTCCAAAAGTAGCAAGAGGGAAAAAGAAAACAACAAATAACAAACAAAGAAGTTCCAATATATCTGGCAGTAGACTTCTCAATGGAAATCATACAGGCATATAGGCCAGGAGAGAGTGGTGTGACATATATAAAGTGCTAAAAGAAAAAAATATGTATCTTAGAATAGTATAACCAGAGAAAATATCCTTCAAACATGAAGGAGAAATAAATACTTTCCCAAACAAAAGCTGAAAGATTTCATCAACATTAGCCCTGTCCTACAAGAAATGCTAAAGGGAGTTCTCCAGTACAAAATTAAAAGACATTAATAGCAATAAGAAATTATCTGAAGGTATAAAACTCACTGGTAATAGTACACAGAAAAACAGAATATTATAATACTGCAATTGTGGTGTGTAAACTACTCATATATTGAGTAGAAAGACTAAACAATAAACCTATCAAAAATAATAACTACAACAAAGTTGGAAGGATAAGAAGTACAATAAGACACAAATAGAAATAACAGAAAGTTAAAAAGCAGGGGGATAGCAAGTTAAAATCTACAGATTTTATTTGTTTTCTCTTTGCTTGTTTGTTTTTGTAATCATTATGAATCCATCAGTTTAAAATAATGTGTTGTAAGATGATATTTACAAGCCTCAAGTAACCTCAAATCAAAAAACATACAACAGATACACAAAAATAAAAAGCAATAAATTAAAGAAAATTTAATTTAAAACCAGAGAAAATCACCTTCACTAAAAGGAAAGAAGTAAAGAAAGAGGAGAAGACCACAAAACAACCAGAAAACAAATAATAAAATGGCAGTAGTGAGTCCTTCATTATCAATAATAACATTGAATGTAAAAGAACTAAACTCTCCAATCAAAAGCCATAGAGTGGCTGAACGGATCACAAAACAAGACCCAATTATCTGTTCCCTACAGGAAACACACTCCACCTATAAAAATACACATAGACTGAAAATAAAGGGATGGGAAAAGACATTCCATGTAAATGGAAACCAAAATAGAACAGGAGTAACTATACTTATATTAGACGAAATAGACTTCAAGACAAAAACTATAAAAAGGACAAAAAGGTCATTATATAATGAAAAAGAGGTCCATTTTAGCAAGAGGATATAACAACTATAAACGTATAAACCCAACCCTGGAGTATCCAGATATGTAAAGCAAATATTACTAGCATTAAAGAGAGAGATGGATGCTAATACAATAATAGCTGGAGACTTCAACAACCCACTGTAGCACTGGACAGATCATCTAAACAGAAAATCAACAAAGAAACTTTGGACTTAATCTATGCTACAGACCAAATGGTCCCAAAAGATATTTACAAAACATTTCATCCAACAACTAAAGAATACATAATCTTCTCCTCAGCACCTGAATCATTCTCAAGATCAGACAACATGTTAGGCCACAAAACAAGTTTTAATAAATTAAAAACATAACTGGAATCATATCAAATATTTTCTCTGATCACAATGGAGTAAAACTAGAAATCGATAACAGGCCAGGCACGGTGGCTCATGCCTGCAACCCCAGCACTTTGGGGGACCAAGGCGGGCGGATCACCTGAGATTGGGAGTTTGAGACCAGCTTGACCAACATGAAGAAAACTCATCTCTACTAAAAACACAAAATTAGCCAGGCATGGTGGCTCGTGCCTGTAATCCCAGCTACTCTGGAGGCTGAGGCAGGAGAATTGCTTGAACCTAGAAGGCGGAGGTTGCAGTGAGCCAAGAATGTGCCATTGCACTCCAGCCTGGGCAACAAGAGTGAAACTCCATCTCAGAAAAGAAAGAAAGAATGAAAGAAAGAAAGAGAAAGAAAGGAAGGAAGGAAGGAAAGAGAGAGAGAAGGAGGGAGGGAGGGAGGAAGGAAGGAAGGAAAATTGATAAAAACAGAAACACAAACTTTGGGACTTTACAAACACATGGAAATTAAATAATATGCTCCTGAATGACCAGTGGATCAATTAAAAAATTAAGAAGGAAGTTGAAGAATTTCTTGAAATAAATGAAAATGGAAACACATTGTACCAAAACCTGTAGGATACAGCAAAAACAGTACTAAGAAGAAAGTTTATAGCAATAAGCACCCACATCAACAAAGTGGAAAATCTTCACATGACCAACCTTACAATGCCTGTTAAAGATGTAGAAAATCAAGAGCAAACCAAACCCAAAATTAGTACAAGAAAAAAAACCCCACAGGTATCAGAGCAGAAATAAATGAAATTGAAACCAAAAAATATGAGATTAATAAAGGGAAAATTTGGTTTTTTGAAAAGATAAAACCAACAAACTTTTAGCCAGACTTACTAACAAAAAACGAGAGAAGACTCAAATAAATAAAATCAGAGACAAAAAAGAAGACATTATAATAAATAACACAGAAATTCAAAGGATGATTAGAGACCACTATGAGCAACTATATGCCAATAAATTGGAAAACCTAGAAAAAATGGATGAATTCCTAGACACTTACAACCTACCAAGACTGAAGAAGTTTAAAACCTGAAAAGACCAATAATAAGCAACAAGATCAATGCTATAATAAAAAGTCTCCGAGTAAGGAAAAGCCAAGCACCCCCCATGGCTTCACTGCTAAATATTACCAAACAATTAAAGAAGGACTAATACCAATCCTACTCAAACTATTCTGAAAAATAGAAGAGAAAGAAATACTTCCAAACTCATTCTATGAGGCAAGTATTATTACCCTGAAATCAAAACTAGACAGACACATCAAATAAAGAAAATCACAGGTCAATATCTCTGAATATCGATGCAAAAACCCTTAACAAAATACTAGCAAACTGAATTCAGTAACACATTAAAAAGATCATTCATCGTGAACAACAGAGATTTTTCACAGGAATACAAGGATGGTCCAACATACAGAAATCAATGAATGTGATACATCATATTAGCAGAATGAAGGACAAAAGCCATATGATCATTGCAACTGATGCTGAAAATGCATTTGATAAAATTCAATATCCTTTTATGATGAAAAAAACACTAAAAAAAACTGGGTATAGAAGACACATACCTCAATGCAATAAAAGCCATATATGACATACCCACAGCTAGTATCATACCGAATGGGGAAAAACTGAAAGGCTTTCCTCTAAGATTTGGAACATGACCATGATGTCCACTTTCACCACTGTTGTTCAACATGGTACTGGAAGTACAAGGGAAAAATCAGATAAGAAAAAGAAATAAAGTGCCTCCAAATTGGAAAGGAAGAAGTCAAATCATCCTTCTCAGCAGATGACATAATCTTATATTTGTAAAAACCTAAAGCCTCCACCAAAAACCTATTAGAACTCATAAACAAATTCAGAAAAGCTGCAGCATACAAAATTAACATATAAAAATTAGTAGTGTTTCTATATGCCAACAGTGAACAATCTGAAAAGGAAATCAAAAAATAATTACCTTTACAATTGCCACAAGCAAAATAAAATAAAATACCTAGGAATAAACTTAACCAAAGAAGTGAAATATTTACAATGAAAACTATAAAACACTAATGAAATAAAATAAAGAGGAAATGAAAGAGTGCAAAAATACTTCATCTTCATGGATTGGAAGAGTTAATATTGTTAAAATGTCCATACTCCCTAAAGCAATCTACAGATTCAGTGCAAGCCCTATCCAAATACCAATGACATTCTTCATGGAAATAGGAAAAACTATCCCAAAATTTATATGGAACCACCAAAGATCCAGAATACCCAAAGCTATCCCGAGCAAAAAGAACAAAACTGAAGGGATCACATTACCTGACTTCAAATTATACTTTAAAGCTGTAGTAACCAAAACAGCATGGTTTTGGTTACTGGCATAAAAACAGACACAGACCAATGGAACCAAACTGAGAACCCAGAAACAAATATACACAGCTACAGTGAACTCATTTTCAACAAAGATGTCAAGAACACACATTGAGGAAAAGACAGTTTCTTCAATAAATGGTGCCAGGAAAACTGAATATTTATATGCAGAAGAATGAAACTTGACCCCTATCTCTTGCCATGTACAAAAACCAAATCAAAATGGATTAAAGACTTAAATCAAGAACCCCAAACTATGAAACCATTAAGAGAAAACATTGATGAAATCCTTCAGGACATTGGAGTGGGCAAAGATTTCTTGAGTAATATCTGACAAGCACAGGCAACTAAAGCAAAAATGGATAAATAGGATCACATCAAGTTAAAAAGATTCTGCATAGCAGAGGAAACAATCAACAAAGTAAAAAGACACTCCATAAAATGGCAGAAAATGTTTGCAAACTATTCTTATGACAAGGGATTAATAACAAAAATATAAGGAGCTCAAACAACTCTATAGGAAAAAAATCTAATAATCCAATTTAAAAATGGAAAAAAGATCTGAACACAGATTTATCAAAAGAAGATATATAAATGGCAAACAGGTATATGAAAAGGCACTCAACATCATTGATCATCAGAGATATGCATACTAAACTACAATGAGATGTTGGGCCGAGTGCGATGGCTCACGCCTGTAATCCCAGCATTTTGGGAGGCCAAAGTGGGTGGATGACCTGAGGTCAGGAGTTTGAGACCAGCCTGACCAACATGGTGAAGCCCTGTCTCTACTAAAAATACAAAAATTTGCCAGGCATGGTGGCAGGCTGTTGTAATCCCAGCTACTCTGGGGCCTGTGGCAGGAGAATCTCTTGAACCCGGGAGGCGGATGTTGTAGTGAGCTGAGATTGCACCACTGCACTTCAGCCTGGGTAACAGGGTGAGACTCTGTTTCAATAAATAAATAAATAAAATAAACTACAGTGAGATGTCATCTCACCCCAGTTAAAGCGGCTTTTTTTCCAAAAGACAGATAATAACAAATCCTATTGAGGATGTAGCAAAACAGGAAACTTTGTACCCCATTGGTGGGAATGTAAATTAGTATAGCCACTATGGAGAAGAGTATGGAGGTTCCTTAAAAAACTAAAAAATAGAGCTACCATATGATCCAGTAATTCCACTGCTTAGTGTATACCCAAAAGAAAGGAAATCAGTAAATTGAACAGATATATGCTCCCTCATGTTTATTGTAGCACTATTCATAATAGTCAAGATTTAGAAGCAACCTAAGTGTCCATCAACAAACCAATGGATAAAGAAACTGTGGTACATATTTTCTTTGGAGCACTATTCGGCAATGAAAAAGAATGAAATCTTGTCATTTGCAACAGCATGGATGGAACTGGAAGTCATTATGTTAATTAAGTGAAATAAGCCAAGCACAGGAAGACAAACTTTGTATGTTCTCCATTTCTTGTGGGAGCTAAAAATTAAAACAATTGAACTCATGGCAACAGAGAGCAGAATGATGGTTACAAGAGGCTGGGACGTGTACTTGTGGAGTGAGGGAGTAGGGCTGGTTAATGCGTACAAAAATATATTTATATAGAATAAATAAGATCTGGTATTTGATAGCACAACAGGGTGAATACAGTCAACAATAATTCATTATACATTTAAAATAACTAAAAGTTATAATTGAATTGTTTCTATCACAAAGAAAGGATAAATGTTTGAGGTGATGGATACCCCATTTACTCCTAGTTTATTATTATGCATTGTATGCCTGTATCAAAATATCTTACATACCTCATAAATACATACGCCTACTGTGTACTCATGAAAATTTTTTTAAAATTAAAATTAAAAAAACAAGCAAAAAAGAACTCTAGGTTAATATTTTTGTCTTTCACAACTTCAATATTATTCCTTCACTTTCAACATGGGAACTCTATCATTAGCAATCTGGGTTTTTTTCTCTTGAAAAACTTTTGGATTTTTGTTTGTTGGTTTGTTTTTTGAGACAGAGTTTCTCTCCGTAGCCCAGGCTGGAGTGCAGTGGCCCAATCTTGGCTCACTGCAACCTCTGCCTCCCGGGTCCCAGTTCAAGCAATTCTCCTGCTGCAGCCTCCTGAGTAGCTGGGATTACAGGAACACACCACCATGCCCAGATAATTTTTATATTTTTAGGAGAGAGGGGGTTTCACCATGTTGGCCAGGCTGGTCTTGAACTCCTGACCTCGTGGTCCACCCGCTTCAGCCCCCCAAAGTGCTGGGATTACAGGCGTAAGCCATTGCGCCTGGCCAACTTTTTGAATTTCATATTTATCCTTGGTATTCTGAAATTATATTAGGGTATGTTTAAATGTGGATAGTGTTTTTTCTATTCATGCTACTCAGAAACATTTTGGATCTTTTAAATATTTTTAATGACTTGCTTTTATCCTAAATTTATTTAGCAAGTTTATGGTTTGGGGGTTGCTATTTATAATGATCTTTATCAAACGGAATTGTTAGATAATGTTTGTATTGTATTTCATCAGATCAAATGAGACCCTCTTTTATTGTCACTGAATATAAGCTCTGAACATAGAAACTTGACTTGAATGTTTGAGAGGAGGCCAGACTGATAAACCTCCAGGGTTTACAAATAACTTTTAGAGTCTTGGGGATCGGCAGCCCTGCTCTGTGTTGTATATTACCTTGTATACTACCCACCCTGGGAGTATCCTGTGTCTGAACTCCTACTTCAGAGTTTCCCCCTCTCAAATGTGTCCTGCAGACAAAGGGAATCAGTGATTCTCCTTCCTTCCCCTGTCTTCATGTGGATGTGAAGGTCCCTGGTTAGCTCAGGCTCCGCTTTCCTTTATCTCCAGCCACAGCCTCATACAAAAGGGACTCTCCTAGGAAAACTCACTGTATATCAAACAAACACCCCTCTAGGCTTCATTCTGGAGTAAACACTGCTGGGGTCAACAGCTGCTTATTGAGGCTAGAGGGTGGGACCCAGATTATTCAAATAAAGTCTTTAATTTATTGCCCTGATACTTGGCCCAAGGGCCCCTCCCGCTCTTTGCTTTGTTCGATCTGAGCTTGATGTTTCTCTGCAGCTTCCTTAGAAAACTGCTATGACGGGTCGTCGGCAAAGCCTGAGTCCTGTCCTCTCACTCTCCTCCCTGGATAGCATGAGCTTCACCACTCACTCCATCTTCTCCACCAACTACCTGTTCCTGGGCTCTGTCCAGGTGTCCAACTACTGCGCCCGGCCGGCCAGCTGCATGGCCAGCGTCTATGCAGGCGCCGGGGGCTCTGGTTCCCGGATATCCGTGTCCCGCTCCACCAGCTTCCGGGGTGGCATGGGGTCCGGGGACCTGGCCGCGGGGATGGCCGGGGGTCTGGCAGGAATGGGAGGCATCCAGAATAAGAAGGAGACAATGCAAAGCCTGAATGACCGTCTGGCCTCCTACCTGGACAGAGTGAGGAGCCTGGAGACCAAGAACCGGAAGCTGGAGAGCAAAATCCGGGAGCACCTGGAGAAGAAGGGACTCCAGGTCAGAGACTGGAGTCATTACCTCAAGACCATTGAGGACCTGAGGGTTCAGATCTTCGCAAATACTGTGGACAATGCCGGCATCGTTTTGCAGACTGACAATGCCTGTCTTGCAGCCGATGACTTTAGAGTCAAGTATGAGACAGAGCTGGCCATGCACCAGTCTGTGGGGAGTAACATCCATGGGCTCCACAAGGTCACTGATGACCAATGTCACTTGGCTGCCGCTGGAGACAGAGATGGAGGCTCTCAAGGAGGAGCTGCTCTTCATGAAGAAGAACCACGAGGAGGAAGTAAAAGGCCTACAAGCCCAGATTGCCAGCTCTGAGTTGACCGTGGAGGTAGATGCCCCCAAATCTCAGGACCTTGCCAAGATCATAGCAGATATCCGGGCCCAATATGATGAGCTGACTCGAAAGAACTGAGAGGAGCTGGACAAGTGCTGGTCTCAGCAGATTGAGAAGAGCACCACAGTGGTCACTACGCAGTCCACCAAGGTTGGAGATGCTGAGATGATGCTCACGGAGCTGAGACGTACAGTCCAGTCCTTAAAGATGGACCTGGACTCCATGAGAAATCTGAAGGCCAGCTTGGAGAACAGCCTGAGGGAGGTGGAGGCCCGCTACACCCTGCAGATGGAGCAGCTCAACAGGATCCTGCTGCACCTGGGGTCAGAGATGGCACAGAGCCGGGCAGAGGGACAGCACCGGATCGGGGAGTACGAGGCTCTGCTGAACATCAAGGTCAAGCTGGAGGCTGAGAGCGCCACCTACCACCACCTGCTTGTTGATGAGGACTTCAATCTTGGTGATGCCTTGGACAACAGCAACTCCATGCAAACCATCCAAAGACCACCACCCGCCGCAAAGTGGTGTCTGAGACCAATGACACCAAAGTTCTAAGACATCAAGCCAGCAGAAGCAGGGTACCCTTTGGGGAGCAGGAGGTCAATAAAAAGTTCAGAGGTGAAAGGAAGGAAGGAAGGGAGGGAAGGAAGGCAAGAAAACTGCTATGATGATGTGACACACGCTCCTGCTACAGCCTTTATTTTGCAGTTGTCCCTCTTCTGATTTCTCCAGCAAAGTGATTCTATCTGCCCTTTACTTTCCAAGAATCACTCAAAATTTCTGGTCTGAGTCCATCTTTTAAAATCAGGGTATATTATGGAATTGTCTACTAAAATGTTTGCTATCATTTCAACGCATTTCAATGGAATTTCTGTAATTCATACGGGCACAGAAGGGGAGCTAGAGCTTGCTTTATTTCATAATTTTCATGATTTGATTACGTTGTACTTTAGAGCAAGTGTTCTTTGTTTACATGAGTGACCACCACAAGAAAGTGATTCCCAGATGGCAGCATCAACATTTCAGCTGTCCCCACTGCCTGACACAGTTGCCTGTAAGTGGAGAGACTGCATAAACAAGGACACAAACATAAAAAACACAAGGGCCCATGGCAGAGAGAATTCTGAGTTTTGTGTTAACGGAAAACACTAATAGAAACTGTTGAAGAGAGGGGGAGAGAGAGGTGTTTGGAGAAATAGGTGGAAATGGAGGATGGAAAACGTTTCATGTGACATTGAGGTTGTTCTTCACTCTTTGCAGAGCTCCAGTTCTCCTGTTTGGATGAAAGAACAAAAACTACAAAATTGCCAAGACTCTTTCTCTTTTACTTACTGTATGCTTCTATGAATTTGATACTGGAAATCAACAGACATTACCAGACCATTGATCTCACAGTGCCTCCAGATAGAAGCCATATGGTTTGTGCTCATCCTAAAATGAGCAGAGGCAGGCTTTGGAAAAATTGTGAAAAACTTATTATTTTTAAAATTGTTGTTGTTTTCTGTAATTTATAAGCAGATCTTCTTTCCCTCTAGACAGTTCTCTACTATAATTTTTGGTTTTCTTTCTCTCAACCACCACGTCTTAATGACTTACGCTGTAGCTAACTCTACAAATCTCTGATAAGGTATTAATTTATAAAGCAGGTGTTAGCTGATAAGGATCGAGGGCAGATGCTTTATACAGGTATCCACAATTTTTGACGCAATATTTACCTTTTATTTTGTAAGACTTTTTTAGTTATAAGGAGAAAAATTAACACAAGAATCACATGGTTGAACAAATTTGCCATATAATAAAAGCCTAATTTTTTTTAGATCATTGGAGCCTCCTACAATGGCTTCTTATTTTGCAGCATGGCTACTACCTAAGTTAAAAACATTATTAACTGGATACTGCAGAGTCCTAAAACACTTAAAAAGCTGAAGTCATACTAGTAAAATGATGTATAGTGACAGTGATACTGGAGGACAGGCATACTGCTCAAAGCTTTCTCCAATTACAGTCCATGCATGGACAGACAGCTACCTCTCTCTCACCTGCTATCAGGTTTCAGTCTACAGAAAATTACAACTTTTAAAAATAGTCTCATACACCTAAAATGTGGCTTTTTTTTCAGCTGACACTAAAATGACTCATTTCCTACTATATACATACACACAGATGTCAAAATATTCCCACATATTTTGCTGGAATGTCTTAATTTTAAATTGGAGCTAGAAAGTTCTAGGCTAAAGACTAGCCAACCTAAAATGTTTTTTAAAGATATGTATTAACTAGTTGATGGGTTATGTAGCATGAAACTTTGCTCTGTATAAAGCAAATTTAAATAGACATAACCATTAATTACTCACAATACACAATATGAGAGACATCTTGTTGATTCAGATCCAAATGCTTAAAAATAAAAAACAAGTTTATCAGTTGAGTAAATAAATAATAATATTTAGCACTTAGCATATGTGCGGGGAGAGTAGTTATTTACTAATATTGGCATTTCTCAAAATGAGGTTGCTAATATCAAGGGAAATTTCTACAAAATTCTTAATCGTAGGTTTTCAATTTACTGACAGTTTAAAAAACAAGCTATGCATTTAGAATGACTAAAATTTACAGACTGAGGCTCCCAAGTGTTGTAGAGAATGTAGAGTAACTGAAATTCACATATACTGCTAGTGGGAGTTAAAATGCTATAATCACTTTGGGAAACTATATGGCAATATCTATTATACTAACGCTTAACATATGTGTAGTCTATGCAGTCAACTCTACTCTCAGTTATTTACACATTTCTTGCAGAAATGCAAACATTTGTGCGTCAAAATACACTTAAAAGAAATTTATAACAGCATTACTCATAATAGCCCCAAATTGGAAATAGCCCAAACACCCATCAGCAGTAGAATAAATAGTGAAACAGTTATATAATTGAATACTCCACAGCAATGAAAAAGAATGACCACCCTCTAGATGCTACAATGTGGTTGCATCTCAATAAGTCAGATATAAAAGACAGACAAAGAAGAGTACATAGTGTATGATTTATTTACATAAGGCAACAAAGCAAGCAAAACTAAGTGTAATCAGAGTACTGATTACCTTTTCAAGGGGTCTATTGATGGAAAGTGAGTACAAGAAAGACTTCTATTCTATATCTTGATCTGGTGCTGTAATTACCTTCAGGAAGAAGGACCCACTGCCCAACTCATGGCTGCATGGATATTGTTCATCCACTCTGTTCCCTCTTAAGTTCATGCCATTGCAGTATATACAGATGGTGCTTCATCCACATCCCTATGGATCCTCCTTATGATTCCTATGCCCATCCCCAGCTTTTGTATTTGTACTTCTAACAGCTCACAGTCTCAAAACCAAGGGGACTGTCCTTGGTTTACTACAGCCTTTTTGGCCATACTTATAGCAGGAAGTGCCAGGGAGTTTATGGCCACCACAGGGCAAGCTATGGAAAATGACTCGCTTTCCTCAAGCCAGGACAAAATCAGTAATGTAATTTCCTTTGCACAACTCCCTGCAGGATCGGGCTGAGAAAGGGAGTTGATCTGAAATTAGTCCTTGCTTAGCTACTTCCACTTCCCTGTTCTGCTTCCATTAAGCCCCCCTACTGATTTTTCTTGGGAGCACTTCCTTAGCATATCTCCTGCTCAAATGTTCTTATATCAAAGTCAGCCTCTGAGAATCAGACTGAAAACAGCTATATTGGAAACCCAGTTATCACATGGGTGTAGCTTTCTTTCCCTCACTACCCTTCAAAATACTTCAATCTACTTTCATTATCACTCAGTCCCTCTTAGGAATTAAGCCTTCGAAGCCTTCCATTAATTAAATGAGTACACACTCTGGGAGGCATGACTCATGAATCATTTATCAATTATTTGCACTTTAGCGAAATGCAATGGCAAGATTAGCAATGCAGTCATCCAACAAGACCCTTAGCCACCAGAAGAATCAACATTGGCTGATGAGTATGGGGTAAGGTGTGGTGGTCAGAAAAGTCCAAAGTACAAGCCTTGCAAGGAAAGGGGAGCTGAGTGGGGCATGGGAGACAGATTCCTAAGGTATGCAATGGGAATTATCAGATTTTGATTATTTGGGTATAAGAAGAAAATAAAGAATACTCAAAACAGAAACAGTTTTGAGCAGAAGACACCCTAACTTCACAAATTTTATCTAGGACTACCCAATAACTAATATTTAGTAATTTTATGTATAAACAATGGAATGAATGTCTGTTATGATTCAGTAAGTTAAAGGGACTTAATAATATTTCTAAATGGTTGAGAATGGGTAAATTACTACCTGTCCCAGAAGAAACTGAGATGGCTTCATGAATTGAGTGGAATTTCAAGGGCTTGCTTGATAAGAGTTAGCACAATTTTTTTCTTCTCTTTTTAAGACGGAGTCTCACTCTGTCGCCCAGGTTGAAGTGCAGTGGCGCTACCTCGGCTTACCACAACCTCCACCTCCCGGGTTCAAGTAATTCTGCCTCAGCCTCCTGAATAGCTGGGATTACAGGGGTGCACTACCATGCCTGGCTAATTTTTGTATTTTTGGTAGAGACAGAGCTTCATCATTTTGGCCAGGCTGTTCTCGAACTCCTGACCTCAGATAATCCGCCCACCTCAGCCTCCCAAAGTGGTGGGATTACAGGGGCGAGCCACTGCACCTGGCCTGAGTTAGCACAATTATCCAGTGGCAAAGCACATGCATACTTATTTAAATTAAAACAGCTGATGAAATTTTTCTGGTCCCAAATCAATTTTAAGGTTTAACAGTGTGAACAGCTCATGGTTTGAGCTTTAGAATTAATTACAGAGTGACTCAACAAACAAAATTATGTAACATTTCAGATGGAAATTTCAAAAATAATACATTTAAATCTATACTTCACAATTTCAATTTACTTACAGTATCTAAAATAATCTTAAATTGCCATTTTTTAAACACATGCAAAAATATGTTAAATATTACATGACTGACTTAATTGGAGTGAATAGTAATCAAAATTACCAAAAGAAACTGTAACATGAAGGATATGAACAGACACTTTTCAAAAGAAGACATTTATGTGGCCAAAAAAACATGAAACAATGCTCATCATCACTGGTCATCAGAGAAATGCAAATCAAAACCACGAGGAGATACCATCTCACACCAGTTAGAATGGCGATCATTAAAAAGTCAGGAAACAACAGATACTGGAGAGGATGTGGAGAAATAGAAATACTTTTACATTGTTGGTGGGAGTGTAAATTAGTTCAACCATTGTGGCAGACAGTGTGGCGATTCCTCAAGGATCTAGAACTAGAAATACTTGACCCAGCAATCCCGTTACTGGGTATATACCCCAAGGATTATAAATCATTCTACTATAAAGACACATGCACACGTATGTTTATTGCAGCACTGTTCACAATAGCAAAGACTTGGAACCAACCCAAATGCCCATCAATGATAGACTGGATAAAGAAAATGTGGCACATATACACCATGGAATACTATGCAGCCATAAGAAAGAATGAGTTCATGTCCTTTGCAGGGACATGGATGAAGCTGGAAACCATCATTCTCAGCAAACTAACACAAGAACAGAAAACCAAACACCACATGTTCTCACTCATAAGTGGGAGTTGAAAAGTGAGAACATATGGGCACAGGGAGGGGAACTTCACACGCCAGGCCTGTGGGCAGGGGTGGCGGCGGGGAGGTGGGGAGGAGATAGGGGAGGGATAGCATTAGGAGAAATACCTAACGTAGATGATGGGTTGATGGGTGCAGCAAACCACCATGGCACATGTGTACCTATGTAACAAACCTGCACAACTTAATAAAAAAGAAACTGTAACACAAAATGAGATTAATAAAATTTAAAAAGTATATAATATTAAAACATGCATAGACAAAAGACTAGACCAAAGCACACCAACATTTCAATGGCGCTTATCTCTGTGTGCTAGAATTGAAGATCATTTTATTTACTTCTTAATAATCAAGAAAAGTGTTATTTATGAAAAAGATAGTGTATAAGGTCCTCCCACTAATTTAAATTTCCCCCAAAAAAGGGCTTAGTAGACAAATGTTACTTTAGAATGGACAAGTTTTGAAAATATATTATTATCAAGGCTTGTATGAATTGAGGTGGAGACATTTACTTTGATCTCTTTGAATTACCACATATTGCCTAGAAAACACTCTAAAATAGAAAGCCTCACAGACTGTAATGGAACAGTTTTTGTTGGTAGTGATGAGATAAAACAATCATACATTTTAGTAACACTATTTCCTTGATTGACAAAAATCAAAAGGGAAACGATAATTACATTTAAACACACGCACATGGCCTTTCCCTGGTGGAAAAAAAAAATTGTATTTGTGCCGGTCTCCCTTAAGTAATTTTTCAATGGTCCTCTTTCAAGTTATAAATGTCAACCAATTTGAAAGCATGGTAAAGAGGAAAGAAATATGTAAACAAATTTCATAGGAAAAGTACAGCTGATGAAAACAGGAATCTAATCAAGGGAGTTTTCAAATATCAAGTTTCCATCACATTGAAAGGTATTTGTTGTGACTCAGAAGGATGATTTATTTCAGATTTGGCATTTCCTGTGAGTCACACTTTTCATCTGGCCATCTTAGAATATTTTATAAACACGAACCTCAATAACATCTGTATTATTCTCTTTGTTTTATAAATGGACTAATAAGTCATCAAAGAGCTTATAAAGTTGACAGAGGTCACCTAGGATGAGATTGATTTTTGTATCAGCACCTTTCCCTGAGACAGCCCTCAATTAGGATTTGAGAACTCCACAGCTCCTGTCCTAGCCATTTCGAAACATGGAACCCATGTTTTTAACTTTTAAAAATATTTATGTATGGAGACATGCCTAGGGAAAAAAAATCTCTTTAAACACATACATACTGATACATATCACCTATCTATTCATATAGATACGAAGATATCATAGAAAGAGTTCATAACCAGTAAAATGGCAATAAAATGTTAACTGCCAGAGCCCAGCTCCTGATCATGGAAGTCTGTTTCTGTTTAGGCAGCCAAAAATATAATGGGGAAGTCTGTAGGAAATAGAAATGTTTAGAATTTTTTCCTAACCTTTTGTCAGTTGTGATGATTCTGACGTCTCTTAACTCTTGATCAGATATCAGAGGTTTCTGAAGTTTCTTGGTTCGTGGCTCTCCAAGGTCTCGGTACATTTTTCACTGTGTCCTTAGGCCAAAAGGAGTACCTAGCAGTTCAAAGTATAAAGTAACCGTCAGGTCGGAACTTAACAAGAGTAATTGGCATGATGTCCGACAGATGGCGCTGTGCTTTCCCTCGAAAATTTAAATTACTTCGCGGTGCTCTTAGACTTCGCTGCTGGAGGGGGTCGGGGGAATGTATGTGGAGGTCGGGGTGGTGGGGTGGGGTGTGTGTGTGTGCGCGCGCGCGGGGTGTGTGTGTGTGTGTGCGCGCGCGCGCGGGGGGTGTGTGTGTGTGGCGGGAGGCGGTTAGCGGATAGGGGGCGCGGGGGGAGGGGTCCCTGCCTGGCCACCTGAATTCAGTTTGTAAACCACAGCTGTAGATCACACATACATTAGGTGAAGTTTGCAGAAGAACTGGGCTTGGTAGAATTTGAAAACGGATGAAAGACATTCCATGGAGGTGCCTTTCTCTCATTTGAGAAACACCAGAAAGTTATCTGGTTCTAATAAAAAAGTCTATTGGTGTCCTTTAAATCTAATTACTATGGTGCTTGCCCCAATGAAGAGGGAAAAGAGCTGTCTCTTCTACTCACACATAGGAAGCCTTTGTCAAGCTTTAGCTATCTCCCTTCAGACAAAAGCCTCCAAAATTACAAAACCACTAAGTTGTTTTGTTTGACTTAATCTTTTCCTGTTTTGTTGTCTATGAATCCTTCTCCAATCCACACAGTCTTAAAGATAACAATATGAATAAAATTAATTTCTGCTTGCATCTGAATCACACCAAAAGAAATACACAGATTTTTGTACATACAGTAACTTTGTTTGGGACAGTCAGACTTATAAGAATAAATGAAATTTGTTTCCTGGAACATTGAAGAGATACCCAGAAGAAATAGGCAGTCTTCTGACCAACAGGTACTAAACTTTGCTAGTAAATCTGTGTGCTTGCCAGTTGGATGAGAGCAGTTGCATGTATTAGGATGCTCTGGACAGAAGAAATAATGGTTTTAAATGAATCTGCTGGTGAGAAGTTATAAGAGTAGAATCCTTATTTTTATTGGTTTGAAGTTACAAGAATAGAACCCTCGTTTTTGTGTGTTTGTTTGTTTTTGAGAGAGCCTCTCACCCTGTCACCCAGCCTGGAGTACAGTGGTGCGATCACAGCTCACTTCCGCCTTGACCTCCCAGGCTCAAGCAATCCCTCAAGCAATCCTCATGCCTCAGCCACCTGAGTAGCTGGGACTACAGGTGGGCAACACCACGCCTAGCTAAATTTTTAATTTTTTTGTAAAGACGGGATCTTGCTATATTGACCAGGATGGTTTCAAATTCCTGGCCCCAAGCAATCCTCCTACCCCAGCCTCCCAAAGTGCTGGGATTACACGCATGAGCCATCACACCTGGCAAGAGTAGAATCCTTTAAATTGCAGGTATTGATTTGCTGTGGAACTCTTTCTCCTGCAGGCAACTCCATGAGGCATGTATTTGGGAGAAGAACAGCAGGAATTTATCATTTATTTATTTATTTATTTATTTATTATCAGTGATTAGTCTCCTAAGCCATACCAGGAATGCCAGAGAGTTTCTAATGAGAGTAAAAGACTTTGCTCAGAGATAAGTGCTTTTTTTCCAGAACTATAAGTGGAGTGTCTGCTAAGTGCCAGGCACTGTCTAGGTTAAGGGGAGGATCAGGGGCCATGTTAGGGGCTGAACTAGGATGACTCTTGCTGTCACTGAACTTAGCCTGGTGGTTAAGAACAACAGAGATTTTTACATCTCAGAGGAAACAAAGATATCAAGGAAATTCGCTTTACTCTCTTACCTTAATTTACTCTTTTTAAATGAGAGGGTTGGAATACATGATCTCTAAGCCCTAATGCTCTGATTCTAGCACCATGTAAAGTTCACTTCAAAGTCAGTGAAAGAGTTGCAGCAACATAAATAGACCTCAGGGTATAAACACTATGTAATCCAAAGGGAAAATAAAGATGACAGACTACATGTTTTAAAATAAACTCACTGTGGTTTTTAATTCTCATTTCCAACCTTGAGTTTTATGAGTATTGATTTCCTAAGAAAAGAAAGCCTACAACTGCTACCTTCCTTAAGTACCTTTGTATTCATTTTAAATAAGGCCATTAAAAATTTCAGGCCTAGTATATATAACTTTCAGTTTAAATGTTCTCTTACCCTCACTTAAAGGACCTTTTTATGTAACTAAAATGAAAGGTTTAATTTTGGACACATACAAAATTAAGCTTGACATCTACTGAGCATTTATAAGAATACCTTTTTTTGCTTAAAAAAAAAATCTTCCCTGTAAAGTCCTTCAAACAGTGATATAACATGTCATTGACAACACAATGGGGTGGGCAAACTGAGGAACAGAGACATGACATTTGTAATTTGCTTAAGGTCACACAGTTATTTTATAATTGTGTATCATATTCATCTTATTTTATTTATCCTCCACTGTGGTACTATGGAGTAATTTTTTTGCTCTACAGACAAGGAAATTGAGTTTCAGAAATAGTATATTCTTATAGTAGTAATGGATTTGAAACTAGGTCCACCTCTCTAAAAAATCCTTGCAGTTTTTCCCTATACCAAGTGAGATGTTAGCACATAATCTCTGCTTTCCAAATCATATGAAAAGGATATCTTCCTTTTTTTCTCAAAGAATAAGAGGCAGTTGCAGAAGAGGGAGTAAGGTAAAAAGTAAAGAATTACCATTCTATTGCCCCACAGTGTTTCCAGACTTCTCTTTCCCTAACCCTTCCTCGACCTTATACGTATCCAGATTAGACTACCATAGTTTGTAGACTACACCCTATCCAGCCTCAGTTTCTTAGTTTAGTCACTTCTGTCCTAGAATTATTTTCCTCTCATCTCTGTTTGCTAAAAACCTATTCATCCTGAAAGTCCATTTCATGAACCATTCCCCTTGCATGAACACTCCTTGTTTCCCCAAATTAGATAAAATCTTGCCCACTTTGAATTCTCAAGTTATTTGTTGGTCCTTGAGTTTCAGTGCAGCGTGCAGGAAGGGAATGACTGTTTGACTGAAACATTCATGTTTCATAGCCTTGTTCTTTTGACTGTTGGTTGTGGGACCTTAGGAAACTTACTTAAACTCTGTGAGCTTCAGTTTCCTTAATTACAGAGGGAAGAAAATAATTCCTACTAAGATAACATCTATCCTGCAGATACATTAATATGATTATGTGATACCTCCATCAGTGATAAAATGTGAAAAGAAAATGATGTATTATTTCTCACTATTAAAGATAAAACTATAGATAAAGTCCATAGTTAGTGTATTCATTCTTAGGTAATGTTTTGGCATTAAACATATCAGCTACTCTAATAATACCCAAGCTAGAGTTCAGTTCAGTAAAGAAATAGAATATCTAAATTCTTATTCAGTGTCAAGCTTTCCTCATTCCCAGAATGGAGGCTTAAGGTGGGGTGGGGATGTGGCTGGTTTCTTAAGAAGTTCCTAACTCTGCCTCCTCCCACACTGTGTAAGCCACGGCTCTGGCTTCTCCAAAGACAGACTAAGGAAAGAGGGACCAGAGGAAGGAGCTGGGTTATGCAGCTGATAAAATGTGGCTTTCGTGCTCTCTGGACAGCAGATGCATTGCTGAGTCTTTCTTGGTTGGACACTTTTGTTGCTTCTTCAGAGCTTCTCACTCAAGATCTGCAATGCAGTTTCTTTGACCTTGGCAATGCCTTCTTCTGGATAGCTCCATTTTGAGCACCCAGTAACACACTATTTTTTCATGTATACAACCCACTGAGGTAGTCATTTAAGAGTTTCTGTTTTGAGATAACCCCAGGTCAACTCTCTTTTGCAGGGTTAGGGGAGGAGAGGGTCTCTCTTTCTTTTTTTTTTTTAACCAGGAGCCAATTTGAGTGGAAGTGCAGCCTACTCCCAGTGCCCCAGTGGATTCCTTTTATATCCCTTGACTTTAGACTTTTCAGACTTAAGTTAAACACTACTGACTATGTCCATTAATCTCCAGGATACAGATATCAAAATCTCCTCACAGTCCCCATGAAGCCCTACACATTGGCTTGAGCTGAGATAAAGCATCCTGCTATTTCCATGAGGAGGGGCAGAGGAGACCATTCAAAGTTCACACAAAAACCTCTGTTCTCCAAGTTTTCCCTGTTATACTAGCTGAGGTACATGACCATGCTGACAGAACCATCTTGATTATCCCTTAGCAAATCATGCACAGGCAATCTAGCACCCCCACTTTAGCTTATGAGGCATTGGGTAGGGAGAGATAATTATTCCTTGGAATCTATTATATTTTTCTTTATCTTTGTGCCTCATTTGAAAAACCTGTTGCACAGATAATGGGCCCAAGGTGCAGCTGAACCATGAATGTGAAAGTCGTCAGGAACCAAGGACGGTTTTCTTTGTCTTTGCCTCTTTGGGCCCTAATACTACCTTAACTCTGCTCACAATCCATCCTGTTTCTCTGTGCACATATAAAAAATGGCCACCCCAAGCTTCTAGTGTTCTATTTTGGAATATATCTGTTCTGCTCCCACACACCAGCAGAAACTGACTAGTGTGAATCCCACCTCAAAATTTCTAGAGACGGTATTTTTAAAATACAGTGAAAAAAAATCCTAGGGAAGATAATTGGCGTAATGTGGACCAAATAACTATTCTTAATCCAATCAACTTCATCAAACAAACAAGCTATAATAAGTCCATCTTCTGGTAAGGGAAACTCTCAAAGAAAGGCAGTAATAGGCTGGGCAGACACCCTGAACCATTTCAGAAATACGTATGTAGAATCTTTAGCACATATGCTAGTCCCTGACACAAAGGTCATATGATAGGGTTTGCATATGTGTCACCACCCAAATCTCATGTTGAATTGTATCTCCAATGTTGGAGGTGGGGTCTGGTGGGAAGTGATTGGATCATGGGGGCAGATTTCTCATGAATGGTTTAGCACCATCCCCCATGATACTGTCCTTGCACTAAACAGTGAGTTTTCCTGAGATACGATCCTTTAAAAATGTGTAGCACCTCCCGACTCACTCTCTTGCTCCTGCTGCTGCCGTGTAAGACATGCCTGCTCCCCATTCACCTTCTGCCATGAATGTAAGCTTCTTCCTCCATAGATGTGCTTCTCCACATTGCTATGAGAGTTGACACAACTATTTTGTGACTACAAAGTAGAGCCAGCTTCAGAAGAAGTTGACCCTGCCAGAGGCAGAGAGGAGATAAAAGGAAATTGTTGAGTAGCTGACTCAAGCCAACCCTGGAGCCAACTTACATGTCAGCTTCCAATTATGGGCCAATAAATCCCTCTGTCATTTAACCAGCTTGAGTTGGATTCCAGAAATTCCTAATTTGTATATTCACCCAAAATTCTAACATGTCAGGACAAAATGTCAGTGGGTATATTTGAGAAAGATTCTGATGGTCCCCAAGAAGAAGTTGTAAATGGACTCCAGAGGAAAAAGGGAATCAAGAACTAAAACTCCAAAAACAAGAGGATAAAGGCAACACCAATGCCTCTCAGAGAATATGCCAGATATCTACAAAACTCCAGTAGCCAGGTTTGGTAGCTTACACCTATAATCCCAGCACTTTGGGAAGCCAAGGAGGGAGGGTTGCTTGAGTCTAGGAGTTCAAAATCAGCCTGCTCAAAATGGCGAGACTCCATCTCTATTAAAAAACAAAAAAACAAAACAAAAACAAAACAAAATTAGACGAGCACAGTGGTGTGCCTGTAGTCCCAGCTATTTCAGAGGCTGAGGCTGGATGATCCTTTGAACCCAGGAGTTCAAGATTGCAATGAACTAGAGAACATGTCAAAAAAACAGAAAGAAAGGAAAGAAAGAAGGAAAGAAAGAAGGAAAGAAAGACAGAAAGAAAGAAAGAAAGACAGACAGACAGACAGACAGAAAGAAAGAAAGAAAGAAAGAAAGAAAGAAAGAAAGAAAGAAAGAAAACAAAATAAAACAAAGCTCCAGGAAAGGCACATCCAGATGTTTCCATTGACACATAGGAAACTGGTTGATTTTGCAGTACAAGGTGATACTTTGAGGTGACTCAATCAAATGCCATATGAATTGTCCTCTGACTCTGCCTATGAGGAATATTATTCTAATTTCTCAAGAAATTAAAAAGGATACAAAACGCTTATGACACATGGGATTATTAATAGAATCTGAGCAAATGAAAAAGACTGCTCTACAGAGAAACCACACCCACACAAAAATACTACTGGGAAGTATTATTTGCTAGAAGAGCCCAAGCACACCCTGGGACTTCGAGAGATGGAGGGATCTCAGCAAACCCCAACATGACACTCCAAGGTATGATATAGAAGATGGTAGACAGGCAGCAATCCAGAGACCAGTGGAGTGAGGGGGAGCAGCAAATGCACACTAGCTATAAGGAATCCATACCAGAAACTCTGCCAAGGAAGAAAATGACTTCAACATCTGAGTTCTAGCAGTTCCATGGACAAGGAAAAGAGAGAAAAGTAGCTTAGAACTCAATACTGCTATTTTAAAACAACTGTTTGTGGTTACCTAGTTCTTTTTTTTTTTATGTGTCAGTAGAAAATCTTGTATTCTATTTGTGTAGTGAGGTAATACTTTTGAATATGTTACTATGCTTTTCTTTTTGGCACTTCCTTGTATCTTTTTAAAATCTTATCCCTATTCAATTAGAGATATTCATTACTTAGGGAAGAATAAGATTATTATAGTTAGAATATATAAAGTTTTTAGAGTTTGGCTTTTCGCTTTCAAAAACAGACCCCTCAAATTAGTTTCAGCAAGAAAATTCTTAAATTTATTTTCAATTTCAAGAGGCAAGCAAGAGATAGAGATGCAGAGTTTGTTTTGTTTTTTTTTGTTTTAAAAATTCTATAATTTTTCCTTTCAATATCAAGAAACAAAACCTGGAAGGCTGAGAAAATCATTTTACTAAAAATCTTTAAATATAAATGATACAGGAAATGACATGAGAACAGTCTTCCAGCCCAAAAAAAGGAAACAAAAAAATAACAAACCTTCTTTGGTATGAAAAGAATCTTGAAAATAAGCAGAGCAGGTAAGTGAGTCATAGGTGAGTTTACAGAGAGGCCCCTGCCCTGCTTCCAGCTCAGGGAGAAGGGTGGGTTGGACAGTAAGCTGCATGAAAAAATGCCCAAATATCTCTGAACTATGGGCAGAAACAGCTTTTTTTCACTCTGGGCCTGGAATTCTAATTGGAAGCAGCCTCAAAGAGTATTCCATACTAGATGAGGGTGGGCACCATATAATGGAAATGGCATAGGGCTTATTTAAATACAGAAGACCTATCACAGTGCTTGTGTTCCAGTAACCCTTATTTTACTTAATAATGTCTCCAAAGTACAAGAGTAGTGATGCTGGCTATTGGATATGCCAAAGAGGAGCCATAAAGTGCATCCTTTAAGTGAAAAGGTGAAAGTTCTTGACTTAAAAAAAAAGGCAAAAAATATATGCTGAAGTTGCTAAGATCTACATTAAAAATGAATCTTCTGTCCATGAAAGTGGGAAGGAAAAAGAAATTTGTGCTTATTTTGCTGTCTCACTTCAAATTGTGAAAGTTGTTACCACAGTGTGTGATAAGTGTTTAGTTAAGTTGGAAAAGACATGAAATGTGTGTGCAGAAGACATGAACAGTAATGTGTTCTGACTGACAGCAATCAGGTTCCTACCTATTCACAATTTTAGGCATCTACTAGGAGTCTTGGAATATATCCCTCCAGGATAAGGGGGAACTACTATATTAGGAAGAAAATCTTTAAAGTAGCCAGAGTCGAAGGGTAGGCAGTGGAACTGGTATTATTTACATCTTACATTATTACATCTTGAGACATTCCTAGAGAGTAGTTGCACCACTTCAAAACCTTACATGAAACAATGGTGTCCTCATTTAGAAAGCATCTCTTTTACACCTCCACAATACTCAAATTGGAGTTAGAGGTCACACTATTCTGACTAAAGTCAAAAAGCGTTTTTCAGCATCTGGAACAATTTACACAAAAGTAACCTTGTCACTTAACCACATCACCATTCACAGATTTTGTTTTCTTTTGTAATTTAAAATTGAATAATGTTATTTCTTATGATTAATTAAACTTTTAGCACTTTTAGAGTATTTGATTTAATACTTTGTTTTTCTAAATTTTTTGTTGGTTTATAATAAAATGATAGTGTTTGGCATTTATATTTTTATAAATCATGATTTAAATTATATTTTATAATATATTCATACACTTTGTATTTAAAATTCATGAAGCCTTTAGTTTCATTAACCATTTTATTTTAAGACTTCTGAATGCACTTAAAATTTTTTTAAATCAATACTGGTTCACAGTTTTGCATGAAATAAATGTCAAAATAATTGATATTACAATGTACCACCTTATTGGAATTATAAATCAGAAGAAATTACCCTGTACTTCCCAGTTTGAGGGAAAATATAATTAATTACATCAGCACATTAAAAGGGAAAATCCCAAAGTTGAAAACAGACAACAGGTTGATTCTCTAAGGGTATATAGCTTTCTTTCAACTTACTATTTTCTATTAATTAAAGTATATTCCAATTCTAAAAAAGGAAATGTTGATTTGTAGAAAGCTGACAGAAATTCAAATAATTTTTGTTCAATAACATTTCAAATTAATTTTGCTCTGTAGAGATATAAATAAGTTCTGATAGAAAAGAGTAAAACCCAATGTTTTAAATTTTAATGTAATCATCTTATTTCAGTATTTTTTCCAAGTACTGTAATATTTCTGCTTGTCCTGTGCATTTTGCAATTAGCTTTACTATCCCTCTAGTTTCCTCAATTATTAATTCAGTCTTTGACATTTGTTGATTTTATATTTGAATCGTGTTTTTAATTTTTTGAAATTTATACTTTGATAAGCACCAAATACAAATGGACATGATGAGCATCAGTTTTAGGGAAATAAAAAAATTTCATTTCTGCACATTCAATTCACATTGAATGAATTAAATACCCACCTCATTTGTGTTGTAGGATCAGTCAAACAGCATGGGATCAACAAATTTTCACCAGATGAGAGTCCCTCTTTTTACAGCATTCTTTGGACTTTTCCCCCAAGAGTGTCTAAACACTGGGCACAGTTTCACTACCTGATCCCTGAGAAAAGTACTGTAGCCCACCCCTGACCCCTCATCCATGATTTCGTTCTTTGCAATTTGAGTTACCTGTGGTAAATGCTGATTCAAAACTATTAAATGGAAAACTCCAGAAATAATTAACAAGTGTTAAATTGTGTGCCATTCTGAGGAGCATGGGGAAATCTCAAGATGTCTCTCTCTGTCCTGCCCGCTATGTGAACCACCCCTTTGCACAGAGTATCCACGCTGTCCATGCCGCCTGCCCATTAGTCATTGACGTTATCTGCTCCTGACATCCAACCATCGACAATGTCATGGCTCCATGATGCAAGATCACCCAAAAGCAGATGATCCAAATGTAGCCTACCTCTACATCAGAGTGCCTACAGCATTCATCTCATTT